>NW_022900915.1:41959678-42017489 GCF_012274545.1 Fukomys damarensis
ACACACACACACACACACACACACACACACACACACACACACACACACGCACACACACGCACGCACTGGAACCAGACAGCTTCTAGAAACATGGATATAGCCGCAGGTCCCCTGTGACAAAAGCTAATTAAGGAAGCTCTCATCGTTCCACTCCTTGCCTGCAAATTACTATGCTTTTTGTTTGTCCTGGTAAGAAGGATACTTCTTTATTCTAAGAAAAATATGAAGCTCTTGTTCTCCTTGGGTTTTCTGGTTCCCAGTCTAGAAGTTGATAGAGCACGCCAAGTCCTGCTTCTCCTCTAGGCCCACTTCAAAGCTTCCAAAAGGTCAGGAGTGGAGGAGCAATGCTGAAAATGCAGAGGCAGCAGAGCATTTTTACAAGACTGTCAGGCTGTGTGATTGATAGCACAGCCAACTCAGGGTATTGAAACAGTAAATAAATAAGGCCCATGTGCCCTAAATTAATATCACTCCCAAGGGTGCCTTGGTTTCAAGGGCATCGTTCATGCTCTGCAGAATCTCGTCAATTAGACAATAAAAATGAAGTAGCAGAGAGTAGGTTCTCAGTTAGCCTGTTCCCCCGGGAGTGTCCTCTCCACCCTGTGCTGAGGTGTGTGTATGACAGGCTCTCTGTCTTCAGGGAGCCTGCAGTCTAGGGGTGAGGACAAATTGGTACCGCAGAGCAACGCAGCAAAGAATACAGGACAACATGCAATTAATGCTACCGAGATGCTGATACGAGGGGCAGCTAGGTTCACCAGGAAAGACTGTAAGAGTAAAGGGCCGTATGTCGAAAAGGGGGACAGGAACAAAGACAGGTGACAAGACAAAGAAAATGACCCACCTGAAGTGGGACAATATGGCCTGCTCATGGACTGAGAGAGGCCAGACCGTGTGAGCAGGTCATCTGCATCCTGCTTATAAGCTCAACAGTACCACCTTCCAGTGGTGCAAGGCGGGAGGGAGAATATGCTGATTTAATGAATCTATAAATACAAAACATGGGACTCATTATCTTTTAGCTTTTTCTGTTGTGGCTGTGATGGTCCCATTGTACTACACTGACAAATATCTAGCTGGCAGTTAGGCTTTGAAAGAAAACATTTATGTGTTATCCGAACGTTCTTCTTATCTGTTTTAAACATAGAGTTTTGCTAGTGTTAACCAAGGTTACTTACATCTGTTTACTTCACTTTTAACTACTAAACTGTTGGCCTGAATGTCAAGCACAATATTTTTCCCTCTTCAAAATTAACAAAAAGTCCAGCGGACTAAAAATACAGTATCAGGATCATACAAGATTCAAGAAAGAAGCAAAACCAAGGACAAAAAGGACAGCAGTGCTGAGATTCGTGTCATAGTTAAGACAGAAAGCAGATACGGGATCTCTACTCAACTTTCTGCCTTTCATAAGACCCATGACCTTAGGAAGAGGAAAGTGCACATCATACTTTCTAATAAGTAAGGTCCTAAGAACTTTAGGATTATAGTTCCAAAATGAATATTATCCTAAGGCTTATTTGCTTCTTTTTTAAAAAAATAAGTATAGGATTGCATTTTCCTGTCAAGTGTGTAATGATCACATTCACTTCTATTTTCTATTGAAATGGGTATTTTCTCTTTGCAGAGAAGTCTTAAACTTACAAAAGTATATGCAACATTCGAAATTGATGAATAAAAATGCCCAGCCCAGGGAGCGGCTCTGGGGAGTGGCGCCATCTTGATGGGGATCAGTCAGCAGCCTTCTGCTCAGCAGGCCAGGGTTAGTTACCTAACCCACACGGCAGAGAAGCGGGTGGAGGTATGTATCCTCTGTCCTCTGACGAACTGTACTTCACAGAAGTCCAGCCCACGATACTTCTCCACTATCATCTGGGAGGAGTGCACCGAGAACGTGTCCTGAGCTCATAGAGAAGAGATGTCCCCAGCACAGACCACGTGTGCTCTGGGCCCTGCGACAGATAACACAGACTCCCCTTCCACGCCACTTCCCTGACGTTCAAGGGGAAAGCTCCAAACAGCCAAGTAATTCAAGAATTCTAGAAAGCTTTTGAAAACTAGCAGAGCTCCTTGTCACAAAGTCCTGTGTGCCCAGCACAGTCAGGAAGACCACGCTCATAGCAGCCCAGTCCACAACAGCTAAAACTGGGAAGCGGCCTATAGGGCCATCAACAGACGAATGGATAAAGAAAATGTGGTGTTTCCACACAACCGGAGGACCACTCTGCCACAACGAGCGATGAGCCTGAGTCATTCGTAGGAAATGGATGCAGCGTGAGACCATGATGCTAAGTGAAAATAGAAATCCGACACCCAAGCTTGAATGTCACGTGGTTTCTTATAGGAGAAACCCAAAATATAAAAAATAGCAAGATAAAAGAGAGCTAATAAGAAATGAGGAGGTTCATCTTTTGCAAAAGGGCAGGGAACCAAGGGAGGTAAACAAGGGAGGGAGGAGCAGAAATGGGGATGAGAAAAGTAATGAGGAGGTGCTGTGTTCAGCCCCAGCTCCCCGGGAAGAATGTAGTCATCATGCACTAAAACTCGTGCTAATAACGATTAGAAATGCGGGGCAGTCGATGGGAGCCCTTTGCTTTTTCACCAAGTCCCATCGGCTGCAGGTGACGCGTGGTTACCAGAATGAAGGGAAATGCTGACCATGCCATGCAGGAAAACGGAAACAGCATGGGCTTGGGTGCCGTCCTCATCCTCGCCGCCCACACCGGGTTACTCACAGCGCCTGGCCCAGCCGCGCACAGCCAGTCTGTTAAGCAGAATGTGAGGTCCAGGTTCCTCTGACTGCTGAGATATACAGTCAAGGGAAACAGCACTTAGAAATCCCTTTAAAAGAAAAGTAGCTACTGCTGTCATATTAGCTGCCAATAATGGTGAAATCATTTGCACTCTATCACTGATCTGACATAAAGAAATTAGAAGCTAAGCGACTTAATTTGCTTCTTTTTAGAGACCTGCTATCCTATGAGCTGTAGAACCTAGAATATTCTTTTTTAATTAAGTTTATTGGTACATTTTAGGCATACATTATGATCACATTCAGAACCTGGACTCTCTCCTGTTTTGCACCCAGACATCTTCATTATTTTTTTCATTAGTACTAGACTCTTTCTTGACATAGGGCATATTTTTTCCTTTTTATGTAATTGAATGCAATACTACAAAGTTGTTTTTAATCAGAAACAGGCCACCTAAGCAGCGAAACTCTTCTTGATGGAACTAGGGTTCCATCATTTTGTTATGAGTTGGGCAAGATTCTGCGAAGTGCTTCTGCCCACTTTTCAATCTTTGTCTAATCAATTTTTATTCTTCCAATAGTCACATGCAACTGGGTTGGAAGTGGTCAAATAAAGTGAAAGATGTTTTGAATTGCAGCACTAAGTGACAGCTGCATTATTTCATAAATGAATAGTGCTACCATATTCATATAATTTATGAATTGAAATGTCTTTTGGTGAAAACGTCAGTGTAAGATTTTGCATGTAAATGCCTGCATTAGCTTAGCTGTCAGCTGCAAAAAAATGCGATAAAGGCAGACGATTCCACAGCAGGCACACAGATGAGGATATTCATGGCTCACTTTTGCAAGTAGATAGACTGTTGTACTCATGAACAAGCTTTCTGTAGTCGCTTCCTTTACAGCTAAACCTCCTATTCCCTTTTGAGCACAGCCAGATCTGTATGATCCAGGCTTCATAAAGGTGTTATGAGCCATTAGAATTTACTTTTCTTTTAATTCTATCTCTGAATGAAATTATTGCTATAATTATTTATTGTAAAATAATTAAAAAATAAAATTGTGGCTAAGTAGCACCCCATTTTGCATAGGCACCATATTTTCTTTAGCCTTTCATCTGCTGATTGGAACACAGGTCATTTCCACGATTCAGCTCTTGTGCCACTATCTCTGTGGGTCCCTGCACCACTGTAAAATGATGTCCTTAACTCTTTCAGGCACACACCCAGCAGCAGTATGGCTAAGGTACATGGAAATCTTACTTTCAGTTTTTCTGAGGAACTTGTAAGAAAATGGACAGACCTTGAGACTGTAATACTAAGTGAAGTAAATCAGACCTGAGTTACATATCGAGCCATTTCTCTATTATGAGAGATCCAAAATGTAAACAATTCAAAGAGCAAAAGAAAAGACAAATGGTAGTAAACAGGGAAGTAGACTCTGTAGAGATGGGCAAAGGATCTGCAAAGATAGATGGAGGGATCATAAATGATCAAGATGTGATATGTCTGGATTACAGTTCCCCAAGATGAATGTAATTATTATGCATTGCAAACACACAGAAATAAAAAATAAAAATTCAAACCATAAAATATAAAATAAAATTATTTAAAGTCTATAAGACACTGGGATACAAAAAGATCTGATGTTAATATCTGATATCTAAATCTCCATTTCTGAATTAGTGGACTTCTCCAAGTTAGAGGCTATTCAGTAAGGGCTATTCCTCTTCTGTGTGGTAGTGAGTGTGTGTGTGTACCCACATGTGTGCCTGCAGGAGAGAGAGAAGACAAGCACAGGGGAGAGAAGAGGATGGGAGCAGATTTACACCATCAAAAGTGAGGAGTACTAATTTAATGAAGGTTGTTGAACAAAGTAAATCTGAATGAAGTAATGAGAGGAGTCCAGTTTCAGAGCCAATTTTACTTCTCATTTATTTATTCAACCCATTGTTGAGAGTGAATTCTTTTAGCCTGCCTGATTCACAGTCACTGCCCTCAAGGACCAAGTCTGGAGGTAAAGAAACAAATCAATAAGTGCACTCTGGGGTCATAAATAAGATAAATATTTTAAGAGAACTGAACTGTATTGAAGGCATCTTTGACAGGAGGAAGGACCCGACTTAGTTCATGAAGGAACAGGTTGTGTCAGGAAAATGTCATTGAGGCTATTTTAGATAATGTAGAAATGATATCCTGGGAAGAAGAACAGAAAGTGGGCATTTTGAGAACAGAAGGTATCATAGCCTGAAGGAATTCTGTGAGGTGTAAGACTACATGACACTTCAGAACACTGCAAATGGTTCACACAGAATGCAGAAACACGACAAGAGGTAACTGTAAAAATATACAAGGAAAGGCTTTGTTGAAATAAACACCCACAAAACAATAAAGCTTTCTAGATGTGCAGCAAATCTAAGTAAAGGAAAATGATTGAGTGATGCAATCTAATGATTAGCATTCAAAGAATTTGGATAGTGAGAGGAAACCACAGTTAACACAGGAAAAAAGTCTGGGACCTGAATGCAGACACTGGTTAACAAGTAGCAGCTAACAAGTGGGGTTGCCCTGGAAATGGTGGGATTGGTGACAAGCAAACCCCATGTTTAAAGGGGTGGCACTTCTGGGTTTTGGCTAATTGTTGCTATACTTGAACACAATTCCAGATGGCCTGATCTCATAACTCATAAAGAAAAGCTCGGAATGCATATTGGTATGTACATTCTCCCAAGTTTAGGTGATGTCAACTGGTTCAAGTGTGTGTTTGTGCTTGTGTTTGTGAGTGTCAGTTTGTGGGTGTGTACACATATGCATTCACTCCACGGTGAGCCACATCTGCCTGTGGTTTTCCACTTAAAACCAATCTATATATAATGTTCTCACCTAATATAATTGCAAGAGAATTCCAGTGCATGTTTTACCAACAGGCAGTCTTGGTCCATTCTTGCTGCTCTAACATAATACCTTATGGTGGGACTTTGACAAATAATGCAACTTTCTCCCTCACAGCTCTAGAGTCTGGAGCAGCAGATTCAGTAGTGTGGAAGGGCTGCTCTTCTCTGCTGCAAAGAGGGCACCATGTCCTTGCTTCCATGTGTGGTAGAAGCTGTATCCTTACACTGCGGTAGGGCAAAAGCGTTGTAATCCCTCCCTCAGCCCCTTTGGTAGGGACACTGAATTCATGGTGAGTGTGGAACCTCTGTGGCCCAATCACTCTCCAAAGGCCCAACTCCAAGGATGGTGAAAGTGGGGCTTAAGTGTCAATGTCATTCTGGAGGAATACAGACATTCAAGCCACAGCACAGACCACAAGTTTTATTCACATGAAACTTGATGTGAGGTAGACTGTAAAGAAGAGGAATGAAATTGTGCCTAACTGAAATATATGTAGAGTGACGTGTATCATCATCTTAATAGGACACTAGCAACTAAGTTGGGGGATATCACAAGCTTAATCAGGTTAATATTACTTTCTTTTTCCGGGATGCCACTTGACCACATTGTGAGGTCCATGGCTAGTCATAAAGGTCAGTGAGCTGCCAAACAAATCTAAAACTCTTTCATCAATTTCCATCACAAAGTGGATGCTTTCCTTACAGATGCCTCTGCTGGAGAAGGCTGAGTGATGCTGGGTCCCTGGCCTGTGACCACCTCTATCTGCACAAACACAATAGTAACAGGCACAAGTTCCCCCCTGCAGCTTCGGCTGCTCAGATGCCAGCTCCTGAGATGGCCCTGGTCTGACCTAGGCGTTTCTCTCAAATGGCGATGCAATGGAACAGTTTGCTTTGCAACTGCGATTCAAACATTTAAAATTCAGGGTCATGGCCACGAGCCGATGGCTGGTTTATTACTGTCCTGACTGACTGCTCAGCTGATAGAAAGCATTGTGAACATTGCACAGGTGTGAAAAGGTCTGCAGAAGAGAGTGCCTAAGTGCAAAATAGGGTGGCAGGCCTCTCCTCCAAGTGAAAATATGCATGAGATTATATTTCATGATGAAGTTTTGCCTCTTTTTCTAGTACTTTTAGGAAATCTTACAATTCAGGAAGGTATGTAATGCATACTGTGAAAGAATTATTTGTATTAGGAAAATGAAACGGAAAAGGAGAGGAAATAATTTGCAGAACAAGTGTAGGTATAGTCTGGGAAATTGCAGAAATAGACATCTGAGAATGTCTATTCTCACAGACGAAGGTAAGAAAGGAGAAATGTAAATGATCTGCTCTCATCCACTTTTGGAAAACATTCAGGTAATGCTGTAGTATGTTGAGGTCTATTTAAGCACATAAATAGCTGTAAAACTTTTTGTAAGCTGTCTTCTTCTCTTTAGAGGTAACAAGGAAAGAATGGCTCAGCAGAGTCCTAAGATGGTAAATTCTGTTGATGTCAAACTTTAAAAAAAAAAGCAATAAAAACCTAGGAAAGAGGGAGAAACTTGAGGGCACACACTTTATAACATTATGATAGCTTTGATAGATTTGTTTTAAACTGGAGCTATAGCAACTGTGAGTGTATGTACTGAAATACAATTTTCAGGGCAGTAGAAAATAGCATTCAAGCCAACGTTATGAAATTACCCTGATGTTCAACAGCAGTAGCAACAATATGGAAGACTAAGGCAAATTATGTTACAGTCAGCGAATCTGAAAAGTTAGGAAGTATAGAAGTAGAGGGAATGTTGGTCCCTTTGGACAATATGATATTTGTTATTAATCCTTAGTGTTCCTTTGAGAAGGAAAATACCTTATTACAGCTACAGTGGGTGAGGCTTGGTAAGAAATAGAAAGGATTGAGAGAAAAATCTGATTTTTTAGAAACTGCAAATGATGCTTCTGACTCTCCCACCAGCTGAACAGGTCCTCAGTGTTCCTAATGCAGACATAAATAATGGTTAAGTGTTCTACCACTATAGTGTCCTTGTCACAATGAAGAGCATCCTCGGGAGAAAACCCGGTATCAGGCAAAAGCCCCTGGTACCTGAAATGGAACATTAAATTGAGTTAGATCTTCTCCATTGCCTAAACCACACTTCGTAAAGCACAACACTGGAGGCCTCAGAATGACATCAAAGGCAGCTTGGATACTCTAGGGCCTGGTGTTTTAGCTGCCTGGAAGAAATAAGTGAACAATTTAAATAATAGGAGAATATGGTGTATTTAGAAAAAGATGGTAGAAAAACAAACACAGTATGTACATCAGTTGGCAAGTCCTTCACTCTCTCCCGACTGTTCATAAGTAATAAACCACACCTGTCTTTCCCTTCTCCCTCAAACTTTTAACTCCTCCTTATATCACATGCCCAAGTGATTAACATGTTCTTCATTCTGTCTTCCTACCCACTAGTGATTTTTAAAGAACTTTCAATTAACAGGATAAACCACACCATATGGCATGCTCTCCCAAGTACCACTTATTATTATTATTACTATTATTATTATTAATTATTATTATTGTTATTATTGTTTTATTTACTCCGATCCCGGATGTAGGTACAGCCATGCTACTGCATGAATCTCAAGGTTCAAAAAATCCATTTCTCTGGTTCTGATGAGGAGTCAAAGCCAAGTGAGGTTCAGGGGTCTTTACAAAATCATTTATTGCCATGCATATTTACAGCAGAATCTTAGCCTAGCCACTAGCCCTTTCCTCTGTGAACATCTCACTTATAATTTGAAAGGAATATAGGTACATGCAAGCAAAACTGGGAGGAATAAATATATTTTGGGAAGTAAACCTTTCCAAAAACCTTCTTAGCAATGGAACAAAAATAATGCTACTCATGACCTTGAAACTTAAAGGACTTACACTCAAAGTAAGAATTTACATACGTGGATAATTTTAGGACCAGGCAAGTTACCCAAATGCATGAAGGGCAGTGTGAGACAGCAGGAAACGTGTGGACTTTTTCAGATGGTAAGGGGTGCTGCTTTCAGAATTACTTGAATTCCGAAAGGTGAAACTAGGAGGAACAAGAGGGAGAAGCAAAAGATTTGTGATCTTCAAGCCAGTTGTAGTCAGAGGTCACCGTTTGTAAGATTTTGATTTACACAGGAGGAACTGCATTATCCAGTTAGTTAGATGCTTTTAATCTGTTTGAAAGAGGAAAAAACAGAAGTCCAGTGTTTATCCCATATCACACAAGAATATACTCCAAATGTTTTCAGCACGAAAGCATTTAGGTCAACGGAGTGCAAGAGGTATATGCTTTGATGTGCTCGCTCTCTCTGATCCAGGCATATAGGAATAAAATATATGAAAAGAAGTAAAGGGACCTAACTAGATCGAAAGCAAGATGGAACTTTAAAAAAATCCCGGTGAGTCCCAGAGCCCAGCAGTCCTTCGGCTTCCCAGAGTAGGAGTGGTGGCCACTGCCTGAGCCTCTCCGAGTAGCTGGTGGGCAAAGCAACCTGCTCCAGGTGAGTCGGAGACTCCGCTTTCTGTCACAGACGTAAACCGGAAGGGCGTTCTCCATAGCCACGAAAAGTCAGCCACCAACAACCGCAACAGACCCCTTCCAACGTTTCCTGAGGCTCCTACTTCCATACCGCAGCTGACTTCAGAAGGCAATGAACACAGGCACAGTGTGGAATTAAATCATACATCTGGAGACCTGCGGGATTGCTCTCATGAGCTTCATCTCCTTCTGAACCTCCGCAGGGAAAGGGCTTTACCTCTCAAGACGTTTTCAGTAATAGTATATAGACCATCCGCGTCCTTGCAGGGAAATTATAAATTAAAGAAAAAGTATGTGAACATACATGTATGCATAATCAAACAGAGAATTAAGATGTGTTACGTACCTACTCCCCACAGGGAATGTAATCATGTACTGGAAACAGGTACTAATAAAAAGCCTTAAAATGTGTTCATAAATTGACCCTGGCATAAAAAGAAAACCATGATGGAGATTGTGAAACACTTAGAAACAAATAATAGTGAAAATATTAAAAAGCAAAACTTGAGAGATCTAGACATGAGTAATCAGAGAACAGAAATATATAGACTTAATTTCATTTATGTGGAAAGGAAAGTACTTTAAAGCTAAATGACCTGAGGGGAAAAATGAGAACCAAGGCCTGTCATGTAAAGGTACAAGATCCCAATAATGAATGTAACTGTACTGTATACCTAACATGTAACAATAAACTCAATGAGGAAAAAAAAAACCTAAATGACCTGTAAAAAAAAGAAAAATGTATTACCATTCAATAGAAGAATGTAGAACCAAAAAGAATAAATACACTTCAGGAAGTAGAAAATAATAAAGTCAGGAATAGATACTAGCAACGTTACAAAATAAAAGGAAAGAGTAAAGAAATCTAGACTTATTTGGTTGATAAACAAGACAAAAAACATTAAGATCAATAATTAAAATAAAATAAGAAGAAACTTCATCAGGAATGAAAAAGAGAAACAATTACAGATGTAATGCACATTTTAAAATGAAATTAAATTTAGGAATCAATCTGACATAATGTGTATATGTATGCCAAAACCCTAAATAATATATTATCTAAATGAACAAACTCGAGTGTAAAATAATACATCATAAACTATTTCTGCTTTTTCAAGGAATATAACAATGGTTCAACGACAGAAAAACTATTAAGTATTATACTGAAAGGGAAAATCATAAAAGTAGATACTGAATAAAAGCATTTTATAAAATTAAAATGGTTCTGATAAAAATTCATTTGGAAAATAGATGTAGATTGTAATTTCTCTACTGAATTATAAGTCTTAGTCAATACAATATATTGGAAATGAAGAAACAAAATTACTCACATGGAGTACCAATGTGAAAATTTGGGATTTTAGCAAGAGATTTCATGGACACAACACCAAAGCAAACAACAACAAAAAGCAATTATAAAGGCTCAAGAGCACCCAATCAACCTAAGAAAAGACTAAGAGACTTTTGGATAAGGAGTACTCTATTAAAGATCACAGACACCAGCTTGAATACATGTATGTGTACTCATATGTGGAAAGTCTTCAAATTGCAAAGATGTCAGTTGTTCCCTTGATTTTCGATGTTATACAAAAGGGTGTTATTTAAATCTTGTGATGAACATGTACAAGCTTAGCTAGCAAGACCCTAGCCCTCATATTTCATCAGAAGCCTTACATTCACTTCCTGAGTTATTACTTAATTGGTTGTCTTCTACTGGCTACCAACTGTGGCTTTCCATTCTCAGTTCTCATGGTGCCCCCAAGCCACCTGACCCTGGGAACTTTCAGTTCTGCTCCCCAGAACAAGGTTTGTAGTACTGAGCTCCTCTTACTCCTAACCTGGATAATTCCCCGGTTTCTCTGGACTCAACCCCATAGGTACGGCTAGTGTACAGTTAAAAATCATCTTACACAAACCAGTGCTTGACCTTGCCCACCAAATGACTCCTTACTTACACTACATTCTCTATTTTATATCCAAAACAATTCACAGGAAAGAAAATTAAATGCATAAAATATTTCAGGTCTGCTGGCATATGTGTCATGATGGGTGTGAAACTATCTACAATTTTTTTAACCCCTGGAAATAAGGTTTTCAGGCCAAAATAATGAATCATAGAGGTGCTATTTCTAGAAATCTAGTCATTCCTACCTAGGAGATTGGTCAATTTCAGGAAGTAACAAATAGGTTACCAAGAGAGAAGCTAAGGCCTGAATGAATTGAAGTCTTGTAAGGTTTTGATGAGAAAAAAGCCTTTTTTAAAGAAAAAGGAAAAATAAGTTTGAGCAATTTTCAACATGTAAAATCTTGGTTCTTTCAAAACTACAAAGCAACTGAACAAACTGTTTCTCAAATTTTTGTTAGGAGAAACATGAATAGTCCTTGCAACTTATGAGGTTATTTTAAAAACACACTGTACATATGAAGCTGTAAATTTAACTGTCAAATACTTTAATTAAAAAGGACTTTAACAGGTCAAATAATTTGTTCACTCTGACTTATTTTTTGGCACTACTTTATTAGATGTGAAAAAGGAACCCAATTTGGAAAACACCTTCTGTACAAGAACTATTTTTAAATGATCTTCAACATATTCCACACTTGCAAGTCTAAGGAAAAGAATAAGGCGTATTTCCGTGATCCAGGTATCTCGAGAGTTGAAAATTGCATTTTTCCACGGTAAAAAGAGGACTTAGGAATAAAGCCATGCCTGGAGTCACGGGGGTGACCAGATTGGACCTCACCAGTCATTAGAGTCGTGGGTGGTTTCTGGCATCTTTGCCCATTCCTTGGGCTCACCCATCTCTTTCCCCCTTATTTCACTCCCAGCGCACCAGTACTTTCTATCTTGGCTCCCATTAATGGAGAAGGTTTCTAGTATTTTAGACACCTGGTCAAAACAAATCAAAATTATTTTCCTGTGTGCAATGCTTCAGCTCTGTCCCTATGTCAACCCCAAGGGTAATCAAACAAGTTAAGACAGTACATTGGCACAATTCCTACATCTCAGACATAATTTCTTTGTTTCTCTCCTTGTTCTGGATTCATTATTCTTATTTAGTTTAGCACAAGCTTGTTGGTATAAATACCCACAGACACGAGGCACGAGGAGGGGCCAATCCTCTGTCACCATAAGTTATCCAGTTTTCCTGGTGATAAAGACTATTCTGAACACTCTGAGCTGAGCACATTGGATCCTCGGAACAGGGCTATGCATTTTCCACTCTGTTCAGAACCAAGGGACTACCCCAAGTGTGATGCCTAAATTTGTGTCCACTTGACTAGGCCTTTGGGTACCAGACATCTGACTGAAGTTTATTTTGGGGTGTGTCTATGAAGGACTTTCTGCATGGCATTAACAGTGGAATTGGTCGACTGAGGAAAGCACCTCACCCCTCCAGAAGTGGATGAGCCTAATCCAACTCACTGAAAGCCTGAGTAAAACAAAAGCCCAGAGTAAGAAAGAATTCCTTCTCTCCTCTCAAGTGTCTTCCATCTGAAGGGACAGGCTTCCACCTGCAGAGGTTGACTGCAACTGACACCTTGGCTGTCCCAGGTCCCTGGCCTTTGGGTTCAAGCTAGAATCTATTCCACCGGCTCTCCTGGCTCTCCAGCTTTATGGCTGCAAAGCTGGAACTTTTCAGCCTCTAACATTGTATGACTCAACCCCTACACACACACACACACACAGGTGTGTGCATTGATTCTGTTTCTCTGGAGAACTCACCCCAGCAGAGCAAGGTTCATTCATTCCATAAATAATGACTAAGCAACCGCCATCAGTCTGGCAGCATGCTGGGCAGCAGGAATTAGTACTGGCGGAAGCCTGCTCTGTACTCTTACCATTGAACTGAAGGTGGTCAGCCAGCTAGCTTCCTTTATAACTTCTACTGAAAAAGAAGTGGGCATCTGTCCAACTAGTATAAGTTGAATATCTATCACAATGTAAACTCATAAGCGTTAGAGATACACCAGAGAGTCAGGAAGTAAGCATTCATATATCTTACAGTTTAAAACGTAGTTGGGGAAAGAAATGACAGGTAAGAAAAATAAAATACATCTTTGTTGGGAAACAGTTCTCCATAGTTCTCTCATTTATGCACTGTTCTTGACCAGAAGCATTGAGTTCCTTTGTTATGAACTATTTTCTTAGGGATATTTATATAATGAAGACCTTGTATAATGTTGTCTTGTTCCATGCAAGGTCAGGTTTACTTAGACTTAGAAGATACTAAATATTAATACTGTAATATCATTATATGTGGCATGATCAAATAATATGGAGAATGTTTACATCTCTTAAAATTAGAATAGAAGACACATTAGCATTAATACCACTCAAGATACTCCTGAATTTCCATTATTCCAGTCATGGTATTTTTTGTTTATACCTGTTAAAGACACTTCTGAAAGAAGAATTCCAGAAGTACCTCAGAAAATGACAGGAATGATGGATGAATGTGTTCAAAGTGAGAGGGAACATTTTCACTGGGATTAATGGCACTGCCTTTTACTGTAACAATAATTTTAATTAAAACACTCGGTATATCTTGATCACATTTTGTATTGCTATCCATCTAGGGGTAGGTTTTAGAGCTGAATAAACTGAGAAGTAACTAGGCATCATCAAAGACGAGACACGATTTGATTTGCAGTGTGCGTAGATTCACTCTGGCTTTCTGAGCTGGACATAGTTCCAAGGAGATCAGGGCAGAAGAAAGACTCGGGAGATGGGTAGAGAAGGAGTAGACAGCTAGGAGCAGAGTGTTTTCCTTGAGTGAGAAGGGCAGATAAAAGAGTGCAGTGCTTATATAAGGGCATTTTCCCTTTTTGTATTTAAAACCCTAGCTGGTATGCTAATTTCCTCAGTAACATTCTCCGTTAATTCACTGAACTATAATTGTATAACCCTAATTAGTGCTAAGAATTCATTAAGCAATAAAAATTTCCTCTCAACTTAGAAGTGCACATGTCCTACATGAGAAATTAAGAAAAATTTAATTTTGATTATGCCAAGTTAGAATCAATTAATTGATAACTTGCAACAGGCATTGAGAATTTTAATGTTTTCTGATGCACTGTGGAGCAAATAAAATTCATGCCGAGTGTTTTTCTATAAGCCTTTCCTCTTAGAGGAAGACTTTATTTAACACTTCAGAGAGAGAAATCATGGCTCGGCATCCAAATCACTCTTCCTGGGTCTTCTTTCTAAGCAAGTCATTTTTCAAAAATAATTCTAACTCACTGACACGATTAACCTGTATATCCTCTTACAAGAAACTTAATACAAAGGCCAAGGATGGAAAGTAGGGAATCTGTCATGTAACAATGCAATTCAAACCCTAAATAAAATTAGAAAAAGAGAGAGAGAGAGAGAGAGAGAGAGAGAGAGAGAGAGAGAGAGAGAGAGAGCTATTTTTATACGTTTTGCCACCATTCAAAGCAGGTGTGGGACTGTTCTGATAGCTCGCTCATCCAGAGTATTTATGGCTGAAGCCTTCCTGGTAAATACATTCCGTTTTCCTTGACCAAACACTGTCATAGATTCCTGATAAAAGTAACTTTGAGAATGTCCCAAGCTTATATGAAATTTTTAACCATATCCTTCATCTATCCATTCACCTATCTTGTGACTTTATTTAGTGTCTGGTGCTACTGGACATAGTAACATAGAAAATGAAAAGCTGTCTGGGATCTCATCTTTGAGGAAAAAAATCGAAAAGCCAAGAAAGCGCATGTTCCATGGTTAATTCACAATTTCCCAGTGCTGTTATAAAGGTGTATAAAGTGGGAAGAGATGAAACAATCAACCTGATTTCAGGTGGTGGGAAAGTTACTCTCAACTTGCATTATGGATGAATGAGTTTTATTCTAAAGAGCAGAAAAAAGCAAGAGCATCAGCACAGTTGCCTCTATTGGCCCCGTTTCTGCATGTGTTGTGTAGGCACAAACACTTTCATACATTCTCCTGCATAGAAATCTACGTTGTAGGGCTTGTTAATGAGTATTGTGCACAGTTTTTCATCTGCAAGATGAATAGTGTTTGAGACATGTGGTTGTGTAGAGAAATGTCACAGCCCAACCTCCGAAGTGTGATGCAGTAAGGCCAAACTAGCACAGTCCCTCCACTGCTCAGGGTTCCTTCTCCCAACAAGCTTGCTTTAGAAATCACTGCATACATGAAATCCAAATCTAGGAGAGCTCATTCATGACAGTGGACACTCAGCACTGGTTGTGGGAGGGACACTGATTGAGAAAAGTGGCGAGAAACTTTCTGGGATCACAGAATCAAAATGTTCTATCTGTTATTTAGACAATGGTTACTCATGTACACAGAGTTACCAAAACTCAACAGACACTTGTGTTTTAATTTAATTTTATCTTCATAATAAAAAAGGGGAGAGATGTGCGTATTCAGGTGTGGGACCCTTGGGAAAGATAGCTATGTCTTTTTGTTGCTGCTTTATTTACGAGTGTGCCAAGTTTGCAGTTGTACTGAGTTCCCTCGGGAAGAAGTATTCTGATTCTCATGGCTTGTGTCCCACAAGAGATTATAAAATGTCTTGCACTGAAAATTTAAATACTGGTGAGGAGGTAGAGGAAGAACAGATAGAGAGAAGCATTTCAGGATTTGATTTTTCAAGCCTGAAAGTTGCAAACCCAGAAAAGACCGGAGAGTAGGGGTTAGAATCATGAGAAGTAAGGCCAAGGAGACCTGGACAAACAGCATCCATAGGGACCTGGACAATTCTATTGCTAACGTATTCTTGTCCCACCCCCATAGTTCTCTCTACAAAATTCTCACCCTCTTCTCCTTTCAATTTTTCAAACAATGAGCTTGACTTAAAAACTGTTGTTTCTAAGACAACCAATAAGAAATGACATCAAACATGAGACTAATCCATGCTTACTCAAACAAATAAGGCAAGATTGATTTTGTTAAATTTCTTAACATAGTTTAAATTATCTTCCAAAATATTATGACCCAGGATTAAAAAGGAATACCAGCGTTATATTTTCAATTTTTAACACATATTTTGAAATTTGATGGAGTGTGTTTCCTTCCTCTACAAAGAATGAAATAGTTGGGCCTTGATTGAGTGGTTTTTGTAATAAATGTGATGTTTCTGAGATTATATATTTCTGTGAATCATTTATTTTTTATTTTTTGGTACCAGAGATTGAACTTGAGTCCTTGCACTTGCAAGGTAGGCCACCTAACCGCTGAGCTGAATCCCCAGCCCTGAATCATTTTTTGTGTGTGTGTGAGATTATATATTTCAACCACCTCATCGACTGTATAAGTGGGGGGAAACGAATACACAATTGCAATGTGAATTTTGTGTCATGAATGAAAAAAGAAGGCAATCTTAGACAACTGTTTTTCCCTATAGAACAGAAAGGAGGACAGTACAGACTCCAATTTTTGTCACATTCACCTTGAAAATGTCAGTCTGCAGTGAGCTGAGATGGCAGGGCCACGGAGATGTGGGTGGGAGTGGTTCGGTTGCCCTTTGACAATGCAGCTACGGCTCATGTGAATTCACATTTGTGTTTCCAGACAGATCCCACTTATGCCCCCTCCAAAAATTAGCTTGTTGATGGATCCTCTAGATTTCTTTGAAAACATGTATGATCTTGAAAGGTTCATGGAGCCCTAGGAACCCAATGTGTCTAATGCAAGCTTTGCTCTTGTGTGATCTGTTCTAACTTCTACACCATGCACCTCAGAGACTTTGCTTGCAAATTCTAGGAAGTTCTTTAACTTAAAGATAAATAAAACTCTTTAAAAGAGAGCACAGAGGCTGCATTCTGAAGCTCAGGTCTTATTTTGTTCTTGGGTACAACTCAACCTCAGCATGATTATTCACACTCAGTCCGAGGTGCCAAGCCTCTCTCACCATCAGGTACGTGTGCATCCCAAATGGCCCCTTTGTAAGGCAGGCAAGGCTGGGAAGGAGGAACAGCGTGTTCAGTCATTCTGCAAACCCCCAGGTAAAAAGTTCATCCTCGGACCAAGTTTTAAGAGTGGGTGCCTATTCTATAGAGCTGTGAAAATGAGAGCAAATAAATGTTGATGAGGGAAAAGTCGTGTTTCTGAGCTTGAATTTCATAGCTTAAACTTTTGCGGCTTCCTTATGATTAAAAATAGCTTGATATTCTAAGCTATGTTCGCAGACCCATTCTGTTATCAACCTGGAAAGTGTTTACAGTGGATAACTGGCCAAACAAGGCTGCATGAAGATATTGAAATGGCAATGCAGAGTTGAAATAAGACAAAAAGGACATTTATGAGCGACATTAGGTACCACTTTTGTATGGGAGCAATGGCAACTTAATAAGAGTAGTTTAGCTGCCATGCCTGATATAAATGAAACTCCCTGTAGAATAAAATCATTGGATCAGAGTTTCTGAACCCCAAATTAGGAGTGTCAGCGTGTGTAAGCAAACATCTATGTAGGAGCACAACGGGGCAGAAAATGCTGTCAGCGTTTCTAGACCACAGCATTGTCAGTATTTGGAACTGGATAATTTTTTGTTTTGAGGGCTGGCCTGTGCATTTTAATACGTTTAGCAGCATTCTATCCTCTATCCTCAAGATGTCCCAGGAGCACCCCTGTGCCACACCACCACTGTGACAGCCAAGCACATCTCCAGATAGCCCCAATGAGAGGCCCAAATCACCCGGTGCAGAAGGCTTGTCATAGTCAGAACCATTCTCCAAATCCCAAACATGTGGCAAATGATGTTTGAAATGTAAAAGCCACACAGCCTTCACACAAAACACTATCCCCAACACACATCACCTTTCAGTGTGGGAAATATTAACAATGATCATAACACTCTACTGCCTACGTCCTACTCAATATATGTGACTTACTTCTTAGATTTTCAGTTTTGTGTAACTATCCCACTGTCATTCATTTTTTGTCTGTATTATCAAATATGAGTTTTTAGAAAAGAGACATTTTCTCAACTTTTCTTTAACTTATAAGAAAAATGAAAGGTGCTACATTTTGCCTTCCCTAATTCTCTAAAAACATCAATAATGTTAGATGTGGAAAATGCAATTTTCTTTCACTCATATAAAAGCAATGCACTAATTTTTTCCTTTCTAGAACAAAAGAAAAGTAATCACCTCACTCTTGCCTATGAGGTACTCTCCCGTGTGTTTTGAGTTCAGTTTCAAGCCTCACACAAACTTCAGATTTACTACTTGTGCTGTTATTGTTTGGTTTCCATACTTCTAATTAATGCCCATTGTGCCCCAGAAGTTCCCCCTAAACTATATCCTATTTTTCACCTCAGGAGCCAGTGCAGTCTAAAGAAAAGTAAATCAGGAGTAGTAGAGGGAAAACCTAAAAGGAATTCACAAAGAAGAATGTAAAGGAAAATATTAAGGTCCCTGTTGGAATCCTTCAAAACTTAGCAAAAGTCCCAAGCCTTTGGGACCTCCTAGAATAAAACACCCTCAGATGTGTTATGTATACTTTTTCACTGAGATCTTCCTAGCAAGAATCCTTTTATGAATGTTTCTTGTTATTTGCTCATAGAAGGGAATTGAGATATTGCCCAAACATTAAGGGACTACTTGTCCCTGAGTTGCTGCTTTTCTTAGCAGAGGAAAAGAAAAAGCCTGAATCCTCTAAAATTTACACCTTCTGGCTGACCAGTAGGATAGAAAAACTCACTCGCAATCTGCACTTAGGAGACAGAAGTCTTGGGGCACAGAGCAGGCATAGTTTTGTGTGTCCCTGTTCTCGTGAACTTCTTGGCTTACAGATGCTTATGGGCAGCCCAAAAATGTTTCTTTCCTGATCAAAAGCAGCAAGACTTTGCAGTTGAGTTAAGTCACTACAGTGATGTCTTTCATGGTACTTTTACTCTTCCTGCTTGGCCAGCATAAATCCTGTAATTTTTGATGCATGGAAATTCAGTGGGACTATTATAAAGGGCTGGCAAGAAGCGGCATATGTTTTATTGACAGTAAAAGTAAAGACAAAGTAATAACTGAAAGGGATTAAAATAATGATGATGGTTGGCTAAAGGGTAAGTTATCTGAAATCAAGACCAACTCCTTAAACACAATATGGACACATACGACACGAGAAGACATGCACCTATATAATCTTCAAAAGAGAATGAGGCAAACGTGATTCTGGGAGTTAAAAATACTTTGAACCATCCTTATCAGGTGACAATTATGCTAACACTAATGTAGGAAATATCCAGATGTTTACTCAGCTTTATTTTGTTGTCTGTTTTGGAACCTACCAGCAAGTAGGCTTTAAATGTGTTCTTTCGAAATAGAATTTGTTTTTAAAAGCTCTCTGAGTAGTTTTGCTACACACAGTTCAGTGTCCTGTCATGTCTTTTTTGACCTGACAGCTGGGCTGTAATTTAATTTCGGAAAAGAAAAAGATGCTGTTTTTGTTGGTGTGTTTTATTTTGGTGTTCTAGCGTGCATGCATGGCTGGGAGGGAACAGAAGAGAGTTTTAGTGGTTGGCTCTTAGTCTGCTCCCCGGATTCCCAGGTTCTGTTAATAGTATGCCTCTGCCACTGCTAGCCAAGCAAGCTCAAAATCTCCAAGCCATTAATGTTAAAGAAGAAGTAGCTATTAGAAGGAGAACTTTTCATAACTGTATCTACTCTGCTGTGTTGTCTTAACTTGCACAGCTTCAGCCTGTGTGTGCAGAGCCTAAGGACGCGGCTGGCGTTAAGATTTCTGTGTGTTCTCACGCACTTCATCATCTGGCTCCAGATGCCGTGGTGTCTTGTTCAGAGATGTTAGCTAAAAACAAATCTAGTACATTTGTAAAATTCTTTTTCAGTGGCAAAATCCCTTCTCTTTCACTTTAGTATCCCATCTTCAACCAGTTGCCAAATTACTTCAGATTTTTAACCTCTAATTTCTACTTCAAGTACTGATTTCCAACATGTATTTTCCTTAACCTGGGTGAGCTCCCACATCCCTTATCACTTGTCCACTTCTTCCTAAACTCCGTTCTGGTTCTTCACATACACACCTCCAGTCATACACTGAGTCCCTCCTAAAATATGCACATGGTTTCCACTGCCTGATAGCCTTAAGAGCAAACTTATGCTGCTCTTTTTCAAGGCTGTCAATACTACCACCGTCACTCAGTCCCTGCAGCAACTCCAGCTTTAGTGCTCACCTGTGTCTATGGTTTCCTGATCCCCAAGTGATGAGGCTCTCTTGATTACCCAGGCGGGTTTGTTTTTGCTTGGGATTAGCTTGTTGCCTATTTCAACAAAGCATTAGCTATGTTTCTAAATCCCAGTTCCCCCCACATAGCGGTGGCTGTCTCCCTATTGAATTTCTTTGTGTTCTGTTCCGCACTAGCCCAGAACACAACCCGCTGCACTGAAGGCTGTGCCCACCCATAAGTGTGCTACACTATCAGCTCTGAAATGGAGCAGCCATACTTCATTTGCTTTTGTGTGCTCTGTGGTGCTCGATGCTGAGCAGTTACTTTACGAGCATTAAGACGTTGAAAACAAAGGAAAACAAGTATGATACCAGGGACGTGAAGGAGCATGCAGATACTCACACATTCATTTATTCACTCAATTTTATGTATATGTCTGGAAATTCTTCCAGCATACATTTCATTCAGCCCTAAGGGTTTTTCCTAGATGGAAGCAATTAATATGTATTGGTCAATAAAAAGCCAACTCTACTTCAGAAATATCTGTGGACAATACAGCTTTCACAACAAATCTGACAGATATGATTTCACGCAATGCTCAAGTATGTAAATGAAATTAAATCTGTGTGTTAATTTAATGTATTTCTGCATAAAAATCATGATATACAGATATAAGCTTTCACCTTCCAGGATGTGCTTGATGCAAAATAAACATACAGCTCACAGCTGACAGCTGACAGCCTTTTATGATTGGTGTTAGAAAACTCTATAAAATTTAAAATTTAAGCTCTAGAACACACTAAGTAATGGTAAATTTCAAGTAACAGTAGACATGCAGATGGTAATAGATTTTGCTAAAATAATTAAAACATTGTACTTACTATTTTTACTTGCATAAGGATGTTTGTTAGTTGAAATGAAATTATCAAGTATCAAATTAGTAGATTTGTGCATGTGTGTGTTGTGTGTGTGACACACAACACACACACACACACACACACACACACATATATATATATATATACATACATACCTACAGGCAAGATTTTACTAAATAATGTGTGTTGGAGTTAACTGCTGTGTAAAGTGAAGACTGGGTTCTGAATTCTAGTCTTAGCTGTACGTAACTAACTTTATTTACTAGAAATCTTGCTCAAGTCAATTAACTTTTTAAGGCTTAATGAGATAAAAAAAAAGTCACATAAACAAAATTATCTTCAATAGCCTCTGCTTGTGTTCAAAATGAAGCAAAAGGAATGAGATTCAACTCTAGCCAGAAACAACCTCAGACAAGGAAACAGATTTGAAACAATGGATTTGAAGACCCTGGACAGCAGGCAGATAAAAGCAGATCCCTGAGTGTGAGAAGTGAATAAGAGATCTTTATCACCACAGAATTTAGGTCAGTGCATGAATGTGAGGAAGTCACCCAAGCCAAGGATAGAACCATCTGTAAGGATAAGAAGGAACAGTTCCTGAAACTTCTATGAGACAGGGTACAGTACCTATCCCCACCAGCCAGGCAAGAAAGTCTCATAGACAAAGCAATGATCCTCACAGAAGGGCCCTGATTAGGAAAGAATAATTAGTACTACATTAAACTCAGGTCTGGTTCTACTTCAAAAACCTTAAAAAGCAGGCACTTAAAAAAAACCTGACCAATATAAACTTCGAGAATATTTACAGTAATACAAAATTATCCAGAGCCTAAAAAATAAAATTCACAATGTGTAGAGTCCAATTAAAGATTAACAAGTTTGCAAAGAGAAGGAATATATTCACATAAAGAAAAGTAAAATTAATAAATTGAATCTAATCTGGATATTGAAATCATTCATCAAGTATATTAAAATAATAACTGAATATGTAAAAATATAAAGACACAGGAGAAAATGAAGAAAAAGGCAATAAAGAAAGCTGTTGACCTTGTAGGGCTACACTTCTGGCTGTCCTAGGCCTGTGCAGTTCCCCATGAGCTGCAGGTCAATGACTTTTCTCACAGATGCAGGATCTGCATTTTTTCCATTGAGTTTATTGGTATATTTTAGGTGTACAGTACAATTACATTCATCACTGGGATCCTGTACCTTCACATGATGCATCTTGATTCTTATTTTTCCCCATTCCCCTGCCCTCTCTTCACCCCCTCCCCCTTGGTCTTGTTGCATTATTTCATGAAGTAACTTAATAAGTTGAAGTAGGTTTTCAGCAGCTGTGATATAGGAACTGAAAAATGTATCAAATATTTGTTTGCTCGTGATATTGTTATAATTACATAAACATCATTGCTAATGCTAGAAAATAAATGTTTCTTGCTGACTGATTTTTTAAATGTATGGAGTTGCAATTAGATATTCCAATCAGGAAACATTCAGATAACGTCTGTTTACTTGGCTTTTACAAGATCTATCCTCCCGGTCCCTAGAATCCCTCACTTCACAATTGCACCTCGTTCATGCCATCACTTTGTGACATGATGCACACTGGCAAACAATTATTTTCCAGGATGGAGCACACAAAGAGTAAAATTAGACCAAGCACTTCTGATGAGCAACTTGAGGCTTGGCTCGAATTGCAGACACCTCCAAGGGCCCACATATTCCACAGGACTGTATGCATTAGCTGCACAAAGACAAGGGCAAACATTCCACTGCCTCATGTTTGCACTGCTCTCTTATAAAATGCTGTAATGACATGTATTTTAAAATGCGTTTTTATTACTTATATATATTAGCTGTATTATAGATTTCTAATATACATTTTTATAATATGTAACATCATAAGAAAAAATCCTCTCACTTAATGGACCCAAGCAAGCCAAAAGTTTGTACATACATGGTGTGCAAGATGCTCTAGGTGCTGCTTTGATGTCATAGAAATACATAGGTCAGGTCCTCCAAACAGAGAAAACGATTCAACTCTATATATGGACAAAATGATCACCTATGTGTAAAATATCATGAAGTATACTCAAAAGGAATTAAAATTGATAAGTTATCTGTATGGCAATATAAAACATTGTATTCAAAAAACAATTTTATTTCTATATAGTGTCAACAGACACTGAATATTAAAATTTTGAAAAAATAATAGTATCCCAATAGCAAATAGTTGTAAAAAATGCATACAGAGCAAACTGAAAAACATCATTATGAAAAACCAAAGAAAACCTAAATAAGTGGACAGATGTATCTCATTCATGGATAGGAATAATACTCAATATTCTTCAGATGCTTTTCTTCTCAAATTGATTGACAGATACAACCTTAATCAAAATCCCAGCTATTTTAATAAAACTGACAGGCTGTCTCTAAAATGAAAAGGATGCACAAGAGCCAAAATAACTTTGATAGTCCAGGAATAAACTCATACATGTATTGAGAACTGATTTTTGACAAAGGTTAAAATGGAAAAAAGGACAACTTTTCCCCTGGAAAATTATATATCATCATGCAAAAGTTTGAACTGTGATCTCTCTAATTCAAACCAAAATGGAAATTAACTCAAGATGTCATCAGCATAACTGTAAAATCTAAAACTATAGAAGTTTTAGAAGAAAACAGAAAAAATGTCTATACAATTTTGGTTGGGCAGTAATTTATTAGATATCATATGTATATCCATATAAAAATTGATAAAGTAGACTTTAACAAAATTAAAAGCTTCTCTTCCCAAATGTTATTTTTAAGAGAATGAAAAGCCATAAATTGGGAAATCTATTTGCAATATATATTTCAAATGAATGGCACAATAAAGATGGACAAAGTTCAGAAATGCAGTTCTAAGAAAAAGCCCAATTTAAAAAAATGACAAGAAAAAGGGCAAGCACACACTTCTCCAAAGGAGACATATAGAAAGCAAATAGCTGTATAAAAAGGTGCTGAACACTGTTTGTTTTCTGAGGAATGCAAATTAACAGCTCAAAGAGCCGCACACCGAACAGAGCCACCATCATTAGAAAGTATGACCACGCTCGTGTTGGCAAGGATGTAAAGGAGCCATCATTCTCCAGCCCTGCTGATGTGAATGTATAATGGCCCGCCCCTTACAAAAACAGAGCTGGGCACAAACTTATAAGATGACCCAGCCCTTCCACTCCCAGGTATTTACCCAAGTTAAATAAAAACATATGCCCACACAAAGGCATCTACATGAACATTCAAAGAAGCTTTATTCTGAACAGCTTACAACTGGGAGCAACTCAAATGTTCATCTCAAAATAACTATGCTGAGTGAAAAAGTCAAACTAGAGCACAAGCTACATGGTTCCATTTATACAAAACTTTGAAAATGCAGATTGATTTACAGAGCTGAAAATAGGTCTGTGGTTGTCTGGAGATGGGCAGGAGGGGTCTGTGAGAAAGAGGATGGAGAGCACAAGACATCTGGGTGCACTGGGTGTGCTCACTATTTGTATTGCACGCTGGCTTCACTGGTGTAGATGTGTAACAAAACTTTTCAAACTGTGTATTTTAGCTATGTGTAGAGATTGCATGTCTATTTTACCTCCATAAAGTTGTGTAAAATTACATTGGAAAATCCAGCAACTTGCCACTAAGCTATACCAATTTAGGTAGGAGTTACACAGACAACACAGGCATGCTTATGCACAGCACACTGAGAACGGCTAACGGAGACTAAAAATGACCTAAGAAAATGGTGCACTTTGGTCTCATGTCATTCAAACCATCCTGTCTTGAAAGCAAGGCTGGGGAGGTGAAGAATTCTAAAACACTCTCTGGAAGGTGGCTTTGTTCTGTAGGACTGTGATGGATAAAGCTCACAGCTGGAAGGCATCTCCTAGATGTTCTTGTCATTTTACAGATCATGCAATTCTATCACATCTTGTTGTGATTCTTGGCAAATTTAAAATTATTTGTATATGAGGCTCCCTTATAATTTCTACCTATGTCACTGCTTAAATATAAAATTCAGCTTCCACCCTACAGGCCTGCAGAGCTAGAGGGAATGAAAGAATGTAATATTTATAACACAGTGTGGTTACAGCTATTAGAGGCCGGTGATTTTGCAGAGAAACAGAGGAGTGTCTAAAGCTTTACAGAGGAGGTAAAACTAGAATAGAAGCTTGAGTTTAAAAAAAAACATATTTTCTCAGAAGGGAAGAAAAAGATTATGTCAGAAAGAAGTCCCCTTCCTTAGTCAGAAGCCCTTTAAAATAAGGCAGGAAAATTGAAAGTTTTAGCCTACCCTGAACAATTTATCAACTTAGTGAGACCCTGTTTTAATATTTTTAAAAATCTTTTTTAAAGACTAGGGATATAGTTCAGTGCCAAAGCCCTGGTTTCAATCTCCAATACCACCCCCCCAAAAAAGAAAAAATGGGAGGACTCTAAAAATCCATCTGTTAAACTGCCCCCCAAATTTAGAAAGTGTCATGTGCTGACACCACATTGTTGCCCTTTTGTACACATTATCTTACTGTGTCTTGACACTAGCTTGGCAAATGGATTTCCATTGTATAGGCTGGGAAATATGCACATCACTTTAGGCTAAGGTATAGTATGTTCTTAGACATTTGCAGCAATATCTATTTATTGCTTATATTACAGGTTAACCTATTAGATCAACTGTATCTAAATGTAATAGTGCCTATTTTCTCCAAGCTGAAGGAAAAACTCTTTCTAGGAGCCGATCAAGCTTGTAGTAGAGGAAAAGCCCAATAGAAGAAGTACACTGTGGCTCTTAAATCTTCACACACACATACACACACACACACACACACACACACAACAATGACTAAAATACATCGCATGACCAGGTGTATCACGGGAGAGTGGGGGCAGGAACCAGGAGAGACACAGGTTTGGGAAGGGAGGTTCCTTGCTCTCACTGTGCAAGCTGGGCAGTACATGGAACCTGATGGAACAAGACTCATGATTTTTTTGTTTTATTATTTGCAGTTCACACAAAAAATGGCAGAACAAGTATTCAAAATCACGCCTGTTTGCTGTCAAAATCTAAGCTTTTTCTTACATTCTTCCACACTACCCTTCTCGTCAGTCTTGAAGGGAGGAAGCTAATCAAGGCTAATTTTAGGGGTAGGGAATGTTCGTGTGTAAATCTAAAGTAAATATGTGTGTATGCGTGCCAGTGCACACAAGCTCAGGCACAGATGTGTGAGACAGAGACAGAAACAGAGAGAGGACACAGGGATGTGAGCTGCAAAGAAATGAGGGCAGGTTGATGTCTGGTCATGCCTCAGTTGTACAGATCTGTGCAGAGAAGTTCTGAATTTCTCCATGCACTGATCGTATGCCCCCACAGATGAGGAAAAGCATTGATAAACGTCTAAGTAGTCTTGCAATACATCCTTCAGGATGTATTAAATACACTGGATAAAGCACTAAACTAATTCCTCCCGGTAAGACAACAATCAGACTGTAACACGTGTCCAGCAGGGTGAGAATTAAAGCAACTCAATCGGCAAATATTCTAACCCTACAAGGGCAATTTCAGATGCGTGGCTAACTGGGAACCATCCCCAACACGAGTCGATCTCAGCCGCTGTCAGTCTCTGCCAAGGTCTGCCAACTTTGGTGCATGGTTCCTTGGTCAACGTGGCTCCTCTTCCTCTTATGCCACAAGCAAATCCTCTTTCCTCCCTTCATTTACTCCCCCTTCTGTATCAAAACAGGGGGGAATGCACATAGAGAAACTGGCCTGGTTAAACACAATTCAGCGGAGAAAGGAAGACTTCAGTCAGCACCTCAGTCTCACTTGTTTTCTTCTGAACTTTCACTTAGTCCTGACACAGTGTCTCCTGGCCAAAATCAAATTTTTTGATACATTTCTTCCAAAATTATTGCAAATAAATAACTGCGGACAACTGAAGAGGAAGAAAGAAGAGACAATGGTTTGATTTTCTATTCATGACACAACCAATCGGTCTTCTGTCCTTTTGGAAGGAACGCTACCACTTTAAGTCCATTCTGAGAGCTTAAATTGAGGAAGTCAGTTGCTAAAGGTATCTAAGGAAATCTGGAAGAACTACGTATAAGTAAATCTGTGGAACTTTATGCAGAATAAGTCAAGTACCGGTTGACGGAGGTCAGGAAAGAAAACAGACTCTCAAAGCAGAATTTTATTTGGATTGTGTAGTGATTTTCAACTTCAACATGATTGTGTCATAGGCAAAATTTCAAAGCCATCATGGCTACAGCTTGGGAGCTACTGGGAAATCTGCTGAAGGAAGCCTAGTGGGAGCCCTGGAGAGAGTTGAACTGCTCTCCATTTGTGGGACTTAGGCAATGAGCAAGAATGCATGGGCAGCTGGAGGGGAAGATGGGATGTATTGAAGGGGAACAGGAGGGGGCTGACAGGTGTGACAGCAAATATTTTCCAAAACTGGGTAGCAGCATTCATGTTGATTCAGGAGAAACTGGTAATGGTGTAAGGGGTCTTTGGTATGAAATGAAACTCCAGTTCCTCATCGGCAAGTGGGGCCCATAACCCAATCCATTCGTGGACAGTCCCTGGTGGACTTTCCCTTCGGGGCAGGCAGCCCCTTCACAGCCTGTCCATCTCTGGTCAGTGCTCCTGGCTTTCTCTTGGGTTGGAGAAGGCCTCAGTGGTACAAGGCAGCCTAGAAATGCTGCAGATTTAATACTCCCTCCCAGGGAACCCTTCGAAATGAAGAAGTGTTACCTACCTGTTCGTGCTGCAAACATGGCCTAATAAAAATAAAACATTTTTAAAACTATGGAAAACATCAGGACAGGGAATTTCCAACAATATTTAACTCTGCGTGGAAGTTGATGGCCATTGTCCTGAACCTGGGATCACCTGTATTCTGGAAAGGCAGAGGGCCACTTGCCCATGACCAACACAGATAGAATCCTTTTCTGGAAAGGAGACCACCCATTAAACAAAAAGACTCCAGAACTATGATGCCAGCACTGAGATGGTGATGCATAGACCCAACCTCCCAGCTCATCAGCAAAAGTGGACCTTGTCCCTTTGTGGGTGGCCTAAACCAAACCCCTGTATCAGACTGGACCTCCTTCAGTGACTTACACAGGAGACCTTGCCTATCTTTCTCTGAGTTTCCAATTAAGTGTATTTTCTGTTAAAAAGTGAGTCATAAGAGTCAATGTATAAATACCTAAGCTCCCTAGATGCCACAAGGGACAGCGCTGAGGTGTATTCTCAGAGTCTCAGGGAGCCTCTGTTCTGTGTGCCCAGATGATTAGTCTGCCTTTATTGCTGCTTCCTCCTCCCTTTTCCTTCTTTCTCTGCTACTTTGTTTCTGTTTCAATACTTCAAAAACTAACCACCTGTTCCTACATTCTTGCACAGAATGTGGCTTCTCAGGAACTCAAGTCAAGTTATTCACTCAACTGTCTCCTTGTGCCCAAATAGCTCAATGTCTGAACTCTGCTGAGAAATTAACACAAAGTTGGAAAAGATTTCCTCTCCCACTAAGCCAGACCAAAAACAAAACTCTGGCACCATGAAAAATCAGAGGTGCACAGCAGAGAAACCCCCACCCAGGCTACAGGGCAGTCGAGGGGTGTGGATTAGTGAGCACCGGGAGAGGGTACAGATCCCACTGGAGGAGAGAAATAAAGAGTATGTTAACGTGAGTTAGTGTTGCCTGGGTAGTGCACATTTTGAAATCATGAATAGTAATAAGGAAGCATGAAATCTGATAGAAAAATAAACATATTCTGTCTTGTTATTGGCTAAACATGTATGGTTATGTCTTCCCTACTGGCCAGTTTCAGAAAATGTGTGTCAGAGTAGATTTCAGATTGCAGAACAAAGAAGCTACAGGGAGTGTGGGGAAGTTATGAGGATCCACCATGCGGTGGCCCAGGAAAGTCAAGGACGGCTGGTAACAACCCAGCTTGAGCCTTTAGGGGCCAAAGTTAATGTAAGAAGCACACTAGGACAGACTAATAATTTAAACACCTAAAGACAGTAAATAGAGCTACTGCATATACATTAGAAATTCCAATTTTGGAGGGGAAAAAAAAGCATTTAGGAATTTTTAAATTTTGCATAATCAAATAGAACCCCAAAACAATAAAGGAGGTAATACAAATCTTTTACTTTATCAAATAAAAATATTATAACACCTCAATAAAACATCACAACACTTAAAAAACAAAAGTACACTGGAAAATACTTGAAGGCATAAAATAAAAGGGTTTCTGTCAGTAATAGAGAGGGGATTCTGCAGACCCATAAACGAAAGACAAGAAGCCAAACTTTAATATGGATATAAGGATAGAATCAGATAGAATCAGATCATTCACTGAAGATACCCTACTACCTGTAAACATAAAAATGGGATCTTTTCCTCTATGCCTTCTGGTTTCCTCTCTGTGTTGTCACTTCCCCTGATGAGTTCATCAACCAGTTCTAAGAGATGTTGTCAAAGAAAGTCTACTCTTCCATGTTCAGCATCCAGACGAGGGAAATATAAGCACAGCTTTCTGTCTCTGAGATTGACAGTGCTTCTCAGCTCCAGCTACTTCAACAGCAGAGGGACTTCTGCTGCCTTATTACGAATGCTATAACTTTCCTCAAAGCACATTTATGATGATGTGCCCATACAGTAAGACCTTGTAAATGAACTTGTCCTATCTCCAAGAAAGTGCAGAGAGGAGAAAACTCTAGTTACTTTAGCCTCAAAATACCAAGACCACTAAAAATGTTTTCAATGCACATTCTAATTTTATGAGGTACAGGTAATAAGTCAATGCAAACCAGATGTTTACTTTTTTAGATTTATAGCTTTATTTTTTTCAGCTTTAATTGAGTTTATTGGTACATTTTAGGGATACAGTACAGTTACATTCATCATTGAGATCTTGCACCTCTACATGACAGGTCTTTGTTCTCATTTTTTCCCCTTACCTCTGCCCTCCCTTCACCCCCCTCCCCATTTACAAACACTATATTTCCATCTTTTCTTTATCTCACATTTTTTTTCTTTTTCCTTATTACCCTTCCCCTACCCATCCCACCTTCCCTACACCTTTAGCCCCTTTCTTCCCATTTCACAATGTCAGTAATCTCATTATTGCTTTATTTGTATTGACATCACCATCAGCAGCAGCAGCAGCAACCTGCAGAGCCAGATGGAGATGCTACAGGACAGTTCATTGGATGGCCTTGGACTGATTCATTCTCCTCCTTTCTCAATTTTAATTCTTGAGAATACCTGCAGAATTTACAGACAATACCACAACCTGAGGTTAGGAGGAATTGCCCAGCACAGCTTCTCCTCTACAGTTTAGGTGCCCCTCAATGTTTTATCCCAGCGCTCCATGTTACCCCCACATCATAGGTTGAGGGTCCTTGGGCTGGCATGCAATTGGAACACAGGCAGACAAGATTCCCTACCCAGAGTAGATTTCCTGAGCCTTGGGGTCCAGCACGGAAAGAGTTCTGGGCATCTATCACTCTTGGCTGCCTTTCTGATTTGTGTAACTTGTGGATCAGGGTGCTTTGTCTCACCAGACGCAGAAAAGTTGGAAAGCAGTGCACAGAAAACCTGCTTCCTAGATGTTTCTGCCACCACGACTGTAATTTTGTCAATTTCTTCCTGAATTTTTAATAAATCTGGTTGTATATATTTCTCATATTTTATTTCATGATTCAGTATTCATGGCTGTAATATTTTTGCTGTGGAGATTTAATATTTCCTCTTTTAAAAAATCTTTCTCCAGCTTATGATTTCTGCACTGTTTTCTGATCCTTCACTTGACATTTGTCTGACATATAACCCCCCTCACATTATTTTTCTTTAGCCTTTTAATTTCTGAGGAAATAAATGGTTTTCATAGTGCCCTCAGAGTCCTGGAAAAGATTTGAAAGCTCAAACAGTGGGCCACAATAGGCCTCCCTTTTAAAGAAAGAGCAGAGAGGGAAAAGTTTACTTTTTTAATGGAGTAGGGATACAGTTGGTCATAAAGGGCAGGACTGTGCCAGTGAGACCATGGGAAGCTCTCTGCTTTGCTGAGAGAGTGCTTGCAGCCATTGCAGTTGCAGGCAGTCATTTAATAACTCTAATCTTGGTCAGCTTCCTCAACTGCTGTGTCTCAAGTCTACCTCATCTACAAAATGAGAATGATGACTATATATATATATATATACACACATATATATATTTTCTAGGACAGTTCTGAGGGTGAAGTAGGTTAATGAATGCTTATCCCAGCTCCTGGAACACTACAGGTGCTCACAGAGTACAAGGTTATACCATCTCTAGTGGTGCCAGTGCCACCAAATCTATTCCTTCCCTGCTCTTGCCCATTGTTGTTTCAGCTCCAGAGCCTCTCATTGGATGTTCAGGGGTATTTATGGCAGGTTGAGCTCATTTATTCAGGAAGAACATGAGCCCACCAAACAGTGCTTACTATGTTGTCTTGTCATGTCTTCCCTCAGTAGAAAATATTATGCATGATCATTTTCATCACAGAGTAAAATCACCCAAACCTTCCTTCTCAACTTTTGCAATCACTTTTTTATGTAGCCTTCCTAAAATACTCTATAAAACCTAAAAAATAAGGAGGAAAAAGGCACAGAAAGTGATATTCCATCTTCAGACACTTTTGTGACTTGTTAACACCTCTTGCACATAGTGCCAGTTTTTTTCTCTATCATAAATTTATGATAATTTAATTACACAGCTGTCTATTAAACCTGTGGCCTACTGGTAAGACATTTAAGATATTCCCTGGCTTGTTACTTTACTTGCAAAAAAGAAAAGGCATAATGACTATCCTTGAGTATTTCCATATAAGGGGATGCATTTTCGGTAGGATAAAGTTTCAGCAGTGGAATTGTAGGCCAACCTTTCCTTGGGGGAAGTCATGTTAAGTTACCCTCATTGGAGGTCCCATCAACACACGCTCCTGCCAGAAACGTACAAAGGTACAATGCTTTCTCCACACTCACACTTTCATTGTATCAGCAGACCTTCCTTTCTCTCTTCCCCTGGTGTGTGAAAACAGGATTCCATTGCAACTGAAACTTACTGTCTCAGTAAAGGATGAGACTTTCTGTGCCAGGACAACCTCCAGGTTCCAACAATCAAGTTGGAGACGATGCCAGTGACTCTCCCGAGCTCTGCACAGCTGTATGTTCTGAAGTTTTCTGAGTGGCAGCCTAAACTTTGACTTCCTTCTGCTCATCATGGAAATATTTTAAAAAGCAAAACTGCCAATTTTTTGTTTCACTTATTCCATGTCTCTTTTTTTTTTCCAAACAAATTCAATAACATCTCTAAATTGCAGTGGCCACAAAAGTTCTCAGGGAAGTTTGTACACATCTATTAATTTTCTTCTCTGTGAAAATATACTAAGAAAATGTAAAGAAGGAAATCCTTATTTTGCTTATGAACAGAAATTTAAAGGCCAGTGATGAATGCTTAGCTCAGAGAGCAAGTCTCCTAAAGCAAGAAAAATAGGATGATTAAATTCTGTATTTTAAATTAGAAATACCTACTTGAATACATAAGCAATCAGATACCTGCTTATGCAAAAGTAAGAGCATCTAAAGATGAGTCCATTAATTACTAAGGAATGAAGCATAACAATGTAACTTTTCTCAGAAAGTATAATTTTTTAAAAGAAAATCGTGATGTTTAAAGCATGCTATTTCCCAAGCTGTTCTTTGCTGCATAGGACTAAGTATAAATAAACAGGTATAAGTTTAGACAGAATAAAATGTCTTCTATCTAAAAGTTGAGTTATGAAATGACTACAAATTTGAATATGGTTACTCTGATGAACCAGTTCTTAGAGAGAAGGGTGCTCCTCGAATGCGCTGTCTCTGTGAGTCAATATTTCTAGTTATCATCGAAAACTCATATAGATTTCCTGAAAGCTCTTGTCATTCTTCACTGCTCAGTTACAGCATGTGCAATGACAATACCTCAGTCATGGACTTGTGCGGGACAACTTTATTACTGCATTAAGCTAGACTTCTGTTTCCTTACAGTCACATCCTCTTCTTTATTAAACAGAATTCTGATTAAATCTATTTTTTTCTAAGTGATCTTAAGTTTTCAATGGCATTTCTACAGAAGAAGAATAGAATATTTTAGGGTATACATCTGATAATTACAATGCTAAGATTAATTTTATTAGTAAAGAGAACGGGATGGTTTACTATTTATTTATTATGTTATTATTTCAGCTATTGTATGGCTTGTGTTTAGATGTCCCCACAAAGCTTCATCTGAATAAGGTGGGGTTATTTTGGAGGTGACTGAATCTAGACTTCATGATTCATGATGTAGTGCTAGGCCTGAGAGTACTGGGATTAAAGGTGTGAGTGCTGCCCTCCCTAAGCAGTCTGAATAAGATAAAAGGGGAAGGAAAATGCTTTTAAGGCCCCTTGCTGCTTTTGCTGTCTTCTGCTGCCATGAACTCTTGCCCCTCTGACATGTGACACCCTGCCTTGGAGCCAGCCAGTTATGGACTGAAACTTCTACAAACTGTGAGCTAAAATACCCCCTTCCTCTTTAACTGTAGGTGTCAGATGCTTTGTCTCAGCAACAAGAGAAAAGTAACTGAGACAGAATTTGGTACCAGAGAAGAAGGGTCATTGCTGTGACATTACCTGGCCATGTGGTTCAAGCGCCTTTGGAAGTGGCTTGTGGAAAGGAGAGCCAGGGAAGATTCAGAGACACTGGCTGAAGAAGTAAAGCTGGGACAGGTTAGGCTGTGCTGTGTGGGAGCTTCCGGTCAGAGTTCAGAAGACCAGAAAGCAGGTGAAGTCCATGCTCAGGAGGTTTCTGCAGGGAAGAAGGGCTGTGCTGGCTGTGGACTCTAGACACTGTGTTGTGGCCTCGGCAAAAAACTTGTCTGTATTTTGCTCATATCCAAAGACTTTGCCTAAGGCTGAGATTAAGGGCAGTGGACTAGTTAATCTTACAGAAGAAATTTCAAGACACTGTTATGTGGAAGCTGTGTTATGACCGATGTTAGAAGCTTTTAGTCAGATCTATGTTGAGAATCAAGAGCAAAGAGCCTAGAAAAATGATTTACAACTTTTTGAGTTTGGCCAGAAAAGAAGCTTCAGTAAAGCTGTGGACAGCAAAAATAGAGCAGAGGAGATCTTGACTGCTGAGAAGGAACAGGAGATGAGAAAAGGTGGCCTGAGAATATCACATGAAACAGCAGGACTCCACCTTTGGCAGCCTCAGAATTGCAAAAGTGAAAGACTTTGCTTTGAGAAGAAAGCCCCAGAGCAGAATGACAGCAGCCTGGAGAATTTGGTCCCTGGGATTGGGTTCAGAGTACTCAGTGACTGAGGCAATGCACCCCTACAGCCAAAAGAGAAGGAAGCCTGGATACTGCTCCAGCTGGCAGCAAACCTGAGCATCAACCACATGGTGCTGGTTTTAGGTGCATGCAAAATGCAGGAGTTGTGGGTCACGGAGGCTACCACCCCGATTTCAGAGGGAGGCCCGGGAGGCCAGCGAGCATTTTCCCTGACAGGGCAGTGTGTGAAACTGCGAGTGTGAAGCCAAAGGTACAGTGGGGACCCAAGAGGTTTGGAGAAGCCAGGAGCATGGGTCACCTGAGGAAAACTGCAAGGAGGGAGTAGAGATGGCCCAAAAGAGAAGCTGTGAGAGCAACAACCACCAGAAATGCCACAGGTGTGGAGCCACCAAAGCCCTCTGGAGTTCACAGCTTGCTACAGATTGCCTGGATGCTGGAAGTGGAACTGTGGGATTAAATGTTTGCCCTGGTGGATTTTGGACATACTTGGGTCCCATTCCTTTGTATGCCCCTGTTTGTATGTCTTGGAATGGTAATGTCCAACTTGTGCCACTGAATGTCAGAAGTGTTTAACTTTTTCTCCATTTGTACTGGGGCTCACATGTAAGAGTTTGCCTTAAATCTCAGAAGAGACTTTGGACTTGGACTTTTCAGCGTGGTGAAACTGGTAGGACTTTGGCAACTCTTGGAGATGGATAGAATGCCTTTTGCAGAAAGGGATGTGCATGAGTCGGTCTTTGCGGGGGTTGAGGAGTAGATGTTATGGCTTCTGTTTAGATGTCCTCCAAAGCTTCCTGCAAATGACATGAGGCTATTTTGGAGGCTGAATCTAGAATGCATGATTAATGGTGGAATGCTAGGCCCAACGGTGTGAATGTGATACACCCTAAGTAGTCTGGATGAGGTAAGAGGGGCAGGAAGGCGTTGTTAAGCTTTCTTTTGCTTTGCTACTGTCTGTTCATCATGAACTGTTTCCCTTCTGCCACCCTGCGTAGGAGCCAGGTGATTATGAGCTGAAACCTCTGTGAACTGTAAGCTAAATAAACCTTTCCCCCCTTAACTTGAGTGTCTGGTATTTTGTCTCAGCAACAAGAAAATAGTAAATAACACAGCTTCTATATTTATGTAAGACAAAATGGAAAATATTTTTAAAAATTTTACCCAATCACACAGGAAATATCACAAAGAATTAATTAGTGGGATCTCATCTTATTAAAAAGTTTTGCACAGAAAAAGAAATCACCAACAAAGTAAAGAGACAACCCACAGTGTGGAAAAAAATTGCCATCTGTTCCTCAAACAAAGGACTATTATCTAGAATATACAAAGAATTCAAAAAAATCAGATTCCCCAAATTTAAAGACAAAATCCAAAAATGGGCTTCTCTCAGATGATGAAAAAGAAATGGTAAATAAATGTATGAAAAAAATGTTTAACATTACTGGTCTTTCACGAGATGTAAATTAAAACAACACTGATATTCCATCTCCATCCAAAAAGAGTGGCTGCTATCAAGAAATCAACCAATAACAAATGCTGGCAGGAAAGTGGGGAAAAAGGAACCTTTCTTCACTGCTGGAGGAAGTGCAGACTGGTGCAGCCACTGTGGAAATCAGTGTGGAGATTCCTCAAAAAACTGAAACTGGAGATTACATTCGACCCAGCCATTCCCCTTCTAGGTGTCTTCGCAAAAGAATGAAAAGCTTTGTACCAGAGCAATCTATGCAAACCCACGTAATATCTAATTCTTAGAAACAGCCCCAATGCCCATCAACTAGTGAATGAAGATTTTTTTAATACAACGAATTACTATTCTGCCATAAAGAAGAAGAAGCTTGAAACATTTTTAACGAAGTGGATGTACCCTGAGACCATACTCGTAAGTGGAGTAGATCGGACACACATGTGTAAAAACCATATTGTTTCTCTGGTGAGAGAAACCAAAAGTGTAAATGAGGATCAAAATATGTAACAGATATCGGGAAATGGGAGGAAAATGTCCAGATGAGAACAACAAGGGCGGAGGGAAGGGGAAAGGGAGGGACAGAAAAAAAGAGAATAGAACAAAAAATGGAAACAAAGATTTTCTAAAGAAGGAGGGGAAGAGGGGTTGAGGGAGGGGAGGGAATGGGAAAAAAGGGAAGCAAGACAGGAACAAATTCCCTATGATGAATGCTATCATTATGTATATCTAAAATGTACCAATGAATGTTGTGAATGTTATGTGGCATTAATTGTACATAACAGAGAAAAGCGTTAAGTGACAGCTTTGCAGTGTTTCCAGATGTAAGGAGCCGAATTCTTTACCGATTGTTAGATCTATACGCACCAATTCTTAATCCAGCTCTATTTTACTGATAGCTTATTCTGGCTCCTTGCCAAAGCAGTAACAATACACACTGGTGTAGAAAACACTTTGGGGATGTCCACCCGGTACTTGCATGTTTCTCCAGAGACAGCGCCCTCTGTCACACACGTGAACACACACAAGACTCAAGTTGTACGCAAAAACCCTGCCTCGGCCCTGGCCACACAAAGGGCCACCCGGCCCCAATCAGTTTGGGACTTGGAAAACAGCAATGGTAAAAGTCAGGCGATCTCTCTCCAGGACACTGAGCTTGTGAGATGAAGAATTAAGAAGGTATTCATGGCTTTGGAAGGAATAGTTCAGGGGTAAGGAAACATAAGGAGCACAGTGCACGTTCAGTGATGGGGCAGTGGGGCTCCTGAGAGAGGGGTGAGCAGCTCCACGCAGCCCATGGCTGGGCACTCAGTACAGCTGTTGTGCCTGCCAAGCGGTGCTCTGCTGTACTTTTGAAAGCGTTTCTGTCATTTTCCCTCTGGGAGACCTTCATTTCTTCATATCCAAGACAGCTACTTGGAGATACGCCTATGTCTGGGAGTGTGTGTTTCTGCACATACATAGAAAGCTTAATGGATCACTTCATATGATGGTTATGCTCACCATAGCATATTTCCATAAGCAAAGGACGCGCGCTCTGTGTGTGTGAGTACCTGCACACTCAGACACAAATAGCGCATAATGACCACATTGGGAGCGCAGCCTGGTGAGAGGTCCATGAAAGTGGTGTTTCCAGACCTGTGCACCGTTTGAAAATTTTTCAGTTATATATTGCCTTTATTTTTACTTTTTCTGTAGTTTTCTTTATGAAAGTTTTACACAAACAATTCAGAGTAACAGTTCTTACGCTTCTAAAAGCAGCAAGTTTCTCATTTCTTATGTGTCACAAATTCCTAATTTCCATGAGCAATGGCTCTCGAGTCCTTTAGAAGTTTTGTATTGATGCCAATTAATCTGAGCAATTTACACAGGTTGCCCCTCTTGACCCTTGACTTTCAGATGTTATTGGGTTTTCCCTGTAAAGAGGAGTTTCTCATCACACCCACTCATATTTTCCCAGTATAATCACATCATAATTTTTATTAGATCAATATTCACTTTTCACCTGTGCTGTCATGTTTTTTTTTTCCTTTTCTGCATATTTTTGTCCCTGTTGTTAATAAACATCATATTTCTGTTCACTTTTTTTCTAATAGTTTACTCATCAATTTTTAAACTTCTCTCCCATTTATGACTTAAACCCCTGTAAACTAATTTGTCTGTGTTAGGCATTCAAACACTTTTTCGGGAAAAGGTTTCTGCAAGAGTCTGCTGACTTCCTGGAAATCTAGCTCTGCAGCTTGGACATTCCTTTTGCTTCTGTCTTGTGTTGACCTCTTTCTTGGTTTCCTTCTTAAGAATACATCTTCCTTGTGTCCCAAGAAAAAAAAAAATGTGGGCCCTAAAAAATGTGAGACCTTACCTTTGGGAGCTCTCCTTAATCAATTCCTAAACACGAGCACTGGTCTGACTGAGAAGTTTTCTAAATGAGGGACCATTTCCTACAGAAATTTTTAAAAGCATTTTTAGTTTATTTTCTCTTTTCTCAATGTTGTGAAATTTCAAAATAATATTTCTGGATCTGAGTTTCCCCACCTGAATTCCTTATGCTAGACACATGGTACTTTTAAATATAGAAACGCAAATTTTCAGCAGTAGGAATTTCACTGGACTCTTTCTTCTCTGATCCTTCTCCCATCTTTTGGTTTGTTCATGTCTGTAAAGTTTCTTCAATGCTGAATTTCCTATTGGTGCTCTAATCTAATCTTTCCTTTCCTTATTTTATTTTTGTATTTTTGCTCTATTTTCTGGAAGAAATTTTCTGCCTTTCCAATTTTCTACTGAACACTTCATTTCTACATATATATATATATATATATATATACATACATACATACATACATACATATATATTTTTTTAATTTCGGGGTTTCTTTCATGTTCCACATAGTTTTTGTTTGCATTCTCTTTTCCGGTTATGGACACAGCATAGTTTCTCATCTCTAAGTATTTCAACAATACCTGGGCTCAAGCTGGTTTTCTCCTTGTTTCGTGGTCACTTTTTCCTCTGTCTCCTGCTTACTTGTGGTTTTGTATATTCGGGTTATGTCTTCTGTGCTGGGGATTCTTCAAGTTCTTGGCGATCCTTGTGCACTTTGTGACTGAGCCGCCCCGCCCCGTTGGTTGGAATTTCCACATCCTGGGTGCTGCCCAGGATTTTGTGGTCGTCCTCTGCCCCTGTTCATCCATCAGACAGCCCTATCTTCACAGGGAGATCACTCGGATTCCCTTCGTCTCCTGCTGAAGGAGTCCAACCCTCACAGTCAGGCTTGGAAGTAAAGAGAGAACAGAAATCTTCCTTCTTTTATGCAGCACTCTTTAGTAATGCACATTGACTAAACAAATGAGTGCAGTCTTTTGGGCAGACGCAGCACACTTTGTCATTTCCGGTCCCCCCAGTCTCACTGATTTTAAGGGTGTTTGCTGTGTACAGTGAGGTCGGTCACTCGTGCCGCTATCAGGTACACTTTCACTCTCTTTTTCCTCCTTCCCTTCCTCTTGCCCAGTCATACTCACCCTTCTACTTTCTTGTCATCTGTTTTAGAGTCCGAATATCAGAGAAAATTTGTGATCTTTGTCTTTCTGAATCTGACTGATTTCACTCTCGTGGTGATCTCCTGATCTGTACACGTTTCTGCAAGTGACAATAAGTCATGCTCTTGGGGCCCAGGGGTGGAATGTAGCTCAGTGGCGCTGAGTCTGCCTGGCAAGCCTAAGTCCTGAGTTCAATCACTGATACAAAAAAAAAGAAAAAAAAAAAAGCTGTAAAAGCTGTATTGCTTGTGGCTGAATGAATAATGCTCCATTGTGTAAATGTATCACCTTTTCATCATCTCTTCCTCTGTTGTGGGCACCAAGCCCGGCTCGTGTCTCTTGGCCCATGCACACAGGACACAGTGAACACATGTGTGCAGCTGTCTCTGTGGAATGTGGTGTGTTCTGTTCTTGGCGTGCATCGGAGCAGGAGGACGAAGACCTTTCACAGAGCCCAGTCAGCCAGCGCCAGGCAGGAGGAGCACAGGGCTGCACACTTTCTTAAAAGGCTTGCACCGAAACTCTTGCTTTGAGTTCCCTTCCTCTGCAGCATCTAGTGACAGCGACTCCCCAGCCTTCGAGTCCCATGCGGTAAACCACACTGTCCCGGTGCCATCTCTCCCACTTCTTGGGACCTGCGTCAGTCACTACTCTTTTGTTTGCCAGCTTCCAGCTCAGTATCCTTTTATTACTGACTCTTCACTTCCCATCTTCTTGCACCGGTTTATTTATAACCTTAAAAATACTTTATTGTCATGTTATCACAGCTTCCAAAGGAAGAGCAAGGTAATGCATGTTCAACCTACCACGTTTAACTTTCCAGTTTGCCCTCTGTAATCTACAGTTATTTCAGTCTTTCAAAATTGATATTCAGCTAGTGCTTTTGTTTATTTGCTGTAATGCCCACACACTAGATTTTTCTCATATCAGAGATTAGGTATTTTTTTATTTTTAAACAGCTACATGTAATTGGACACCAGGCAATGCAAGCCAGCTTTAAAATAATTTTGATAAGATATTAACTCAGCTTCTGGCCTGGAATTTGGATAAATTGAGTGTAAAATGCCTCCCCTAACACAAGTTGAACAGTTGAATCCTAATTTTCAAGTCTAAAAGATTCCTCTCTGCTTTCAAGTAAACAAAAAATAAAACAAGAACTGAAACATCTGTGAGACATCTATTCACATGTTCCCATTGTATCTATTAGGTCTGTGATACTTAAATGACTAGAAACCAGAAATCTTATCCCCAGAAATTATTGTTAAGAGATTTCAATTTCAGGAAGGAAAGAAGATTATTTTTTTTTTTTTTACAATCAAGAACTGTATCTTCCATCTCAGCACTCTGATGCCTTCTTCAACACATTAATTTAATGAAATTGTAGCACGTTTTGAGATATCTTTGTTGGAAAGAATTACTACAGTTGGATTTGTCTCAATCCATGATACGATGCCTAGTGATCCATGAATATTTAACAAGCTATAGGATTTTATGAAATGCCTCAGACATCAAAGCGGCAGACTTCCCACAGTTCTGTTATCAGCGCCTCCAAGCAGAGACCTCTTCCAAGCTGGGTCATCAAAACACAAGAGGGGCGGGGGTGGCTAGAGAGGGAAAACAGTCCCCTTGGGCCTGTTAGAGTGCTGATCAGGGGCCCATCTTAGGAGTGGACAGTGACCAAATCCCAATGTTTCTCACAGTTGATCTTAGACCATACTGACTGTTTATTTGCTCAGTGGTAAACATCAGGATTTTTAAATAGTGCAAGCCACTGCTGATAGCAATAAATAAGAGAAATATCCTCACTTACCAAGGTTAATCCAAACAAATGGTCTCTGAGATTATCCTAACAAAAACAAATGGTGTGCCTGAGCGTCTGTTGGTCTACAACCACCTTTTGTTATTTTGGTGGCAAACAAAAACTTCTTAGGAAGAAGACTGTCTGTATATTTTAGAATCATAGTGGAGGGGCAGCTTTAAAGAACTGGTCCCAAGATCCTCCGTGATAATCTCAGTGACTTTATAATCATGATTCTATTTGCCGTGTACATCTGGAGAAGTCAGGTAACCACATGTGTGTGACATGGGAGAGGGTTATTAGTTACAACTCTTATGATTAGCAATGCTGGAGCCCTATTAAAATTGCCTTAGGGAGAACAAAGTGTGCATTCCTCTGGGTCAACTGCATCTTCAGGAGTTCCTTCCTGTGGAGAAGCACAGGTATTCCCATCTTCCATGCCAGAAAAATCCACACAAAGGGGTAGGGGCATCTCCACTGCGAGAGCCACCCACATCTCCAAAGTGGATTCTAGCTGGCATTTCTGGAATTCTGTTCCCAACCTTGGAGCAATAACAGGCTGAAAGGATTAGGTGCAGATTGGTGGAGCTGATCTATGTCACATGGAGATGAAAATACAATGACCTAAGACACCACTAGAGTTTTGTGGAGTAGCATCCTCAGAAAGTACACGATAAAGGCAATTCCAAAAGGAGCAGATGTCTACTACATGTCTGTTCATCTGTATTCTACAGAGTACCCATGACAAACAGGTTGCATAATTTCAGGAGCGTGTTTGATAAAATGACTATCAGGAATATTTTATATTAAAAGCTTATTTCTGTAGGTGAACTATTTGGACCCAAATATGTCACGTTTACTTGAAAGTTAGGCCTTGCCTCTTTGTTTATCAATATTGCAAACATTTAATCAGGTGCCTTTTCTTTCATTCAAATGCCTTCAACATGATCACCCAAAAACAGAGCTTTCAAAGAAATAATCAGGTTTTTTAGAAAAATATCTGAAAATCTTAGCAGTCAAGGTATACATTGCAAGCCATACATGGAATTGCATAATAGTCGCACACTCCAAAAAACAGAAAATGCCCCTCCTCTGAAGAGGGAAACTCTTGGAAGTACCAGTTTATCTCCCCTCCACTTGGACTGGTTGAAACAGTACCCCACAAATGCTCTTAGCCTTGGTGTTTTACAAAATGCCTAACGAAATCCAGAAAAATCACATCTGTATGTTAAAACCAAATTTTCAGCAAGTATTTTAAGATACAAAAGTTGGAGACTGTGATATTTTTCTTAGGTCACCACTAGAATTTTAAGAGTGAGTTGAGAATGCAGGCTTTCAACTCAGATTCACATACTTCAGAGAACTCCCCTGTGCTGTTTATAAGATGATGTTGATCAAGTAGCTAGAATTGAATGTGTGCTAGAACATTCGTATAATGTAAAGGTGCTTCAACCCATAGTGATTTAAGACTGTGCCATCTATGAACTGCGATCGTCTGGAAACATCACAGAAAGAGGAAAGGAGCAGAGATTCCAAGGAGCGGATTCTACAGGTGAACATGTAGTAGTTCATTTTGGCTGAAGAGATTACAGGAGAGATAGGAAATGAGCCATTTTTATGGATACCGGATGAAAGCAGTTTGTGGGAAATTAGATTATAACATTTCTGATTGTATATGAATCAATAATAATATTTTTAAAAGAGGACTCTACAGATCTGTACAACTCCAGGGTAGCTGTAACCCAGGGCTACTTTCACTAAAGAAAGTCAAAATTGCTTTTGCATTTGAGAACATGAAGCTTCCTTTGTCTGCAGCTGCATCATTGGATGATTGTGCTTTCCTATTCTCTTTTGCCAAAGAACAGTGTGCCTGCAAATCAGGTGAACTGCTTGGTGGAACCTGAATTCCATGGATTCAAAGCTTTTGACTTCATGCTGAAATGTAAAGCAAGGTGGCTATTTTATTAAGAGGTTGCTTTCACTGCACTGTTTTTTTTCCACTGCCAGCTTCCAGCCCCTGCTTTCCAGTGAGCCCAGGGCTTGGTCTGTGGCAAACACTTCACTCAGCAGGATGAGGGCAGAGGTGTCATGGCATGGGCCAGGGAGGAACCTCACTATCTGCCTGAGCAAAGCCTTCATTTTTCTGGAGCCGACTGGTAAATGTGTCACCTTTAATCTTGAAAACTTCTTGAAAGCTTTATGGATCGTAACCAAATAATCTTCTTAAGGAGCAAATTCTACTTCACGGAGAGCTGAGGTCTGGTCTTTTTGCACGTGCTTATACGAAGAAGAAATTCGCTCTGTGACATTCCCGAGGCTCTGCTGGGAATGAGGGAATTACAAACCAAGGAGCATAGAGCCTAGACCTCTAAAAGCCCCAGGTCCCTCTCTTATGGATACAGTTAAGAATAAACTGAAAAACAGCACATCACCACCCCAAGTTCAAAAAAAAAAAATAAGTACAGCTCCTGTTACCTAGTTCGCTGTTTTGAATAATAGCTTTCAGAAGAATTCATCACTCATAGTGAGAAAAGCTGAGAAATGAGTTTTTTATGTGTGTGAAATCAGAATCTTCCCTTATTTTCATTTTACAATTTATCTTTAGAGAACTCTGCCTGAGTTCTTGCCATGCAAACAGAACCAGTAGAAAGCAAAACTACCTTTCCATTTCCTTCTTTTGTCCGTTCATGTCTTTAGCTTTAGTGGAATTGTTACGTAGTCGGTGTGTACACTTGGTTGCATACATAATTTGTCTAACATTGTTTATTTCCAGTGGTTCCGTGTTGAAAATATTCAAAGCATATCACCGTCCCTTTCAGTGCACTATTGCCATTCCTAATTCATTGATTTTATTTATTTATTTTTACATGTGTGCAGCACATCATGATTCAACTTATTATGGATATAAATATGTACATAAGAAAACTTTTATAGTAGATGACAAACTTCATCAGCTTATATCACGGGCCTAGTAATACTCTACTATGAAAAAGGATAAGCTGAGCCATATGTAGGAAAATGGATGCACCTTGAGAGCATAATGTAAAGTGAAATAAATTAGATGCACAAATTCAATAGCACATGGTTTCTCTTATATGAAGAGAAGATTGATAGGTCCAGGGCAAACTGAAGAGAGACAGGCTGAAAATACAGGAGCATAAACTAATCTTGGAGTGTGGAGTGAAACTGATAGTTTTTATAGCAGATGGCTGGAAAGTAGCAACATAGTAGTAAAACTGGAGACATCACTGGTCGTGGTGGCGCACACCTGTAATCCCAGAATTTGGGAGGCTGAGGCAGGAGGATAGCTTGAGAGTTCGCAACCAGCCTGGGCTACATAGTGAGCTCCAGTTCAGTCTCAACTACATAGTGAGACCCTGTCTCAATCAATCAATCAATAAACAAACAAATAAATAAATAAATAATATAAAAACTGGAGACATCAAAAGGATGGTTATGTAAGAGGAAAAACAGTAAGTTTAAATAAGTTAAAAATAGGTTTTCATATTTCTGTCCAGTAAAGAGCCCTGACGCAGACTGGGGTGTATGTGGTGTCTGCTCACATGGGGTTCATGGGTGAACCACAAGAGCGATACAAAGATATGGAAGACAACTGGACCCCAGGAATGTGCATGTGTGGGATAGCAACACAGAGGAACGGGAGAGAGCGGGGAAGAGAGAAGCTGGGAGAAGACAGAGATGTAGAGTCAGAAACCCAGAGCTTACAGAAGGGCAGAGCCCTCCCTGGAGACACCTTGCCCTTGGACAGAGCCAGACTCAGCAGAACTTCGTGGCCTGGGGTCCATCAGGGCAGTGCCCGGGGCATGTCCTGGGGCGTGGGCTGGACAACTCAGCCGCTCACAGGAAGCCACAGTCTCCTCCTGCCCTTAACTACACTGGTGGCAGCAACTTGATCTCATACCCGCACAGGATGCAAGGAAGGGAGGAGCACAAGGACAGGGGAAGAGAGTATTCCACAGAACCAGGCACAATGGAAAGTTAAGCAGCACAAGATCGCGTCAAAGAAAGAACAAAGCCTTCAGAGAAGGCTGCTTCACCTTAGGAAGTGGAGAAACAGAGCTTTTTAAGAAAGGTTGTTTAATGGCTAAAAGTCTGGCCATCCCCACTGTCATAACTCAGAAAGTGAAGTCTGAGAATTTGCCACAGTCCAACAATATTGATGTCAACTTTTCAGATTTCATTAAGTGGCCTTTAATTTGCACCACAAATTATCCATCCACTGTGAATGAGCAGAACATGTTACATGGTTTTGGAGGCATCAATTTTGTTTAAGTGGAAACTAAAGCAGTCTTAATCAGGACTGAAAAGAGTTTTCCTTTTCATTACTTTGAAGTACCCTAATATCCTGAGTGGCCAAATCTATGCCCAGTGTAAACAAACAGCAACCACTTCCTAATTGAGTAGGCACATTATTGTATTTTAAAATATTAACTAAAAATCTGATTTGGAATTGAACTACTCAGTGTCTCTTTCCCCCATATGTCCTATAATAATTAAAACTTCAATTTGTCTTTGAGGAACATTTGGCTCCAACTTTTTCACTTTCTTCAGATAATAAATGTAGCTGTTAAATCAACCATAGACTCATAAAGCTGAAAGAAATCACAGGATCATGAAGTCTTAAAATCAGAATAAAAGGTATTACCTAAGTCAGTTTAATCTGATATATACATTTCAATTGTTTTAAAAATAACTTTAGGCTTTCAAAATCTATTGGCTTTGCGATAAGCTACTAAGTCAGCCATTATCATGTCTGCTCAGCCTTACTATTTCTTTAGTAACATTGGTCCTCTGCTTGCAATAAAGGCATTAGTGGGCTTTCTAAAACACACTTTTAATATTAAATAAATGCATTCATGCATATAATAGACATGTATAACTTTACCAGTTAGAACTATATTGACTATAATGACAGAGTCTCAAAATAGTTTCTCCCAAGCATTTGAATTTTCTTATATAAAACCCTAAAACAAAGTAGAGACGGCCAAGGGCATTCTGATGCAGGCTTCCTCCATCTTTTCTTCTCTTTATGGGATCTCCCCTTTCCAGATTCTCCTCAGGTTTCAAGATGGCTGCCTCAGATTACATACCCCAAATACTTGTGGTTCCTAACATTCCACACTACACATAAGCCATCATGAATTCATTTACAGATACACCTTTGTTTTCATTCCCCATTTTTCCTCAGAATGAATTCCAAGTACCAAAATGTCATTCAGAAAGGGTGGAAGAGATGACAACTAAACCAGCAGCACTCAAAAGCACCCGTTTTGCCAATACCTGCCCTCGACAAAATTGAATGTATTGTTTTCCACTTATTTGATAGGTGAAAATGCTTTCTTAGTCTTTGTAATTCGTACTTCTTTGGCCACAAGTGACCTCGAAGAACTTCGGTGAATATTAACCACTCATATTTATTTTCCTGTAAGTTTTGTCCTGATGCTCTGATAATTTGCCTAAAGCTCGAATGAGAAAATCATGCAGAAATGTTTTACATACCATATAAGATTCTCTATAATAAACATGAGATGTTGCTAATATCTTAGGAATAATGGAATGTGCTCTTTTTTACATTCAAGATTAGTGTTCAAATCAAGTAAAATGCACGTGTCAGTACTTTGAGAAGTCAATATACGCTATGCATAGAACACATTATTATTTTTGGCTATACACTCAAAAATTGCCTACTGCTGTGATTAATTGGCACAGAAGTTGGTGAAAGAGAAGATGTGAAATCAGCTTTCCCTACGACCACCAGCTTGCTCACATAACGTCTCCACATCGACATGGTCCAGGAATATAGAAAACTGAAGTGTTTCAACTAAAGTCCCCTCTCCCCTCAAAAAGTCACCTTTTGCAAGAAGTAAAAATAGTTGGGAAAAGACCAGTATATTTGAAAAAGGAATGGAGCTTACTTTCCAGATTTTTAAGAGGAAAAAAAATCACCATGTGTTTTAAAACTCAGTCATAATCCCTCTAAGAGAAGAAAGCAGCCATGGTTCTGGAATCCCTTAGTGTCAGCCTCCCTTCTGTTCATTTCCCTCTGGACACAGTGCCCCTTGCTTCCGTCTTCCTCTCGGAGTGGTGATGTCCCCAGAGCTCTCACCTTGAGAGCCTCTTTGCTGCCAGCTCACAAGGAATCTCTATGATTTTCTCTCCAATGGACATCTCCAGCTGAATCACACTACGCACCAGGCGGGCCATCTCTGTCTCAAAAGAAATCTAAATTTGTCCATATTTCACAGTAGCACAGTGTCCCTTAAGCAACCTGGGCACTAAGACCCTGTCAGGGATTAAACACCTTTTCTGCAGGCATCAATCAAGCTGAAGACGCACATTCATCTTCGTGGGCCATGATGATCTGGACCCTGGATACAGACAACAGCAGCACCATCTTACTCACCCTTACTCACAAATTTTAATATATTCTGATTATGCTGGTTATTTCAAAGAAGTATAAGCTATGTTTGTTCAAAGTATATGTGATTTTATCAGAATTGGAATTAATCCATCGGATTTATGTAATTATTATTTTTATGCATGGTTTGATTTTTATATTACTCGATTTGTCGTGGTTACTGGATATCTTGTGGGCTTGGTGAGATACTGATGCAAAAAGAAATTTGAGGGAGAGGACATTTACTAAATAGTTCCAACATTAAATATGTGTCACAGGAAATGGAACGGATAAATGCTTCCAAAAAGGACTATTCTTAAATAAATTGTAATTATTTTTCTGGAGAAGAATCGGACATAATTTAGCTCTTTGCTACTGAAAATGATAAATTCCTGTCCGGAAGCGATGAAGTATTTCCTAAACGGCTTTGCAATGACAGAATGTGCAGCACAGTGTCTGAGCTGAGGGGTTGTTCTTTATGCAGCTGAGAAGAAAATAAGCATAATGATTCAAGTGCCATCTATAGGAAATGTTAAAGTATGGTAAGGAATTTTGCAACACTGATTGAAATGTAACCTTTTGATAATACATTTTTTTTCAGCAAAATAAACTAAGCCTTTGGGTTTTACTTCTGAATCCATAAGAAACATTTCCTGCAAGGTGAGGCATGGACTTTCTTGACTTCTCCTACTCTCCACTGAGGTGCTGTCTACAGACTGAGTAGTTTCTGGTCCAAAATGGTGAAGGAGTAGGGCTGAGCATCTGATATGTTAGGAACAATCTTTTCATGCTGAGGATGTGTTACAAGTGCTGCCATTAACAGCTGGGATCGTTGTTTGTAATTATCTCCGCTTTCCTCTTAGGTGGTCTATGTGCCTGAGCAATCATCTGGAATGTGACTTCTCTTAATGCTGTGACACTCTGGGCTGAACTTCCTCCCACCTGATTCATCGACATTAGCAAATACCCACAAATGCTTAATGACTACAAATGTCAGATGTATAGTCCCGGAAGCTGTTCTCATATGCCACATGAAATGCAGAATGTCAGTTGTTACGGAGGCATTTAAATTAATGAGATAAATGTTTGATGTTAAACAGAGGAAAGGCTAAGACTAGGATGCCAGGCTAGCTCTTGACTGAACTTTCTGATTGGTCGTGGCAGCCTTTAATGGTGAGGTTTGTGGGTCCATATGTAACCCAACAGGTGGCAGCTTTAGGATGCACTCAAAATATGGCACCTTAGGATATTGAATAGCTTAAGCCAAAACTGTTGAGAAAGTACAGGTGCAAGAAGCATTGTCTGATTTCCCCTCGAGCAGGCATAGGACAATCACATGGGAAGCACCCTTCCTTTACCTGGAGGAAAAACACATCCTGACTCTGAACACAGAAAGAAACTGAGAGGATCTGAATGAACAGCCTTGCTATGTTTCGCCCATTGATTACACTTAGCTCATATCCCCTATTTACTGTCATGTTTCTCCACAACTCTCTGCTCTGTCAAAGCAAGCATAAAAATGCTCCCGCTCAACTGATTCTGTGGGTCTTCTACTCATGAAGACATCATTGTGACCCAAAACTTACAGTGAATGGATTTGACTGGTTTTGTTTTAATCTGTCTTTTACCTAACAGTCCCAGTTGAGAATGCAGAAGACTAGAGGGAAAAGGTGACTTTCTTTCCTTCTACAGAGAAGCAATTAATTACTCATTACCAAAGTCTCCCAGTACTTGACTGGTAATTCAAATCTGCTCATTTTGGCTAAGAGAATTATAGCAAGTTTGATTGGGATTGGAGTATTATATCAATCATGAAATAAATTTCTTTTAAAATTCCTTAGTAAGCAATGCAGGACAAATAAATATTTAGCTTTAATCCCTATGGCAGAGGTATTTAAAGTAGATTTGAAATATGTTAAAAAGAAATCCATACTCAAGAACTAAGATTTAGCACTTACACTTCATCAAAATCTTTACAAGAACGTTTTAATCCAAAAGAAATCTTAACAATTAGCTTTTATTGCTGAAATGAACAGTTTCTGAGATACATGGCTGGTGAGAAAAGAAACATGAACATAAGTGAAGAAGAAAACGTCGACACACCCCAAATTCGGAATCACTCAAGACTCAGGGTGCAAAGACCTTCGGCCGCCATCCCCCAAGTCGTCAGTCATCAGAGTCAACCAAGTATTGGCCGCCTGTGCCATGAGAGCATAGCTACATCGGCTCCAGCTCAAGAGGAGAGAAAAAGGTGGTCACCCCGGAGGTAATACGGTTTGTTTGTTTGTTTGTTTGTTTGTTTTTTGTACTGGGGATCAAACCCAGGTCATTGGGCTTGCAAGCAAGGTGGCAGCACCACTGACCTCAATTCCCAGTGCAGTAACAAGGTTTTATGATTGCATTCATTCCTGTGTGCTAACGGGGCTACATTAGGCAGATTCTGAATTTGGGCAAAAACTTCTCTCACCATAAAATACCAACCCAGTGTGAAAGTGATAAACAACAAATCCCTCACCCAGTTCTGCTTTCCTGAGTTCACAGATATTGTTGGTCAGTCTAACTGGCTTAGATTAGTTCACAAAAGCAGCTGCTATCCTACCTGCCTACTTTTTTCTTATTCTCAGATACATTTTATGTGAACTCTTTTGTGGAAAATGACCTTCTCCTCTGCCTTCCTATTCTGTACAAATTTCTTACTACTTTTCTCCGTAACGTTTAATGAGGCAATGGAGCGGAATGTCAGTTGCAAAATAGTAATGATAAATTTCCCACAGGTTTAAACTCATACGATCTATAGTCACTGAAGTCGGCACAAATGTCTCCACATGCTAAAGGCATATATGTTATATGTGTGGGCTAACACTCTGCTCTTTGTCAAGTGTCCAGGCCCTGAAAGAACAAAGCACATTTGCTCAGGGGTGTAGTTTCGAAACACTGCCAAGTGCAGGGCACTGCTGATTACAAGTGACAAGACACCTCTGTTTGGGTGCCACGGCTCTTGTTGGCACATGTCGCTCATAGCAAATAGAATTCCAAACAGTTGACATTTTTGGGATGCCACACGGCAAATATGAAGTCTGCATTTACATGGCACAGCCTGGCCTGTGGAGGAAGGGGCAATGCGTTGTCGCTGCTTATCTGTGACATCTTCACGTCCCCTGGGTCACCTCATCATCACCAATCGGGTTAACACATCGGTCCCTTTGGCTCCAGAGGTCCTCTTCAGGTGAAGGTAAATTATCTGCTGTCAGGCTCACTCTTCCACAGAGGAAAAAATAAATCAAACACTTTGGACAAATTATTTTTAAGGACCGAGCTATTTGGGATCAGTGGCAAGGAGAAGCAGTCCAACACTGAGGAGAAGAAGAAGCACTGCAGGGTGTGATATCCATATTTATGGGGCTCTTTCCCTCTGGGAAAATGCTCAGCCGCAGTGACAGCCTGCTGGAGCCCCAGTGAAAAGGCACAGCCTCCTGGGACACATGTCAGAGGACAGAGTTCAGTGACATTCAAGAAGAAACTGGGGCATCTGCTTGCACTGGCCATAACCGGAATTATGTACTATGCACAAGATGATCTTTTTATTTTGGACTTGTCTTTCCTTTTGGGCAAAGGCAATGAGAAGGGCTTCAGAAGAATGCTGTCTGCCCTTAATGTATAAACCCAGCGAAACACATTGGAAAGTGTCCCCGAATCAAATTTGAAATGGTGCCAGATATTCTTCCCAAAATACTGGAAAATGATGTTTAAAAGTTGGTGGACCAAAAAACTCAGTAACCCAAGAACAAGAATTTACTGCAGAGGAAGGGCTAAGCTTTTGAAAGTGTATCTCTAATAAATTGAATTTTCATTATTGAAAACAAGAACCAGCCTCTAAATAATATTTCTTTGAGACAAACAGAGAAAGAAGAGTCTTCCAACACACCACCACTCTAGGGCATCTGGGTGAGCATAAAACTACCTCAGAGCAAGGCAGAAGCTGAGAGTTGAAGCCAGGGAGCAAGACAGGGGTCAGAAGGAGGCGAGGAGTCAGAGCTAAGGAAAGTAGGGAGAAGCCGCAACTGGCAAACACAGGAAGGATCTTGATGACCCCTGAAGACACCCTTTGTTGTACTCAGGAAGCTTTCAGAATAGAAGAAACTTTGTAAACTATACATCTGACTGGGGGTTAGGATCCAGACTATATAAGGCACTCCCAAAACTCCATTAAAAATCTGACTAAAAAACGGACAAAAGACCTAAATTGATCGACCTTTTGCAGAAAATGCAAATGTACAAGAGATACGTGAAAAAGTGCTCACCAATCATCTGAGAAACGCAAATCAAACACGGGGATATATCACTTCCCTCTGTGAGAATGCCTGCCTTCGAAAGGACAGAAGATACCAGGTGTCACCAAGGACGTGAAGCAAAGGGCGCACTCCACAGTTGGTGGGAGCCTAGGTCAGCACAGCCGTCATGCAGCTCAGGATAGAGGCTCCTCCGAACACTTAGACAGAGTTTCTCTATGCTGCTGCCATCACCTACTGGAGAGATATCCAAAGGAAATGACATTGGTGTGCTGAAGAGAAACGCACGTTCCCAAGCACAATGCCGCTCTACTCACAAGACCCAGAAACGGCAACAAGCTGAGTGCTTATCAATGAGAAATGGGTCAGGAAAACGTGGAAATATACAGAGGACACTATTTATCCATAAAATGAGTGCAATTCTGCCTTTCGTGATGACGTGGAAAGGAGGGGAGACCGTTATGCTAAGAGAATGAGGCCGTGAGCAGAACACAGGCACCACAGGACCTGACTCCGAAGCACCATCTACAACAGTTTCTCTGGTGGAAGTTGAGAGCAGAAGAATGTTAACCAGAGGCCGGAGAGAGCAGCAGCAAGGAGGGATGGGGAAGGCTGGTCAACACACAACCAAGTTATAGCTAGAAAACAAAAACAAACTCTGATGTTCTACTGCTCAACAGAGTAGTGACAGATAACAGGAACTGCTGTATATTTCAAAAAAAGCAAAAGAAAAGATCTTGAATGTCTTCACTGCAAAGCAATGATAGAACCCATGTTTGGGGAGATAGACAGCATTACCCTGCCCGCTACACGGTACACACTATACAATGCACACATATCAAAACATCCCTTCAGGGTTCAGTTTTCATGCATCAATTAAAAATACATGTGAATACATTTGAAAAGTACGTGCTAGTGTGTGGACATTTATATAACGAGAGAAAGAAACACAGGGAAACAATGAGGTCAACTCTATGTAGATTTAGATATTTGAAAGCAAAGAACCAGACTCAGCCCTTTCTTCTTTTTCATAAAACCAGATGCCACAATAACACAAGTGAAGCACAACGTGAGGAGCCACAGGAAAGTTGGGTAGAGCTGACTCCACCAAGCCCTACAGCCTGGGCAGGATTCACTCTTAGAAATCAGCCCTGTCCTTTCCACAGGAGAACACTCGCCCATCTGCATAATACCACAAAGTGTTAGAGTGAATCATACCACTAAGAAGATCCATGTAAACTCTTAGCTGACCATTTCCCTGAAATACCAGGACTCCTGGAGCTAAATAAATATGCATTTGTACAGGGTGTCTCATCCCTGATGAGTAGAACAGCTCCTTTGTCATTTTCTTCTTCCATTTTTATCCTTTATGCAACCACACTTACATATATACATACATATATACGCACACATACATATATAATGTACGTACATACACCCCCAACTGAAATTTTTGGAAAAAAGTTTATGCTTGATATCAAATAATACACAACCTGACATTAGAAATCTGCTTTATGTCCATCCCAACTTTGGCATACCTTGGAACACAATGTCTTTAAAACCTTATTTTTATCCAAGGCATAGTAGAACTGTCTTACAATGCTGTAAACCAAAAGAAGGTCGACTTCAATTTGCTCGTAATGGTACATGCACTCCTACTGCCTGACAGTGCTGGACGTTAAAGAGTTTGGCCTCAAGTACTGATATTTATGCAAGTGTCATAAAATGAGAAGACTCTCAGCTGACGATTCCTTCAGTCCACTCATTTTTAATAAAGTGCGATGATTTCGGTGAATGATTCTCACCCTCTACCAAGAGAATATGAAGCGTATCCCTATCGGACTCATGGTGGCTGATGCTGAGATGGGGTGGTAAGTGACAGATTGGGAAGGACCATATTTTAATCCTAACACAGCGGTACCTCAGTTGTTCAACCACTCCAACCTTGAATTTTCTACTACTGGAACAGCAAAATTAAAACAAAAGAGAAAAATCTGCTCAATGTACAAAACTGTGTCCAATAGTCAAACTGAAAATCCAACTTGAAAAATCCAGCAGCAGCTGAGAGGGACTCATACATGTGTCTCCCTGTGGACAGAAGGGTGAGGCTTCGGGCTGAGCACCCTCTCGCCCACACAGCAATGTTTGTGTCAGTGCCCATCAAGATTTTCCTAGCTGTGCTTTTATGTTTTGGCATTTTGTGTATAATATCATAACCAAGGCTCTAAAGAAAGTAATACCCGCAGTAAAGCTAAGAGTAAAACTGTGAGAACCATGATGAAGTTGAAGACATCACTGAAAAATTTGTCAAGGACCTGGAAAAAATGAATTGGTAAGTGTAATTTTGGGGTCTCAGAACCAGTTAGTCGACTTTCCATTATTTCTCTCAGGAAAGACACGTTCAGTCCTCGAACGTGGCGCTGTTCGAACGTGAAACTGGAATGAACTGAGTTCGACAACAGAGATCTCATGGTGTTGCCCTTTCTGCCTCTGCCCGGGGGAAATAATTCGCATAAATGGCACTCTGTTTTGACTGCCTCTGTGATCACTGATTTGCCCGCCTGAGTGGAGTAAGAACACCTCACAGATGAATAAACCACACTCCCGCCATGTCTGCCGGGTGTTGCTAGACACGACTGGCATGTCCAGGGAGCGAGACCCATTCCGGTAGTAGGTGGCACGGCCGATATGCTTGTGGGCTGGGTGCAATAGAAGTGGGAAGAGGAAATGTGCCGTTTCTGAAGAGCTTCAGCCCTCTTGAGTGGATTCGTCTGCTTTGCCTTTGGATACCCATCTCCAGTCCAGTTTTCCAACACAGATCCCTATGGGGAAGCATCCAGGCCTCGGGTCTCGGGCTGCTGGTGCATCCTCCAAGTCTCTCCTGCGCTGGGGAAATCTCTCCTCCAAATTTCTCCTCCAGTTCTTCGGCTGTGCAGCTCCCGCATCCTGCGCCCTGCTGCAGATGGCTGCCTCTGATCCTGAAAGCCTGGCTGTTCCTAGTCCCCTTCCACAGTTACAGGCACATTTTCTGTAATTCTGCTCCCTGAGAAACCTCTTGACTTATACCGGGTCCTTCGGAGTCTTTCTGCTGGAAACTTAATGCAGGGCAGCAGTGTTCAGAGGAGGGGCTCTGGGAGATGTTCGGGTCCCAAAGGCTCCATCTTCACGAAGAGCCAAGTGCTACACTAACAGAAGCTGACAGGAGCTCCACTAACAGAAGCTTCAGTAACAGAAGCTGCCCTTCCTCCCTGCAGCAGCAACGGATTCCTCCCCTGTGTTATTAAACACTGCCTTGGAGGCAGAGGAATGAGCCAGTGACTCGATCTTGGGCTCCCCAGCTCCTGGAAGTACGAAAGGTAATTTCTGTTCTTTATAAATCTCTGAGTCTTAGGTATGTTGTTATAGCACAAGTGGACTGAGACAAATGGTAACTTCGTGAAGAAAAACAACAATCAGACTAGGTAAAGGACTCGCTTTTAGGAACTAAACCTTTGCTAGAAGCATAAAGCAATTATGTTTCATTCCCAAACTATCCTTATGTCATAGTGAGAAAACCTCGGACTCTTGAGCCAGAATGCTGGGTTCGAATCCTGATGCTGCCTTGTATATGGTACGTGACATTGGGTTCAGATTTCTTAAACTCTGCTGTCTCTCTTTTCTCTTTCTGTAATGCAGGGGAAACAACAATGTTACTAACTTAATAACCTTTGGAAGATTAAATGGGTCAATACTAGCAAAGAATTAAGACTACACTTAACAAAAAAGAATTCGATAAGTACACGTTCCTATTGTTGTTAGTGGTTGGTAACAGAACACACAGCCTGTGTGTAACGATTTCATGTGCTTGAAAATAATTTTAAAAACCATCCTTATAGAAGATATGTTATAGTCTGCTTGGCCATAAAGAAATACCGGAGATTGGGTAGCTTAAAATAAAAAGAAATTAATTTGCTCATAATTCTTGAAGTTCTAAGTCCAAGATCAAAACACTGGCAAGTTGGATTCTGGTGCCGACTCTTACTGCTGTCTTCACGAGGCCTGCCCTTCAGAGGCCGGGAGCGATACCACCACTGTGTCCTCCCCGTGTGGGTCACTAGTCTTGTCAGACAAGGACGCCACCCTGATTACAACATTAACCCCAGTATCATCACCGGGCTTCAGCCTACAAACTTTGGTGACCACAGTTTCGGTCCATCCCGATACAGAATCCACAGGGTTAGCATTTCACCACAGTCTCTGAGATATCCCTCCATGTCGTTCCACCAACACAAGATTAGCTGGACTACTGACTCGAGGAAACACTTAATGGCATTTTAAAAATTTCAGTTCCTGGTTCCTAAATTCCTCTGAAATAGGATTTTCGGGGAAATGCAAATTCATCATAACTCTAATCCACTGTTTTGCCTTTATCCTGATAAAGTGCTCCTCGAGGGAAGACAAGATGGGTAGAGGCAGGGACAGAGGCAGGAGCGTTGGAGAGGGCTGTGCCGGGAGGGCGGGGTCTCCAAACATCGCGTCATCTTCACACCTGCGTGCGAACCGTGGCAAACTGCTTTGGAGTATCTTGGGGTGCTCTTTTTAAATCCTCCCAGATCCTAGACTTCTCGCACGTCCTGTCTCTCATCTCAGAAAATTATACAGCAAATATTTCCCTGCCAGACCTATTGGCTGCCAGAGCTCAGCCGACGCCACTTTTCAGGGAGAATCAAGCACAGTTATTTAGAGTTCTCCAGCAGCTGAGACAGAAAATTCCTTAATCTCCAAGTCTTTGAACCAAATTATTTTGTAAAAGAGCAAAATCTTTAAATATACTTCAGGTGGTATCTGATATACTCATGCCATTTCGTTTTAAAATTACTTTTAAAAATAATGTATCTCATCCTTATTAGTTTTCCACTTCTACTATACAGTATTTTTATTCCTTTTAAAGCACATTAAGTGTGTGAAACAATTTGGATGAAAAGTGTACTGGCTAAGTTAACATATCCAACGTCACTGTTACGTGTTGCAAACATATACTAATAAAGCATTTTAAAATAAAAAATAAAAGTTCAAAGTTAACAAAATAATGATTTACAAAAAAACAGCAAAGAAGAAAAATATATGGATAAATGAATATTAGCTGGAGCTTACAGGAGTAATGGTGGGTATTTTCATATGTTAATTATGAAAATGTTAGGAACTCTGCTAACCAGTTCTGCAGCTATCAATCGCTTAAAATTAACCACGGTAAAAGTATTTCATACCACAGAAATTAGAAAAATTCCACAAATCAGGACATTGATAGCTTTAAGTACAAATAGGTAGCTACGTGAACACCATAATTTCCCCCTTCTCCCTAAACTATTCACTTCCAGTTAACTTCAGTTGTGTACAGAATTATTTAAATATTTTAAAAGAAGAAAAAACTAACTGAAAATCATTTACACTCTGATTTGAAGTAACAGTGGATTCACCAGCCCCTGCATGAATGGGTGCACATGCTTCATGCTCTTCCTACTTCCCATAATCTACAACTGTAGTCGCTTTGCATAAAGACTTCTGCATATCTGTGTGTCAGTACTGCACCCAGTACCTACTGTGCTACAGTTCAGTGCTTCTAAACGAAAATGGATCTGGGAATGACTCCAGTGACTGTAAAAAAAAAAAAAAAAAAAAAAAAAAAAAAA
>NW_022900915.1:42017656-42036817 GCF_012274545.1 Fukomys damarensis
AAAAAAAAAAAAAAAATAAAAAAAAAAAAAATCACACTCTTGCATCTTACTCTTAGAGATACAGAACCCATCAACCCAGGGCAGAATCCAGGACTCTGGAATTTGGGTTTCCCAGGTGATCTGAACAAGCAGATCTCAGTCTGCTCTTCTGAAATGCTCCCAGAAGGTGGTCAACAGGTGGCAGAATACCTGCAGCCTTGTGCTGCCCTCGCAGAAAATGTTCTGAACTTTCTCACCCCGAGGAGCTGCTTTGGCTCAGTCTCTCCAGGTTAAGTATATATCTCAACATCTACTTCTAGGGATCTTGACCAAATAAATTCATCCTCTAAACCTTTTGGTGATTCTCAGCACTTTCCCTTTCTGAAATATGTATTTTATTTGCCATGTGATAGCTGCTAGGTAACACTGCTAGTTTTCTTAGCTAGGGGTCAAAGTTTTGAGACTGATGCCTAAGTAAAAGCAGTATATTGCTGAATTAGAACTTTTCCAAACACAACTTCTACTCAAAATTATATGTCCTAGTCTGTAAACCATTCCTTGGAGTGCCTCAGAAATATTCAACCAGAAGTATAAATGCTTTTAAATATATTTATGGGCTCCTTGTCCAAGAAGTAAAAAAAAAAAAAAAAAGTTTAAATGACTTATCTTCAATCCTTTATTACGCATGGGGCTTGTTTTGCCTAACAACACCTAAAGTAAGGCCACTTAAGTGGATCTCTTTGCTTATTTCAGATCTGATATGCACCTGTGACTCTGCCCATTACCAGTACCAGAACCAAGTCTTTCAGATGTCCGACTGATATCCATTCTTCATTCAGTTAAACTAAACAATTGCAGGCACTACTACCTTAGGTATTCCCAAAATGTTTCTGTAAGTGATTTCCAGCATTTGTTCATGGATGTGGTATTTCTACATATCCATGTGTTCTTCTCCACACACACCTTCTCTGAACTGAGTGAGCCCTTGCATCTGTTCCCTTGGGACCTCTTTCCTCTCTCTGCCCAGTGATGACAGGTAGGCAGGCGTCCTCTACTGCAGAAGGACAAAACAGACTGAAAACACTGCAGCCAGAGGATGTGGAGCCTTGGGGCACAGGAAGTTCCCCCTGACACAGTCTGGAGAAGCAGCCAGTTGCAACAAAGGAGTGAAAAAGATGGAGCACCACCATGTGGAAGTGGAAACCACAGGAGCGCTGGAGGCTCAATTCCCTGGAAAGGCACTCTGAACAGCAGCAGGAGCAATTCCTGGAGTGCTCAGCCTGTCGCCTCTGCGTCATTTGCTTTGTATTAACTGTGGCCCAGTCTACAGAGAGACCCCTGGAGGGAAACCAGCTCTCTCCAGCCACCTCACAATCTGCTCCTGCTGAGGACGCAGAGACAGACTCGTCTGGACACTTGGAAGCATCAAGAGCAGCAAGTGTGGGGCTGTGAGATGCTTAGACAACTTATGAGTTGAAACAATATGAAAAGAAATGCTCACCCTCAGGCCAACAGTTCAAGGATAAAATACAGCACCTTTGAATAGGTTGCAGGAAAATGCCTTCTCCCAGTAAAGAAATTCAAAAAGCACCAATTTTTAATGTAAAAATGAAAGAAAGGATCCGCGTTGGGGTAAATAAATTTCAGAGGGTTACAGAAGTCCAAATCGGAGTAGCATGGGCCAGGCTTAAGAGAGGGCTGCAGGACCTCGCTCAGCAACCAACCAAAGTGGGACCAGCACCAGGTTGAGCATGTTCCCATCTCTGCAACTACCTGGACTGCCCTGTGGGTGGCTAACTCTTGTCTTTGATTTCACATCTGGGACACAATACTTGACATGACAATTTAGAGTTGGAGAAGTCTATTTTCCTCACTGTTTCTAGAGGGTTCCGGCCAAGGTCTGCTGGCTCCAGGGCAGAAATGCGTGGTGGAAGGGTCTGGAGAAAGAAAGCTTCTCACCCCACGGCGGCCAGGAAGCGGAGAGAGAAGGAAGGACCTGAGGACAGGACAACACCCTTCCACCTCACACCCTAGTGACCACCTCTAGCCAGGCCCCGCCTCCCAACAACACAAAAACCATCAGTGGAGAAATCCACTGGTGAGCACAGTGGTACCATGGTCCAATCCCCAGCCAAAATCCCATCTCTGAACACAAGAGACTTTGGGGGTCATTTTGTAGATCTAAACCATGACTAAGATTCAATTCAAGCATTACCTCACTGTAGCAGACTGGGTCAGTACTGCACTTCTGTGAATATTAATACTAAACTATTATTTTTAAATGATTTTTTGGTACGGAGAATTGATCCCAAGGCCTTTTCACTGAGCTACAATACCACCCCCTTTTCTATAGTTTTTATTTTGATTTTAATGTTTTCTGTTTTTGTTTTTGGTACCAGCGATCAAACTCAGGTCTTTGAGCTTGCAAGGCAGGCAGTGGAACCACTGAGCTAAATCCCTGGCCCAGTCGTTTTTATTTTGAGACAAAGTCTTACTAAGTTACCAAGATGCTCAGGCTGGCTTCAAAAATACAGTTCCACTGCTCCAAACTTCAGAGCGAAGCAAGGGTTGCTGGTGTGTGCCACCACACCTGGCTAAAGACAACCTCTTTGAGCATCCATTTCTCCCTCTGAACTCTACACTCATCAGAGAAGAAGGTCACAACTCATGGATCTTAGGTCCATGCACCTAGTGTATACATAGTAAGGCCTTAATAAATGTTTATTTAGTCGTCTACCCCTTGCAAAGCCATGGCCTATTTACACTAGCATTTATTTCTCCATTAAACATTTCTAAAGAGAAGAAGAAAGCTAGTGGTGCAGAGATTTTAATAGTATACCGACACTCCACTCCACTCGGCAGATTTGGTGACGAGTCCTTTTTAATTAGGCAGGTATAAAATAGCATTTTGAATTATTAATGCACTCTGCCTCTCCTTTACCCTAAGCACATATTCAGATAGATTCTTAAAAATAAACCCTTCCAGGCTTAATCCAGTGTATGGAGTCTTATGTTTCAGTATGTTGTGTGGAAATATTGTAAAAGGTACTGGGTAGGTAGCTAACACTGATGATTTTTTAACAACTATATTCGCAATGTGCATGCAGAGTCCGACAAGTATTCTTTTGAACATTTAAAACGCCATTGTTACCATCAGTGAAATGGTGCTGACGTCATGGTCACGATCACCTAAATTTTAATTTTTACATTTACAATTCAGAAGATGATAGTGCACAAATGAAATATTTGAAGAAGTTTTTATCATACATTGTTTCAAAATGATATGCCTTGAGAATTCCTAGTGCTAGCACACTCTGAACCTGCTGGTGTCTATAAAGCTAGAGATGTGTAGAACCTAGGACTATTCTGACATTTTCATAGTGTTTTCAGTTTTTGTAAATAGTCATTTATGTCAAAAGGTTTTAATAAAGCATAAAATGCTGTGCTGTGGTGGCAGTGGTTTCCTAACACTGCCTCAACAAAAAAATTAATAATATACTGCACTCTTTGATAGTGTGTTTCTTTCAGATGTTATCTCAATGCAACTTTCAAAACCCTAGGGAAAAAGATATTACATTTTAATTTTACCAGTGAACTAAACTAGGCTTGGTATACACTAATTGGAATTCTTGTGTGCCTGGTCAACATGATAGCCAGTGATTGCATAACTGAATTTTTAAAAATGCATTCCTTTTTTTCTTCACAAATTAAGGGATGAAACAAAGAAAAAGTAACTATATGAACAAAAACAAGATAAAAATATGATCATCAGGACATATGAAAAAAGACAATATGAAAAATATGAAATATATATGAATATATGAAAAATGGACAATATATATGCCCCACAATAGGACTTAAGTTACATAAATAAAGGCATAGTCATGTGATAGAATATACTATATATTCATAGAACATACACTGCAAAATATTTATTTTCCTAAAGGAGTGTAAAGATTCTATCACTCAGATGAAAAGCTCAGTTTAAGAATATAATATAAATCTAAAAACTGCAAAAGATAGTGATATACCCAACCAAAACCAGACACACATGGCTTACAGGAGTGGAAAAATGTACATGGATTCTCATCTTCTGCAGCAGAATTTAATTGACTGCCTAAAATTGAGGCTTTCTGGATGGCATTTTTAAATAAGATATTTTACTTTTATTTTAGAAGCTGTGAATAAAATTATGCAGATGAAATTGCATAAGAATTCTTTTAGTTAACCCCTCTTTGAAACAGTGATTATTATTATGTTCAAATCTTTGTAAATTGTGTTTGCTTTTAATGTTTATAAGTCAATTCCAGGCAACATTGTACTGATATGCTGATGTGTAAGCCTAGATGAAACATTAATCATACGCAATAAATGAGATCAAAAGATAAAATAATTAAATAAATTTACAACAATCACTTGCTGAAATAAACAGAGCTTCAAGTCGAGCATTTAATAAAGAACAGTACTTGGGGTACCATTCTGAAAGGTGTGTAGTCTGAAGGTAGAGGAATTTGAAGGCTGTTTAATTAAGAGGTGGAAGACCCAGGAATAGCTCTGCTATTTCAGGGACCAAATATTTCTACCTTTCACCACAGTGAGAAATGCCATGATTCATTGATTCTGCTCCGGTTTGGGCTGGAGAAAAAAAATACAGCCTGCAAATACCAGGGAAAGAGCAGAGCAAAGGGGAAGGCAAATCCAATAATAAACACGTAAACACATGGAAACAAAACCATACGTAATTTGCAATTCAAACACTAGTGAAAAAAACAGCTTGGTTGAATCTCAGCATTAATGCCAATCCGTAAGGAGGACTACAATAAAGGACTATTAACTGAGGTTAAATTATCGAAAACACAAAAAGCTAAGTAGAGTAGCAGACTTTAACACTGCTGATTGTTTAAGCTAGACTTTGGAAAGAATTAAGTGTGTAAAATGAACTAGAATTAGAAAAGAAAGAGCCTCTCTTAACAGCCTGCCACACTCCAAGAAGAGTTTGCAGTAATTTCCCACTTAATATTTACAACAACCCACTGAAGCATATATTGTAATTTTAGTTTTACAGATGAAGAAATTAGGACTCAGAAATTTAAAGTCATGTCTCTGCTGAAAGCAGGAAAAAGTGAAAGTCATTAAGCGAGAATTCAGTCTGCTGGGATGGTGGAGAAAATACTTCAAAAACTCTACCTCTCCATAAAAGCAATGGAAAGACTGTCAAGACCAAGTTTTCCAGAACTCTGGAAATTAACTAAAGGTTTGCAGGAATTCAAGAGTGTCTTCAAGGAAAATGCCAAATGTGGGCAAGGATGGCAAGCCCTCGCGGTGTCCTAGCTTGCCCTGTTCGAAGTCCTCCCTCCCCAACTCTACTGTAGCCTTGAAAACCAGCAGTGTCGTTACCATGGCAACTGTGAAACCTACCGCTCTGGCAATAACTGAAGGAAGCAGTCTGGGCTTGGAGCACCTTACAAAGCTGCATCCCTGGAGAACTGCTGCTATTTTTCATGTCGGCTGGTTCCGTGGAAAAACTGCATTGACCAGGCTCTTCATGGCCTGACTGAACACAGAACCCTCTCAGTAGGAAGACCTCTACTCAGTTTTCATCAAAGATGATCAGCCACCGTTGCTAACAGTGCAACTGCCTGTTGCGCAAGTGCCTGGTGGAGAAGAGAGGCAGGGCCAAAAAATAGTTCTATCTGAGGAATGAGATTTGCACCAGAGGCTGCCGAGACCTCTGACATGCACCTGGCATAAGTGAATGCCAAGCAAGGAAAGACACAAAAAGGACCTTGCCTCTCATGTCAGAGTCACCTCGGGACCCGGACAAGGAGGAAATGAAGGCTAAGGCAGAGCTGAAACTGCCAATACACAGAAGGTGCGGAGCCCTGCGCCAAAGGAGACAACTGACTGACTAAAAGCAACTCAGGAAAAATCTGCGTCGTCATTAACTGGATGTTCGCCTAGCTTGGCACAGTGACACCAGTTGCTGCATATGACAAAGAATGCAGAATTCATGCAGAAAGGCATCAAAAAATAGAACAAGTGAAAACAGCAAGAACCGGAGACAACGGCACAACAATCCTGGGAGGAGAATGGAGATCTGATTTCCAACCAATCCAAGTTATATTACATAAGATCTCCACCTAACAGCAAACGTTACTGGACATACAAGAACAAATAGGAAAATGAGGCCCAAATAGAAGAAACAAGCAGTCAGCAGAAGCTGTCCATAGGATGTGTCAGTTGGGCTTCTCAGAAAAAGACCCTAAGTCAGCAACTACAAACACTTATAAAATATAAAGAAAATCATGTTTGAAGGACAGAAAGCTTAAGAATCATGTCTCATCAAAAAGGGAATAACGATAAAAGGGACCAGAGAGAAGTTCTTCAGTTGAAAACCACAATCCTACCTTCAAATAAAATTTCAGGACGGCTTAACATTGAGTCGGCAAAAGGAAACAAAATCTGTGAATCTGAAGATGAGTCAATTGCCATACTCAGTGTCAGGCCCAGAATTTTTCAAATGAAAGAAAAATGAGCAAGGGCTCAGAGACCCATGAGACATCATGGAGCATAACAAGAGACTCATAATGGGAGGCCAAGAAGGGAGAGAGAGAGGGAGACGTAGTAGTCAAAGGAATAAGGGCCCAAATACTGCAGCTGTATGTTGGACCATAAAATCAAGGTGAGAAACACTGGGTAACATTTCCATGAAGATCAACCAGCTCTACAGGGAAAAAGTAAAAATGTCTACCCACACTAGTCATGCTCAAAAGCCAATGTTAAGAAATTACTGAAAGCAGCAAGAGAAAAATTACTATCAGGGATCTAAAGTGATTAGCAACCAGCTTCTCATCAGAAACCTAGTAATGAGCTTGAGGACAGATAGCATATTCAAAGCGATGAAATAAAAATACTCTCAGCCAACAACTCCATAGCCCTAATGACAGAGAAATTAAGATATTTCTGCACAAACAGAACTGAGAAAATTGTCACTAAGACACCTGTCTTATAAGAAACAATGAAAAATCCTTCAGCTTATAAGGAAAGGATTTCACATCATAGCTTTCATCCAAATGAAGCAATAATAAACACTGGGGAAGGTAACTATACATTTAAGTGCAAAGATTGTACAAGTATATTTTTGTTTATACCCTTCATATGTCAGATTTAGAAGATAACAATAATTTAAAAATCTATGTTAATAAGCTTATAATATGTAAGTGTGCAATCTCTGTAAAAAGAATAGCAAAAAGTGTTGAGAGGGAATGGAGCAATATTGGGTAAAAAGTTCTATACTTTTGAAATAAAATAATATACTAAAATCAACTTGATATTAATCTAAATTAGAGTGTTTTAAGATGTTAATTTGTATTTGTCAGGGTGACCATAAGAAAATAGTGAAAAGACATAAATCAGCAAGGATATTAAAATGTACATTGGAAATATAGACTTAACACAAAAGAAAAATTTAAACAATGAATAGAGAAACAAAGAGACATACGGAAAGCAAACACAAAATGGCCAACAGAAATGTCATTTTATCAGTAACTACATGTGAGTAGATGAAACACCCCCAGGCAAAAGGCAGAGACTGGGATGTTAGATAAGTATCCTACCTATTGGAAAGCATACAAACAGATTTTATATTTTAAGACACAAAGAAGTTGGAATAAGATAATGGCAAAAATATATATCCATCAAGCAAACAGTAACAAAAAGAGCTGCTGCAGTTACACTAACATCCATCAGGAACACACAACAGTTACGAATGTATGTGCACTTGGTAACAGTGTCCCAAAGGAGGCAAAGCAGAATGTCAGAATTAAAGGAAGAAATAAGCAATTGTACAGCAACAGTTGGAGATTTCAGTGTACCACTTTCAACACGTAGAAAAACTAGCCGAAGATCAACAAGGAAACAAAGCTTTCCTGCCAGCTAACGAGGTGCAGCAGACACCTAGAGAACACTCCCCTGCCCGCCCGCTCTTCTCAGAGGCTTGTGGAACGCTCTCCACAAGGCACCACATTCTGATTCACGAAACAAACCGCGATGAGTTCGCTAAAAACTAAAAAATTTACAACTGTAGTCTTTGGGTCCAACTGAATCAAGTAAGAAGTAAGTAAGAAAACGACATTTAGGAAATGTACAAATACGTGGAAATTACGCAGCACAATCCTAAATGAGTCCTGGGTTAAAGGTGAGGTCACATGGAAGATGTCATCAGTGATGAAGAAAAAGAAAACGTATACCGTGCCAAGCCTCGTGTAGTCCAGCAACAGCAGTGCTTCTGGGAAAATGTAATGCCATAAATACCTACATTAAGAAAGAAATATCTGCCTGTAATCACCACAATCGGAAAGACTGCTGCGAACCTTGCAATTTGAGCCCAGCCCAGGCATCTTAGTGACTTAATGAGAATCTGTCTGGAGAATAATACGTTACAACGGGGTGAGAGATGTAGCTCAGAATGAAGGCACCAAATTCACTCCCCAGTACTGGAAACAAGTCTCAAAGTGATAATAATCTAACAGTACCTTTAGAAATTAATAAAGTACTGAATAGAAGTCATTAACAAAAAATTAAAAGCCACAAATGTCAACAAAATTGATAAACCTTTATTTAGCATGACTAATTAAAAAAATAAGAAGATTCGAATTAGTAAAGTCAAGGGGAGAGAACATCACACTCTTATCTTCCAGAAATAAAAAGAAGTAGTATAAGGAAGCACCAGTTTATATGGCAACAGATTCGATAATTTAATTTGAATGAATACATTCTTATTAAGAAACAAACTATTGAAAGCAATTCAAAATGAAAGAGATATGAAGTGACCTATATTGAGTAAAAAATTTAAGTAGCTAATTTAAAATCTGTTGCAAAGAAAATAGTAGGACTAATCGCTTCTCGCCCTTTTGGCTAAGATCAAGTGAAAATAGTAGGACTGGATTTACTTAGTAATTGAAGAAAAATTAGTAAAAATCCTTCAAAAATAGCAGAGAAAGAAAGATTTTTCAACTCACTCTATGAGGCCAGTGTGATTATCTAAACAAAACCAGAGAAAGACACACCAAAAAAGAAATAATACACAATACAATTTATGAGAATAGACATAAAACCCCCAACCTCATGCTTGGTAACAAATATAGCAACATAGGAAAAGGATTATATATAATAGATAAGTAGGAAAAATACCAGGTGTGAAAGGTGGCCTTAACATCCATTGCAAGATACATTAATATAATACATGTCTATAGGTTAAACAACATATATGACTATTTCAATCAAATTTAGAAAATCATTCTACAAATTCCAATACCTTTTCATGATAAAAATGCACAATGAACTGGGAATAGAAAGGAAGTTTCTTGGGCTGGGGATTTAGCTCAGTGGTTCTGCCTCGCAAGCACAAGGACCTGAGTTCAATCCCCAGTACCAAAAAAAAAAGGAAGAAAGGAAGTTTCTCAATCTCCTAATGGGTACCCAGGGAAAGCTCAGAGCTACCATTATACTTAATAGTGAAAAAGTGCAGGTTCCAGCCTATGCTCAGAAAAAAAAAAAAAGAAGAAGAAGAAGAAGACAAATGTGTCCATTCTTGCCCCTCCCACTCAAGGCTGTGTTAGAGGTTCTAGCTGGGAAAATTAAGATTGGAAAAGAAAAAGTGAATCTTTCTGCACTTGAAGATCTTATGTTTAAAAACTTCCAAGTCTATGTTCTTATTGTTGGCACTACAAGATTTTGCAGGTGTAGAACAAGATTATCCTTTCCTTGGTGTCTGTCAGCCATGGGTCCCCTACACACTGGGAGCGCCTGGGCTCCATGCCATGGAACTCCTACATCTTCAGTTCAAACACAACAGATCGAATGCTCACGCCTGGACTCCCTCGACTTCCTCTTCTATGATGGGCTACACAGAACTCTGTGCTTTTAAAAGCACACGTGTGGTGAGATCAGCCCAACAGGATTATCTCCCGGTTTACAGGGCGCCTGAATCAGGGCTGGACATTTGCCCAGGCCCTTCACAGCAGTACCTAGCTGGTGTTTGATGGAATAACTGGGAAAACGTATGTGTGCGGCAAGGACCAGAAACCTGGAAGGGAAGCCATTTTAGAATTCTCCCTACACATTTGCTTCCAACAAGCTGGCTAAACTGCTGGAGCATTTCTATACCCTGTGTTCAAGGAGTTTATCTGTACAACAACAGAGGCAATTAATACCAACTACATGTTGCCTGTGCAAAGATAAGGGGCTGCTCATTCCTACAGATTTGTGTGTGCATTTGTATTTGCTGGATACCGGGGCTTTCGTACCACCTTAAGGGATTAAGTTTGACTCTCTGGGAGGTGGACAGCAAACATGCATGTATATGGATTACTCTGGTAAGAGGAAGGAAAATGGGCTTGGAAGGAAAATTGCCTGGGTTGCCATCTTGTTCTGTTGATTACTGGTCTGTGACCTTCAACAAGGTATTTATTCACTCTGCACCTAGTTATGTCTTCTGTAAAATGCAAATAGTTAGAGAACGTACTTTATGGAGATAATCTTGGAAGGATAAAAGCTAATATAAGTACTTAGAACAGAGACCCACAGGTGACAAGTGTTACTGAAGGATTTGACAATATTATCATCTTGCAGAGGTAAGAATGGAGAATGGAGGACATTTTAAAAATCTATCTAAATAATATTATGATGAAGGTAATGGTGGTAATGACTTGTGCGCTCATTTCAGAAGAATGTATAAAGAGAAAAGAGCAGGAGACCAGTGATTGATACTTGGAAATCGTAACGTTACAGCTGAAGAAGAAAAATAACTAAAAAGTAGACAAAGAAACAGGGGTCAGAGTTTTATAAAAATAAGAAGAGAATATCAACAGGAAAACTAAGGAAAAAATAATTTTAAAAAAGGGAATGTATGAAGCAGCAGTATCAAAAGCTGCAAATATGGACTGAGTATCATCTGTGGTTTTAGAATTAACATGGTAGATGACATTGGTGTCTCCATGACAACAGAAACAGCAATGAGTCAGGTTGCCTATTTGGTTGATGTGATTTAGACAAAATATGTTAAAAATCTATACTGAGGTGCAAGAAAGTTAAAGGTATTTAATTTGTCTGCCCAGTGTAGATTGTCTCTTAAGTAAATTATCTAGCATGTAGTATTTAAAATTCGACACAATTATAGTTCAATGCATTCCTCTAATTACATAGTTAGCAATAACTTCATGTGAAACCTAAACTACCTATGATCCACACTACCTATGATTCCAGCATAACTTCAGCCTGATAGGTCTTCCAGGTTGTTCCCCTGAGGAATAACAGCTGACTTTTATTGAGCGGTTTGCCAACATGGTATAGGTTATATTGGCTTCGTGCACTGGATCATTCAATACTTACACAACCCAGCAGTAAGGAACATTATTATTTTAATTTTGTAGCGGACAAAAATTTAGTTCAACCAAATTTCAGTTTTACTGAGGTTAAGTAATCCGCCTGGGAATGCAACTAGGGAAGAAGTGCACTCAGCTTTGGGTATAGTCATAGTCTGTCCGCTCTGGATTCTCCTCCCCTTGCCTACCATTTATTCACACTCACCCGGTGGTGGAAAAACTTGGTTAAGAAAACCAAAAGGTGGTGGTGTTGGGCAAAGCGCACAAAATTTCAGTAATGCAAGCTAATTTCTGGAAATTTATAGATAACAATACTGTACTATATACTGAAAAATTTTGGACAGGGCACATCTTAATAAAGCTATTAGACCCTAACTTAAATTCTTACTGACTCAAGAGTCTGCATACTTACTGGGTGTACAGCTCAAGTCTGTGACTCCCCTCTTCCTCTTCATGACCGCAGAACACAACCATCACCTCTAATGAAGTGAAAACGGAAAATAGAAAGTTGTGAACACTAAATAAGAAAGTTAGCCTTCCATAAAGTTATTAAACAAATGAAATAAATCTGTGCCACCTCAGCCCACCCCAGTCTCCTTCCCTTCCTGCTTCAGGTGAGCAGGCAGTTGGTGACACCACCAGCCACGGCATCTCTTCTGATGAGGTCTCACTGCTCGGATGGCCTTTGGGTTGCTAGGCAACCCTTGTTCTCACCTCATGTCTGTACCTCATATCTCTGTTCAGCAGACTCGGGCTCTGTGGTCCTAGTCATCCATAATCGGAAGACATAAACCATGTATTGGACCTGCAGGTTGCGTGGGGTCTTCCATGTTCAGAATTATTTCATTTTCCCTCTTTTCCTCAAAATTTGCAGTATATTCAAATATCTGATATTATTTAGCATCTTATCATATCAGAATAATTTTTGATGCTTACCTCAAGTCTAACATGTTTGCAAAAGTTTTACATTTTTTTCATTCTCATATTTTTCCAGTTCAACATTCCTGTTTAACAATGTAATAGCATATTTTGTCATTTACTGATCAAAAGGCTGTGTTTTATATAAAAATGTCTAATTACTGCCCCATAAAGGAGGTAGTATATGATTTTTTTTTTTCAAAACTGCCAAGATAAAGAAGTTTAAAAGGTCCTCCCAGAGGTCAGCAGCAACAAAACAAGCCTCCTGGCAAGGGGGATTGTAAACACCCACGCCTCCTGCTGGGAGCTATGTCTGAAGAGACAGACCTCCTGCCGCCCCTGAATTATACCACTGATATTGCTGGTACTCCGTTCATAAGTAGGATCATCTCAGCTCAGACTAACCCAATACCTTGTCGTATTAATAATAGGTCTGCCAGGAGATTTGTGAAGCAGAGTGTGAAAGTTAGGTAGGGAAATACCTTTCTGTTAAACATCAGCACCACTGAGTCCATTAAGGACACGCTGGACATGAAATCCAAATTTAATTGTAAGGACTTTGCTCTGTCTTATTTTTTCAAATAAAATTTGATTAAATTGGACACATTGTTTCTCTTACATGAGCTAAAATCAGTCAAGATATGTTATATACGTGGACCAAGTCCCCCAAATCAATGCTGTTATAGTGTATCACAAGCACATACCACAAAATAAAGAATTTCTCATGAAAGAATAAAGGAATAAAATTCACAGGAAGCATAAGCAAGTTTTTCAGCATCTTGACAGATCAAGTGGGTGGATTTTTTTTCCCCTGAAGATATTCCTTAAATACAAACAGAAACACAAGTGATTGCATCTCTTTCTGTCTTAAGTTCTTGTAAACACTTCTTAGGAGCGCATCATATGATGGCTCTGAGAAAAACCAACAAAAATTCATCTGGCAACATAATTAGGATCCTAAAATGACTGCCTTATTGTAACTTTGCCAAGCATGGAAGTGTCACAAGCATAAACCCTGCCTTGAAAAGACGTGTTCTTTTGAGAAAGAGCATGGGGAAATCTGTACAGAGAATGACTGACCGAGGTATAAAACCACACATTTATTACTTACATTACTTATGTTAATTTAATTAATGTATGACCAGGTAAATAAAGCAAATAATCCTGTAATTGCCCATGACTATTCGAGTACAATAACACAAGCTAGATGACTTAAGTATTAAGAGGAATTTATTTATTTTATTGCTCAATCGGTTGTGGCTGCCCAATCTATGCTTTAGGATAAAATCTGCTTTCATTTTGGAATAAAAACAACCTTAACCAAAATAGTCCACCCATCCAAGACACAAACGTGGATGCTAACTGATGACTCTTTTCCCAGAGGGTAAATAAAGAAAAGAAAGCCATAACGTAGCCATAGAGCTATTAGAATTTGTATTCCTTGATAACATCACCACGAAGAAAGATGATAGCCCTTAAAATTAAGTGTTTTATTATTTAAGAGTTTTCTTTTTTCTCTAGGTCCCAAGGAAAAAAGATTTTTTGACAGTCAGAACTTAGAAGAATCAATGTGACAAAATATGCTTCAAGTTCAATTATTTTAAAAAAAATAATTTGGGAAGAAGTCATTTTCAAAGCTATCATGCATATTTCACAATGAAATGAAAATAACTACAAAACTTAATATCACTTTACATAATTCATCATTCGAACAGCAAAATTTCACAAGAGAAGATAATACCATCATGAATCAAGATTAAAATGCGATTAATTATTTAGTATCAGTTATGGTAAAGCAGACTACATCATTGCGGTGTGTGCCTAATATGCTGAATTGTTTTAAAGGTAGTTTATTTTATTTATTTATTTATTTATTTATTTTGGTACAGGGGATCGAATTCTGGAACTTAACATTTGCAAGAGGCAGCAGAACCACTGAGCTAAATCCCTGGCTAACATTCAACTCTTATACTGGGGATTGAACTCGGGACCTTGTGCTTTCGAGGCAGACAGCAGAACCACTGAGCTAAATCCCCAGCCCAACACTGAACCTGTTTTAAAACAAAATTTATTTATGCCCTTTCTTTCTGCTGAGCTATACAGAGCTAAAAAAATACATGAGAACATATTTTGAGCTAAATAACATATATTAAAAGCTCCCAAGTTTGTGGTTGTTTGTGCTTTCTAAGTGGTCATAGGACTATAAATGCCGCTTAGGGAGGAATCTCCAGATGTTTCCAGGGACCGATCTTAAGTTACCTGGCAGCCTTAAAAGTAGGAGCCCCACAAAGTAATGTACACATCTGGAGTGTTAAAAATGTGCTCCACTTGTGGGAGAGGGATGCTAAATTCTGTATGCTACTCCAGAATCAGCACTCAAACAACAGTGCTCTACTACCACCAAGAAAGTCCACAATGCGATCAAACCAAAATATAAAAGTTTACGTACATCTTTCCTCTCCAAATACTTCTGTATTTCTTTATATTTCCAGATATACAAGAATGCTACAGAGTGACTGAGATTCGAGCCCCAAATTTTATTTAGCAGAGACCTATATTTTTAAAGAAAGATTCAGGCATAGTAAGTCAGGACATCAAAAGTTGTATTTTAAGAGTTGGCAGGTCTATTGAACAGCCATTCTGAATCAACTTGATTTGGAAGCAGTTTCTACTGTTTCCAAACAACTTAATTATTTCCAAGAGTTGCGCATGCAACTCTGAAACCATGTATGGTAGAGCAGTGTAGAGCTTAGTATCTGGATTGCAAAATCAATACACAACTCAGGGTTTTTGAGCTCTCCCGTCAAGAGTTTCTGAGGGGAAAATGCGCTCTTCAGGATCTTCAGAGCGTGGCAGAATAGAATAGCAGTGCCAGCACATGGAAGGAAACCCCTGCAAAGAGGAGGAAGGTCAGGAAAGAACCGCCGTGCTACTTCAAAAGAGTGGGGTTGAACAAAACTTTCCAAATGGTAGAGGAGACAAGGTGAAAAGCAATAAATGAATAAAACTAAATGCCAAGTCAAAACATACCGCTATGTTTTACGGAAGATAAACCTGAAAATTTTTACCGAGAATCACTTCCCAGTTTCTTCTGTTAACATATACATGCTGTGGCTTTGACATGATTCAATCCACAAACTTCACTTCTACACCTGTATGAAACTGTGCCTAAGAATTAATTAGATATGAACAACGTGCTCATAACAGACAGATATGTGCCTGACTAATGAAGGGTGTTAAGTTCTGTAATAGAGATACAAAATAAGCACCACAGAGGCAAAAAATTGCATCTAGGGTCTAGAAAACTTATATTAATTACACCTGCAAGGCTGGGAATATTCACAGACATGCCAAGACGCAAGAGTGACTTTGGGACGATTCTTTATTGCCCTAGCCTCAATTTACCTCTTTGAAAAGAAAGAATTTAGTTTGATCATTTTAACTCATGTTTAATCCTATAGATGTTGTACATCTACTTAAACATTGTTGGAAGGGCCAAGGAGCACTTAAAGCAGAGGATATTAATAGAGAGAGCTTCCCAGAGATCCCTGGATTCTGAGGTTAATAATTGTACTTCCTCCGAAGCTGAGAGATGGCTTCTCCAAGTTCGTACCCTTTCAGTATTTTCAATTCACCAGTTATTTGCTCTGAAGTATCCTTGTCCACGGCAGGCCCCTCAGGTGACCTTGGGGTCAGGATTCCTGGAGAAGTCCTATGTCTCCTGCAAGGAGGCTGGCTGAGCCCTCCTGAGGCACACGTGAAGCGAAGCCTACTCTTTTCCTTTCCTTTGTTTGCTAATAGAGGCTTCCTTCCAGTTTAGCCTTTAGTGCCTTAATTTAGCTGTTGGTTGGAACAAGCAGATTGTGGCAAGGGAAGGAGCACAGATTTCCTATTTACAGTGGGATCAATTGGCTCAGCTCATCTGTGAAAGGAAGCCTTCAAGATAAATGCGCGGAAAGCCATTTCCTCATGCACTGTTCAAAGGCTCCTTCCAAAATCCCTTTATTTCATCAGTGCTTAATATAACTTCAAGTAACCTTTCTGATGACCCTCATGCAAAAGAGAGGGGTGTGCAGCTATATATTCATATCTGTGAGATATACATGTGTGTGTGTGTGTGTGTGTGTGTGTGTGTGTGTGTGTATATAAACTTTTAAAAACTAAAAAACTTGTACGGAGAAGATTCATTCTATATTTATGGAAATATTAGGAAAAAAAGGTTGTACCTGTCACATTTGACAGAGACGTGAGTAACATTTCAAAAACAATAAGATATATATTCCAAAGCACATAAAGTAATTTTAATTGTATTAATATTTTTTTTCTAGTCTTCTAGCAGAATGTTCTTGTCCTTGGCATTTTCCTAATCTTTTCATCTTGAAATGCATCTTCAGGGCTTCTGGTGCAGCGTATTCCTATCTTTCTCTCTATCTCTCTGACAATTCTAGACCTTTCCTTCACCTCCAGCTAATCAAAGCCCTGTCTTTCAAGTTTTCCTGAGTAGCTGTGCCCTTTGTCAACCTTGAAGCATTAGCTAGCTCACCCATTTTACCCTAAGAAAGTCTAGATATAAATCACTTCAGACCAATTAGACTTGACAGCTTTCCTCTAAAATTTGTAATAAAAGAGAACGGGAAGAAGATACAATGAAGACTACATCAACTTATAGCTTACAGCTGGTGTAAACTTAAAAGAACTATATAAGTGCAAGTGAAAAAAATCAATATTCAATAACTGATATTATAATTCCAAATAATGACCCTGCCTTGTCACTAACCTCGGTCTGGTTCATTTTCACGTCTTTACTGATTTTCATGTATACGATCACTCATCAGTAAGAGACAGAAGAAAAATATGTATTGTGTTGTTTTTAACTATGGGATCAATAATAATGATAAAAGTATAAATCGACCTCTGATGATGCATTATTTATGCCACTGGTGATTAAAAGCAAGGCACTCTGAAGCTACTCTCTCAATAAGTACCTTTCTCCTCAGTTTTAATTTCTCTCTTCAAAAAGCATAGAATTTCATCATCACCTTCACTAGTAAAGATGAACCTTCTGTGATCAGCTTCTAACAAGTACGCTATGTGCTGGAAGCCACAGAAAGATGGGAAGATGTAGAATTTGCCCCTAGAGAGCGTATGGTGTGCCTGACAGAAATAAAAATATAAGGCAGCATCAAAACAGCAAAATAGGTGCTTTTGACCAGACTGTGGAATTGGGAGGGAGGGAGAAGATTCCTGACGTGAAGTCAATCGAAGGCAAGGTGACAGAGGGGACGGTACAGTCTGAGTCAAAGCGCAAAATGAGTAGCTCTGGTTCATAGTGAGATGAGGCCACACCAATTTGCTGAAAACAAATAAGGGAGAAGTTCAGGCATTCTAGAAAGAGGAGGCTCAGGGAAAGAGCAATTGGTTAAGAGAAAAGTGAGGGGTAGCCCTGCCAGAGACAAAACCGATCCCACAAGCCACCACGGGAGCACACAGGCACGGAGAGCGTTTATCACACAATGTGGTATTCACTTGGCTTCATCATCTTCTGGCATAGCTCAGCTCTGAACACTGGGACAATTTATTGCCTAATTATTTAGTTTGCCCTTTTGAAGGGTCTGTCTGCAGGACCCTCTCTGAGGCAGCACCAAAAAAGTGGGCCCTTGGAAAGTCATCTCCTCTTGCTGCATTAAAAGCGAAATAACCTTCTATCAAATGCGTTGTGACCATTTAGAATATTGAATTTGTATTTTAATCACCGTGTTCAACAGGAATGTAGCCAGTGGGAAGGACCTAATTACAAGTGATGTTTCTCATGGTTCTGCGGGCAGCCCCCGGAGGAGCTTTAATGAAGTCCGAGCCCTCAGACAGGAAAGGTCAAATGATTTTGCTCCCCGGTACCTCAAAGTGCAGGGAGCTGAACCTTTATCATAGCAGATGTTCAACCAGGTATAATATTAGCCTGAGGCAAAAATTCCAGGAAACCTGAGTTCACAGGGACGAGGTCCTCTGGAATTCAGCGGGTGCTAGAGCAGCCTGTTTCAGGTTTGAAGAGAGGGTGGTTGTAGACAATCTCCGCTTGAATATAAGTACTATTTCATCAGAGCAGCAATACTGTACTACGAATTTCTTTGGATGAACATTAACTCAACACATACACACACAAATCTTCTCTCAACAGACATTTAAAACTAAAGCAAAGATGACTTTAACTACGTAGCAATTCTTGTGAATCAAAAAGTAAATGTTCACAAGTCAATTAAACTAAGCCCGAATAAAACCTAGAGACCAGCACTCTGAAGTGGGCAGATATTTCTGACTGGAAAGACTGAAAATCTTTTAGCAAGGACTAGAAACTAGGCAGCCAGGAAGGGCAGGCAGGATATCTGGGTGGAGAGGCTGACGGGCTGACTTTTGTGGTGCCAGAGAGGTAAGAAACTGTCACTGCTCTGGGTGCCGACATCAAGACTGGAAAGACTGGAGTTATACCTGGTCCCTCTAGGCAACCACCGGAAATGAGTTATTTTCACCAGAGAAACAAGATCAGTATATAGACTGCTTTTATGTAAGTAATTTCATAGCCACCGGACAGCGGCCTCACCTTCCCCGCACTTCAGTGTGAAATCTGTAGAATATTTGTTCCTAAGTCTCATTCCTTTATGTTCTCTAAGACATACACCACCCTGAACATTTTCAAGAAATAGCATAAAAAACGCTCTGACAGTTGAAAAGCAGAGACATTTCCTGTTTTTATTGGCAGTGACCACGGGCCTACATTAACAGTTGTCTCAACAGCCACTCAATTAAGAATGTAAAATCGAGGAAGTCTCAGTGTGCTGCCTGTGTGGAGAAATAGAAAACAGGGAAGGGGAGGGGAGGGGGGAAG
>NW_022900915.1:42038387-42038920 GCF_012274545.1 Fukomys damarensis
AGGGGGCTCATTTCTAATTATTTCATTTCAGATAGAACTGTCTTCATGGAAGGGAGGCTGTGCTTGGCTTATCTTGGACCAAAACTTCTTTTCCATAGGCGCATGTGATTGACCAATACCCAGGGAGAGGGGCCTGACCCAGGTGGCGAGGGAAGCACAGGACGCACTTTGCCCAGGATGTGCAATACCAAAAACAGTGTTGAGTTGGCTGAGGAAGGGCTCATTTCTAATTATTTCATTTCAGATAGAACTGTCTTCATGGAAGGGAGGCTGTGCTTGGCTTATCTTGGACCAAAACTTCTTTTCCATAGGCGCATGTGATTGACCAATACCCAGGGAGAGGGGCGTCTGACCCAGGAACCCCGCAACACACCCAGGAAAGGCGGCAAGGAGAGGCCACCGCGGGCCTTGTGTCCCAGTCTTTTCTGAGCTCCTTCCAGCCTCTCCGAGGTCAGAAGGAAGCGGTGACCGACGCCGCAGGCTTGATCTCTGGGACAATAGCGCCGCTGTCCGCCTCGCGCCAGGCGGACTAC
>NW_022900915.1:42040093-42098019 GCF_012274545.1 Fukomys damarensis
CGCGCCCTGAGACAAATTTAAGGTGAGGAGAAGGCGCGCCAGCGGCACTTCACCCCTGCCGCCAACTTGGTGGGAACTGAGCTCTGAACTTCTGGACTCCGGGACAAGGTAAAGCCTCCATCATGCTTTTCCTTCCTCTCCTGGTCGTACCTCCGAGCCTTCGAGATTTCAGGCAGCAGGGCCTATGTATGTATGTATATTATATATACTATAATATAGTATATAGTATATAGTATATAATAATAGTATACATAATATATATATATAATATACATACAACAAATGCTCTGCTTTTCTTCCATTTACACTCGCCTTTAACCGGACTCCAACATGTTTGAAGGTTCACATTGTCAAAGGAAATTCTTGTGCAGCAAAAAGGCTCCATCTACAAGCGGGAAAAGAATTCACTCTAGTTTTTCTCGCTTTTGCTAGTGATGTTGTTAATCTGGTAGGGTTAGGGCTCCCGAGGGGTGACTTTTCCGTCTGTATTTCCACAGGCATTTTTATAGCAGCTGAGAAAGAAGGCTAGGCGTGTGCATAGAAGGAAGCACTGACAAATGGAGACGTCCCTCCCAGGTTTCCCACTTATGTCTTTGGGGATAGAAAGCTTCTTGTGGGAAAGAAAGCTACTTTCGTTGTAGATGATACCTGTTAGATTCAGAACCTTTCTTTTGATCTGGGCTGCTCCACTTAATTATACAATTAAGATCAGTTATGATGCATTCTGTACATAGAACGATGCATGGAAAAACCTTTAAATTCATAGATGTTAAGAAGACTTTTAAAAGTTATTCGAAGGAGTTATTTCAGTAGTGAGGCTACTTGGCACCAAAAGCAAACTTGAACTATTTGGGGATTGGATTAATTTCTTTTCTTCCATTGAATGTGGCTGGGGCTTTCAAAATAAGATGGCTTATTATTTTTAAAACGAGCTGCTGTATTTTCCTTTATCACTGGAAAAATACACAAAGTGCCTGGTACAGTTTGGGGTTTTAGGGCGAGAAGTGTTCCAGTGCAAAGTCATGAAACAAGGCAAGCATCTTGGAAGCCAGCCGCTCTTAAGAAATAAATCCTGTGAATTAATTTCTAAGTGAATGTAGTATTTATCCATTGCAAATGTAGCTTCTGGTAACCATTTCTATTTGATTATTTCTGTGTCCTAAATTTGAAGTAATTTGAAGTACATTTTAGTGACTTCAATGTTTTAATGGAATCATAAAGTAGGAATATGTAGCCCAAAATACATCATTGTCATTCTCGTTGGATAACTTCTAGTGTGACTTTTTAAGTGCTTACATCAGTTCACAACTTCAGTTCCATTTATATACGTGAAAGAAAGGAAATTTTTCTTCCATTCAGTAATATATGTCAAAAGCCTCCTGAGCATTTAGGCTTTAGTCTTCAGTCAGTGTTATATTGTAATCCTAAATTTTCAGGTGTTTCAGCCAAATGAATGAGTTTACGGCCATGTTTTTACCTTTTGATGATCTTTCCAGTAGATTGTAAATAGCTTACAGACAGTAAAACTAGATAAGACATAATTTTGCTTAGACTTAATTAAGTGAATACTAGAAAACCAACAACCTCAGGACTTCTCTGGTCCATGGAGGGATGTACCCAGAGGCTAGGATTCCAAACAGGAGTGCCCCACAGGCCTAACTCTCAAGGAGAATAAAAAAGGGGCACCGTTATGTTCTTATGAAGTGAGCCATTTATTTTCAAGAAGACTTCTCTCTCAGAGGGATGACTGACACTGTAATTTAGAAGTCCTGAGGAAACTTTCACAGAGAAGAATCCATTCATTATATTCCCAGCGGTTTCATTTCATTTTCCTTCCTTTGGGAGCAAGTAACACATCCAGGATAAATACATTTGGAGTGTGTAGAAAGATACTTTGTGAGTAGACCATCTACCAAACAGTCCTGCCTTTCAGCATCTTGGGTGTGGGATTGCGGTATTTTATGAGCAGCTGAAGAAGCCTTTTGAATCTTAAGGTAGGCTTGGAGCAAAGATGAACAAGACTTATATTCAGAAAAGGACTCTTTTCTTCAGAAAACACTAGTTTCCGTTTGCCTGTGCCCCGTACATATTTTATCTGCAGAGTACATTTTTAAGATGAATGGTATCCCACCAAATAAAATTACAAGGGAATGCAAGGCAAATTGGAAAATAACTTTGATATTACAACCTTCTGCTGCCTCTAATTAATTCTCCGACATCCTGCAATCATGATTGCTCACCACATGTCATTAGTCCACGTCATTAAACGTGCTCAGCCCGTCGTGTAAAGGTAAGGAAATGTTGGGGGACGTAGGGCGAGGTGGAAGCCTGAATGTACTCGGCACTTTAATCAAGAGTGTTTAAGGAGAATCAGAGGAAACAGCTGGTTAAACAAATATTAGGTTCAGAGAGGACGCGATGGTATAAATTAATAATGCGGTTCTTTATTTACCCTGAATGAGAAGTTTGGTGTGGGGGAATGTGTGAAGCATGATCTCCGTTCGCCCTCTAGTGGACGACTCCGGGAACGCTTTCTCACCAGCCTTAAATACGGAAATTTTCATTTCATTGAACCCTACATGCCAGACATTACGGCAGGTTATCAGAGCAGAAACTAAAGCAAGTGACTATTATACAGTTTAAAAATCAAAACATCTCTTCGCCTATTAAATTCCTAGTCGTTGCATTTAGAATCGCTTTACTCTTCACTGGGTAATTTACCATCAACGTTCTGCCTCCTTGAGAGCGGCGTCTGGGGCAACACATGGCTTCCAACATAAAATTTATTTTTACAGAGGCGTCATGCTCTAGCCGAAGAAAGGCAGGGCAGCTTGACTATCATGAGTTACTGTTTCTCAAAGGGGAATACGTTTCTGTAAAGTTTGTTGTCACTTAGTTTAATTAAGTAAATAACTGCTAGCTAAAAAGGTTAGTGCACCAGAAGTACAGCATTTCACTATGTATGCATTCTAGTTTTCATTAAATGCAAAAGGATGGTAGTTAAAAATTGCTTTTGGGAAGTGAGGTATGTTTGTATGCTATTACTCTTTGACAATAATTAGAGTGTAGGATAACTTATCTGTGCTTGTCCACACACCAATTTCAAAGTAGGAAACTTGCTTCGATTTGGTTGATAGAACAGAAAAAAAAATGCAGACAAGGACAATGACACAGAACACCGCTGTTTGAGAGAAGCCCTGGGATATCACAGAAGATTAATTCCTCAGACTGCTGCAGTTTTGAAAAACTTTTCTCTAGGAGATCTATGAATGATGGCTTCAGTTGGCTTCTGCAAGATATATGACTTGATAGCGCCTGTGCTCAGCACATCCGTTATTAATCAGGACAAGTGGTGGAATTCAGATTGGAAGGTAAAATGCCTCAGTAGGGGGAAAGGATGGATGGGTTATTTGTTGAGCTCCCGAGGAGGTGCGGTCCACAAATCCACTTAGGTCAGTTGTTGTCCCAGGGAAGACTCTGAGTTCAGGGATTTGCTGCTTTTGGTGTGGCAGGGAGATCTGTGCTGTGAGAGAAGAGCTCCTCTGTGCGTCCTTTGTCACGTATGCCACAAAACTCTAGCCCGCCTGGATCAGTGGAGGTGGCCGGAAACGACGCCATGACTCGTGTGAAATAAGGCACGTTTTCTCGGTCCTTACTCCCCCGCCCCCCGTCATTATCCAATCAAAGGAAGGGATTCTGTTCATCACTTCTTCTGGCCATTTCTGTGATTCAGAGTGAATCACGTAACCACAGAGACAGAGCCATGACAGATGAAGGCCTAAAGGTCCGAGATCTTGAAAATAGAAGTTCAATGATAGATTGTAAAACTGTGATACAAGAAGTTTTAATGATTTCAGATGACATAATGAAACTCAACAAGGGTCAACTCTTAACTGAGCGAACTCTCCCCTCTCTCAATGGGCCGATGAAACTGGGTTCTTGGTTATATATTTTTTAATTAATTTGATTGGTACATTTAAGATATACAAGATAATGGCTGGAAATTTGCACCTTTGCACAACCAATATTAGTTCTTATTTTTCCCCGGTCCCCCTGTCCTCCCTGCAACTCATCCCTCCCTCCCTATCTAAAAAGACTGGGAAATGGGCCGGATGGGGGAAGGAAAAGGAAACAAAGGGGGAAAAGGGGATGGAATTAATACGAGAAAATGAAAAATGATGGAAACAGTCTTTGGGCTCTTGGTTATATTATAATTCTATGTGATGATTTCATACATGGATGGAAACATGACAGAGATTGCTAGAAGTAAGATTCTCAGCTGTTTTTTGAAGAAAGGCAGGATTTTGTAGCTAACAGGCATGCTAATTTAGATGGAGATATCCATTAATGGAAGAAAAAATGAAAAACTAAACAATAAAATAACTTACAACAGGGGCTGACTGATCCTCTAACTTGTCAGGAGGAGAGAAATTTCCCCTCTGTCAAACCTAAACATCCAAACAGGGCACAGTTTACTCGGTTGGTGACTACATTGCCGCCACTTGAACTTAGGTCCAATAGAACTTAGTAATAATGTTCGCACAGCCTCACAGGAAAGGTCTCTGCGCAGTCTCCGTCCACACTAGATGACAGTGGTTCTCTCCCTTTGACTGTTGCTTTGAGTTTTGGGGAGTCCTCATTCCAGCCTTCGTTTCTTCATTCAGTGAAAACTTGCACAGTACTGGCGACTGCCAGGCACTGTGTTAGCTCTACGTGCTGGGCCTTCCACGCCCTTCACACTAAGGAAACCCATTCTACAATAATCAGGAAGGCAAAATCACTGATAATAAACCTAACACATTGCAAGATCATGAAGTACATTTTGAAGAACAGAATAACCAAAATGTTCTAGCCTCAGCTTTAGGAGTAAGAGAAGTTTGAGTATTCATCTTTAGAAATCATTTTTCCTTTATTTGCCACCTCCAAGCTGCATGGATGAGGCTTTTGTGTCTTCCTACAGGTGGTGCCTAGGAAGGCAGGTTTGATACTGACAAGATCTAGGGCATCTAAAATCCCAATCATGTCCGCTAATGTGGATTCAAACAACAAAACCATGTTTGTACACAATTCTTGTCCACCAAGGTTGCAACAACGAAAATTCGTATGAGCAAACACAATTTAGTGCTTACTGTGTGCACCAGGCGGGCACCGTCCTAGCCTTGCAGAGTAACTAACTGGCTCAAGGGGTTCACAGTCTAGTGGAGGAGCCAGATGGGCACCCACCAGTAAAATTCACCAAGAAGGTGAAATGTGCCTTCCTAATCTCCTGGGTCTCCTTCCTGAGCACCTACCCACATTCCCAGCCCCTGGAACTCAGAAACTGAGACTTCCCCCTCACCCCTGCACCCCCGCACCCCTGTGGGAATCTGCTACTTCTCTGGTTTATTGATTTCTTACCCACACTGAAGTGTGAATGAGTCTTACTCATGCGTGTACATTTCAAGCCTTTTATCTCGTAAAGTAAATGTTTTGTTTGCTGTAAAAAGAATTCAGAACATCTGGAGGCCTTCCCATCCTGACACCAAAGGGTGTCACTGAGACTAATTCAGTCCACTCTGTTATCCCTGCTCCTTCTGTGATGACAGAAGGATCCCTAAAGGCCCATTTCCAGGACCTCAAAGACCCCAGGTCCTTTAAGTACAGGCTCCTGTTAGCTAAGCCTGATCCTCCTGACCTTCCGCCTCCAGCAGGGACTCAACCAGCCCTGCTTTCCGCTGTGGGCACAGAGTTTCCCCCGTGAGCATTCCTGTTCTTCTCCCACAGCCTGCGCCCAGAGCCCGTCAGCCTGCAGAGCTTGGGCTGTGGTCCCTGGACCTAGAAAACCCACCACGGCTGCTGATGCAATTAGGGCCAAGGACTTCAAAGTCATAGGACAGGGATCAGCTTAGGAGAAACACAGGAAGGTGTTAGTCATCGTGTTAAAAATGTCAGAGCCAACATGGTGAAAAAAAAAATGGGGACACAGGCACTTGAGTACGAGATTGGTTTTAGGGAAATGTTTATATTGACGCTGATGAAGATTTTAGAAAGGTAACTGTAGAAAAAATATTGAAAATCTGTAGGTGTGTACAAGTAACATTGCTCACCATGTGTTTCAGTCCCTTCTCATTTCATGTGCCATGAACACATGCATCTTGAGAGGCTTGTTTCACTGGGCACTTCTTAGTCTTAAATTATGTCCCATTGCATTACAGTATTTCCCCACAGCGTGCTGGTCCTGCAAGATACCATTTTGCTCTTCTAGCCTAAGGATGTGCTCACCTCTTTCCTAATGCTGGTTCCAATGGCCCCGTCTCAGAGCCCGACTCTATGACCTGGTTCTTCTTCCTTGTCACTTTGGTCCTCATCCATCAAAATGGTCTAAGTGCTTCTCAGATTTCGATACTGATTACAGGGTTACATTTCAAATGTAAGGAAAATTAATTGATACATCTTACAAACCTTTAAATGTGAGAAGAGGAAGCCTGGAGCCAGAAAACCAGTTTCAAGGCCTTTGTAAGAGTGTAACCACAATTTAATGGGGAAGGAGGGTGCATTGGCTGGCGGTGGGAGAAATCTTAGAATAAATGTTCCAGGAGTGGATGAGTTCATGAAAGTAGGTGCAGTTGACTAGATCTGAAATACAGGAGTACTGCGGGCTTCAGGGAGGGGATGATGAGTCTAACTGAGGACGTTCTCATGGGCCAGCCAATAACCCATGTGCTTGGGCTGCATGTATGTCAAGCACAGTGAGTCAGACTTGGAAATAAATATTTGAAACCTCTGGCATTAAAATGATAGTTGAAAATGATCTGGAAGAAGGGAAGAGCTCATATCAGGAAATAACAAAGGGAGAAGCAGTAGAACAAAACCTGAAAGCAAGGAAAAAATGGCAAGAGTGGGTTGGGCCATCATGTATGCAACGTTTAACCTTTGTTTTGCCAACTACAGATGCCCTCCAAGGTGACTAATAGCAGTGTTTTGTTAAACTTTGTATTGCAGAGTTCTACTTAGTCCTCTACCTATGGAGATGCCAGGCATGTTTGTTAAATTAAACGAAATTAAAATGGCATTTCTGAGCCTTGACGTTCTAACAACAGATTTTCATAATGATAACCCTGAGTAAGACCTGAAATGTCTGAATTGTAGTTATTTATTCAATTTTCCCCGATACTGAGCTAGCGTTAAATATATGTTCTTGCTTTTTGTTTAAAAAATCAGAGATCGATGTGTGTGGTGCAGATGGAAACCCACGGGAGAGTTTGATTAACCATAGCCCTTGTTGTTTAGCTTAACATGTAAATGAGTTGCCCACAGAGCACAGCCTGGCTCAAGTCACTTGTAATTCTTTGCTTGGACCCTTGATCTCCTAGACTTCTACATCTTAGGTCAGATTTGTAAGCCACAGTCTTAAACTTCTCTGGTCTGCATAGGAACTAACTGTTGTTTTTTGTAGTCCTCTCACTCCTGATAGAATTGCCGGGTAGAATACAATGAACGTGCGAATACTTTTTTAAAATTTCATTTTCATTAGTGCATGTTTGCAGGACATAATGATTACATCCCTTGTGGGCGTTTGGCACATGGACATAGCACATCTTAATTCTTTTTCATTCCCTTCTCCTCTCTCTCCATCTCTTGATCGCCTTCCCTTTTGCAGAAAATCCATCTCTCTCTTTACTATTATCTATCTTTTATTTTGCTCCTTATCTATATTTTGGGTTGTCTCATATGAGAGAAGCCATGTGTTATTTTTCAGTATAAATGTGTACCCAAACTGCATAGGATACACTTACACTAAACAAAAATAACTTACTTTTATTTTTTAAATGTTTTCATTAATTTTTCTGGTACAGTTTAGGTATACAACAGAGTTACGTTCATCATGGGCGTCTTGTGTCTTTACGCGATGCATCTTTTTCTTATTTTTCCCGTTCCCCTGCCTCCCTTTCACCTCCTCCCCCTTCCCTATTTACAAAGACTTTCTAAGTCCACATTTAACTGTCTGTTTCATAGTTTGTCTTGACAGCTGTACTTCCTACTGAAGTTACTAAAACTAGAATATGCCCAACAATTTCTCCATGGGTCTTCTGAGCGCTTTCTTTCCAAAGGCCAATGAATGAAGTTTGTTTGTCTGTATGCTTGTTTGTTTGTTTGTGTATGGTGGTGCTGGGAATTACCTTCAGAGCCCTGGCACTCTAAGCAAGCTACATAACCAGCTCTAGTAAGTTTATTTTTATTAGTGAGATAGAGGTACTAAAAAGTGATCTAGATAAAATCATGCAATTAAAATATACTAATCAGGATACAAATTTATAGAACGTGTATAACCATGGCATTATATTCCCTGTACATTAATACCTATTGTATAAATCCTATAAACATACTAGTGGTCATTCTTTCCATTTTTGATATAAGCAAAAAATAAATTTTAAATAAAAGTATACATTAAGTAAAGTGTATCAGTTCATCATGCACAATTATAAACTCACATGTACTCTAATTGCAGAGTACTATACCAGAAAGTGATCTTTCTCACTTATTAATTATACGTGCATTGTTATTTTGCTGCCACCTTGTGACACTTTGAGGTATTAACTAATATAGCAATCCATTAACATCTAGATTTGACACACTAAAATTACTCATCCTGAGATTAATACATTTAATTTACCCCAAAATGTCATCTACCTCAATACCAAGAATACTGCTAAATATATAATGCAATTATTTTTCTGAGTTAATTTAGCTACAGATTAGTCGTGTTTGAGATAATCACTAAATTACAAACTATTCAGTCCTACCGGAATTTATGTTTAATGGATGAATTTGGCTGTATCTGTAGATATGCTCAGTTTACTTGACTGTTCTGCCTGAATTTACCATAAATTTCATGAGTTTAACACTTGCAAAGTTGAACTCATTTTCTTCTGACCATGCCTGAGTCATGTTTCTCTCTAAACCAACACCAAGGGGAGTGGACGCTGGACTCCTCACCTACTAGTTCCTGGAAGTTACTGGAATCTCCATCTCTGGTTCCCTACATCCTTCCTACATATTCTCACTCTATTTCAGAGTCACTTGTTTCTCCGCTGTTCTTCTATCTCAACAACATTTTCAATATCTCTCCTTATCTTGCTGTCTGTAAACAGATCCACCTGGCAAATTCCCTTTTCATGGTGAATCTAGCTTTCTGATTACTCCCATCTACTATGGACTTCAAGGAAAAGTTCCTAGCACCCGGTAGCGTGCGAGAACTTCCCGCGTCTCTGAAGCCTGACGGTAACCGTACAAACTCATGGGAGCGGTAGGACCTTTAATGCGGTGTGTACGCCAGGTTCACCATGTTCCTCTCTTCTTTGCACCCCCTCAGTGGAAGATGTCCAACCCCATCATCCATACTGAAAAAGAAGCCCCTGTAAGAAAGGCTCACTGTCTGACACCAGAACTAGCCCTTGGACTGCACCCCACATATCTTCTTCCTTCTTTGCTAATGTTTTACAATTATATCTTTGCCTTTCATGAGCCGAAGACAGACAGACATTGGCCTCTGGACTATGGACGCCATTTCATCCGGTCTTTGGAGAGAAGTTTTATTAAAGTTTTTCCTTTGTATCTCTAACCTCTCCCACTTTGGTCATGTTTTCTTATTGGCATTTAATTACAGTTTAATCTTCTTTGTCTTACACATATAAAATATTCCACAATTCTATATACATTCTATCAATCTTTCTCCCTTTCATCGGAGCCAAACTCATATATTGGTGCATTTTCTGTCTCTCTAACAAGATACCTGAGCTTGAATACCTTCTAGAAATAGGGTCCATCCAGCTCACTGTTCTGGAGTATCAGTAGCTCCTCCTGGCTTCTGTTCACCTGTGATGAGGATCTCATGGTAAGCATAATGACAGCAAAGGGAACGGGTACAGAAGAGCCCTTATGATGAGAAAAGGACCCAAGGGGACCAGGGCCAGCCTTGCTCTCGGGAGGACTAACTCCACAAGCCCAGCCTTACCCTCTCCCTTACTCTCTCCAAGTGCTGGCCCGTGACCTAGTCATTTCCCAATGAGCCTGTCACTTACACGGGTTTCATCCACCTCCCAGTGTCACCATACCAGTGACAACTCCTCCAGCATATCAACACTTAAGGGACACTTGGATCCTACTCAAGCCCTGGAACCACTCTTCACGAATCACCTGTGATCGGCCCCTTCCCCTCCACCCCCACGGCTCTCCGCCTCACCAAATACATTTGCACTCTCAAGCACTCTGGTGAAATGCTCCTGTAATTGTTTCAGGGCTTTGCTCGGTGACTTCCAGTGTCAGTGACCGCATCCCCTCCACCTCGGCTTTGTGATACCTCACTCCCTTAGATTTCCAGATTTCTTCAGTGACTGTCCAATCGCCTTCGTAGGCTTCCAAAGAGAAGCCACTAGCACCCTGGCTGTGTGCACTCGGTGGTTTCCACACATGCTCAGCCCTCACCTACACATCTCCCTGTGTATAACACCATGCTCGCCCATGAACCCAGGACACCCCGATCCTACACTACGGACCTTTGCCCTGGGTGTTGCCGCCACATCTACAAGGAGGACTCAGCACCTAGAACCCCACAAGTCCCACGTGAACACTTTCCTGTCTCTTTTCAAAATCCTGAATTTTATCACCTTTAACAGCTCTCGTCTAAACTCAGTTTCCTATCAATGTCTGTCTCCATTAGCATGGATCCGTGCCCATCACCATCCTCTTTGGGTTCAGTTACCCACTGGGCTCTCCCTCTAGTTCTACTTCTCTGGAATGCATTTCTTCCTACTAACGCTAGAAGAGCCTTTCTAGAAGGTGAAAATGAAAGCTTTCCCCATGTAGGGCTCTTCAGCACCATCCCATTGCTGTAAAATGTGTGTCCAAATTATTTAGCACAGCTTGCAAAAGTCCGCAGTAATGGGGTTCTAGGTCACCTTTCCACCTAGGTCACCTAAAATCACTACCCTACCACCGACAGAGTCCAATGACCAAAACAGCAAAGAAAACCATGAGGTGACCTAGATGTTAGTTATTAGACAGTGACCTCAAGTGATTACAATGCTTCAGAAATTAGATAATTAAGATACAGAATTTCAACAAAAAACTGAAAACACCACAAAGGATTCTACCAGAAATTTTAGACCAAAAAAAAAAAAAATACAACTATAAAGTTAAGAACTGAACACATGAACTTACCAAGGTTTAGACATGCAGCGATGAAAAGTAATCTGGGAAATAGATCTGAACGAAACAACTGGATTGAAACCTGAGAAATGTCGAACGATACTAAAGTAGTGACCAGGGACATGTGAGAGGCAGACACTGGCAAGCACTTTGGCTCCGCAGAAAAGGAAACAGCAAAGTGGGCAGAAGCAATCTTTTAGAAACAGCTGTCTACAACTGCCCAACAAGTCAGAATTCAGGAAGCACTACAAAATCCGAGCAGGACCCCCCCACACACACACACACACACTCAGCCACAGCATAGAAAAGCTGCTCACAAAAACAGAGAACATGAAAATATTCCAAAAACAAAAGACCCTAGGCAGACCAACCAGCAAATAACAAAATGAGCTAACTATAAAATTTGCTTTTCTTTCCAGTTTTGGAAATGTCAGATTCTTGGGTTGGCTTGATTACATTCTGGGCAGCTCTCTCTTAAGGAAGCAAAGGTTTTCCAGCCTAGAGGCAAGGCCTTGTCCCTTGTTCCTGAGAAACCCAGTTTAGACCGGTGTTAGTGGCCACTCTGCCCCAGCAGTCTCTTCATAGATGCTCTGTGGCCATCTTGTCACCCAGAGTCATGAAAGTGGCTCGAGATGCTTACATGCGGATTTGTCACTGCCTAATGTCATTTTGAATTACAAAGGAGGAAATAAATACAGTCATTGAGAAGTCTGTGACTGGCACAGAGTATTTGATGGTATTACACATATTTATTTAAATCCCTGAAAATTAGGTCTTCATAGCCCAAGAAAATAGAAAATTTTCACAAAAATCAGAATAATTAAACTCCCAGAATACTTGCCATCTCTCCCAAGTACTCATGCAGTTCAGTTCTACTCCTCTAACTCTGTTTTCATGCACTTTTTCCCAATGGGAAGCCTGTGTCTGCTCATCTGTCCCATCGGAAGCAGGGTCTGTGGCCGGATCACTAATGTCACACCTCTGGGTCCCTTGCCTTCTACTGCTTGGTAGAATTAGTTACATCTTTCCCTAATACCTCACAGTACATCACTCCCGGGACTTCTCACCCCTTCCCATGTATTGTGCTACAGGCAGTTGTTGAAATGTCTTTGTCCACTAATTCCTAGTGTCCTTAATCCCCTTTGTGTCCTTCAGACTTCTGAGCAGGAAGGCTAGAGCTAGAATCACAGACCTCAGAGGACCTAACCCATCCTGACCCCACTCACGCCAGGAGTCTCTGCATAAAATAATGGGAAGATTTTATTTTATTTTTTTTTATTTTTTTGGTACCGGGGATCAAACTCGGGTCCTTGTGCTTGCGAGGCAGGCAGCAGCAGCACTGAGCCAAATCCCTGGCCCTGGGCAGATGTTTTTGATCTGCTTCAACATCTGCAGTGCCAGAAAGCACTAGGAGCTTCACGGGGAAATTCTTCTCACTTTCGGGGAACTTTTCCGGAAATCGTCTCTGTCCTTGTGCGGATCACCTTTCCTCCCATCTGTTTCTTCAGGTTGTGCCTTTTCTATTTATCTGTTAATAAATTAGACTAAGTGCTGGTCCTCATGTAGGTAAAACTTGAATTTCTGGAATAAGCACCATTTCAAACCATTTTGTATATTATTAAATTAGATTTATTAAAATTTAAAAATTGCTTTCACCTAAAATGATGCAGGGTAATTGATCTGTACTTTATTTTTCTTGCAATGCTTTTGTCTGGTTTTGGAATCACAGTAATGTTAGCTTTACAGGAAAAAAAACTGACAAGTATTCCCCCCTCCTTTTCGCTTTCCTCTGTTTGTGCAGAGCTAATGTTATTTCTTTCTTTCTTTCTTTCTTTCTTTCTTTTTTTTTTTTTTTTTTTTTGAGACAGGGTCTCACTGTGTAGTTGGGACTGACCTGCAACTCACTATGTAGCTCAGGCTGGTCTCGCACTCACAGCCATCCGAGTTCTGGGATTACAGGCATGCGCCACCATATTTCTTCTTTAAATGTTGGGTGTTGCTTGATGTTGAAGCTGTCTGGGTATGGAATTTTCTTTTTTATCTATTTGCTTGTAAGAATGTTTTTAACAATAAATTTAATATGGTTTCATAATATTCCTTTCTTATCTTGCTTATAACACCAGTGGAGCTATTACATTTTTAGTCATATTAATATAGAGTATCTTTTGTATTTCACTGGATTGGCCCAGATAGAGATTTATAAATTTTCTTAATCTATCTTTTTTCTCATTGATTTCTATTCTGATAATATTTGTTTTGCCTGCTTACATTGGATTTTTTTGTGTGTGCTTTTTAAGGTAGAATTTTAAATACTTCACTTAAAACTTTTCTTCTCTTTTAATATAAATATTTAAAGCTATACTTTTTCATTAGATATTGTTTCACTGAATCCTAGAATTGTAATATGCTGTTTTTTTCATCTTCATGTAGCTCAAATTAATTTAATGACCTTTGATTTCTTCTTCATCATTAGAGTTACTTAAAAATTTGTAGCTTGGCCTCCAAATACAAAAAGCTATTCCTCATACCATTTTGTAATTTATTTTTAATTAAATTGTATAGTCAGAAAATACAATTTGCATAACTTGAATCCTTTTACGTTTACTGAAAATCATTTTATGACCTATAAAGTACTTTATCTTAGCAAATGGTTAGAGTGCATTTGAGAAGGATGTGTATTCTGCACTTGCTAAGGAGAATCTTCTCTAAATGTCACTTGGCTGCCATTGGTCTATACAGTAGTCACATCTGCATACTGGTATTTGAATTATTCTACCAATTATTGAGAATAGAATGTTCTCATTTCTCCTTACTGTTCTATCAGTTTTGCTTCGCATGTTGTGAATTTCTATTATTAGGAACACACATTTTTAATAGGATGTAAGATCGTCACAATTATTCAGCTCTTTTTCCCTGGTGATATTTTTTGTTCTGAAATCTACTTTGGTTTTAATACTATCCCTTTAGCTTCTGTTGGATTAATGTTAACACGCTGTACATTTTTCCATTCTTTTGCCTGTCATATCGTCACACCTTTTTTGTTTAAATTGAGTGTCTTTTAAGGAACACACAATCGTGTCTTTCTTTTCAACCCAGTCTAACAAATTTTGCCTAAATCGAACAATTTATATTTCATACAATTATAATTTGTAATAATTTGCATGTTTTTAAAAGTCTATTCTATTGCCTCTATTAGCTTATTAGATATGATTCTTTGTTCTAGAGTACTACTGACTGCTTTGGGCTTTATGATATTTATCTTACCAGGTGATATTTCCCTGCTAGTAAAGTATAAGATTGCTACAACAGAATAATTTCCTGATCTCTAACCTTGGCCTTTCTATAAACATTGTTGTGTATTTTAATTTTACATTTGTTATAAGCCTCATCATAAATTGATATCATTTTTGCCTTAAATTGTCAATTACATTTTTTAAAACATTTACACAAGATGAAAAACATTTTTACCTATGTATCAACATATCGAACATTCTACATTACTTACGTAAATCCAGATTACCTTCTGATATCATTTATCTTCTGTACAACTGACTTTTAAAAGTATTTTAATGTGTACTATTTATTAATGATTTTTATCTTTTGTCTGTCTGGCAATATCTTAAGTTTGTCTGCGTTTTGACAGACATTTTTGCAGGATACAGAATTCTACACAGAGAGATATTTGCTTCCAGGATTTAAAGATTAGACCTCACTCTTCTTGCTTGTTTTGTCAAAAAAAAATCTGCCTTCATCTTTACCTTTGTTCCTTTATAAATATGTGGCTCCTGTGTTCTTTCTTTCAGATACTCTCCTGGATTCTGGTTGTAAGCAATTGACTGTTATGTGCCTCACTTTAACTTTCTTCATGTGTCTAGTGCTTTGGATGTGCTGAACTTCTTGGCTCTACGGGTTTTAGTCTTTGCCAAGTTTGAAATGTTTCATTTATTATTTTTTTCAAAAATTCTGTCTCCTCCCTTTCCTTTGGTGATTCAAATAACATTTATTTGGTCCCTTAACGGTGTCTGACAGTTGTGGGATATTCTTTGCCTTTTTATTTTTCAGTCCTTTCTCTCTCTCTCTCTGTTTTGTTTAGGATATTTTCAGTTATACCTCCCTCAACTCACTAATTTTTATTTGAAGTTAACCTTCCATTAATTTCACCAAATAAAAATTTTCATCTCAGATATTGTAATTTTGGTGTCTAAATTCTTGTGTGCATCTTTGCTAAAGTGTTTTCCGTTCTTCTGTTTGATGGTCAGTCACTCTTCCAGGTCCTCGGACTGTGTAATCTAGAAGTGGCAGCATTTTCATGTTCTTGTCTATCTTTTTGTTAATCTCTGTCAATTCTGGATCAATCCCTTGGTTAACTTTTTTCTTTTGTGTGTGTTTTCCTGCTTCTTTGCATGCCTATGAGCTTTAGAATCCTTGCCATAAATTTCGAATTTTACTCTATTTAGTGTGGAGTATTTTTATTTCTGCAGGTATTACTGCACATTGGTTACATATATGTATAGTTAAGGTACTTGCAAACAATTTGAGCCTTGTGGATCGTTCTTTTTAAGCTATGTCAGGTGAGACCAAAACTGTCCTCCCACCCTAGTAATGAGAAAAAATCCTTAAAACACTAAATCAGTGACATTATGAGGCTGCCTCCCCAGCCTGTCAGAAGTAGATACTACTGCTGGTGGTGGTGAAAGCTAGCCCTTCATAATGACGTTTTTCTTGGACTTAGATTCCTCAGGTCTGTGTACTGACTCACCGCCCCCTCCAGCCGAGTAGCCCAGAGCAACCTTTGTAAAATACTTGTAGTAGCCACTTTATTATTGTTTGAGACAAAATACCCAACTCTGGACACTTGCAGCTTAGCGGGGAGAGGTTTATTTTGATTCATGGGTTCAGTCCTTGCTCCTCCGGCTCCAAGGGAGAAGCATCCAGGAGAAAGGCATGAGGTGGGGAAGATGCTGGAGACCTGGCAGCTGAGAAGCCGAGAGGGAAGGGAGACGCTGGGCACCAGAACACCCTTCAGACCTCCCCTCCGTGACCATCTCCCACCTGGCCCAGCCCTCACAGCAGTGCAGCGTGAGCTGACTCGTCCCTGGATAGCCCAGGGGTGCGTCTAGCACCCTCTTCTTCCACCGCTTCCCAAACACAGGAGACATCTGGGGGCATTCTAGATCGAAAGGGTAGTGAGCCCAAGTTCCCTCTGCGGCACTCCTTCGCCTCCTCCCAGATCCATTATTTTACCAAGTGATTTTCATCAGCCTTAGATTCCCAGAGCTCGTGGCTCTGTCCTTTCCACTCTAATTGTCCGAAGGGCTCAGTTTATTCTCTTTCCCACACTTTAGCGAAAGTTTCTCTAGTTGGTAAGGTGGGAACATCAAGGAACTCTCCTCATTTGTTTCATGTTAATTAGGAGTTAGTATCCATCCTTCCTGGGGTCCAATAGCTTGAGTGCTGAGGGTTAAGTTTTTTTCCTGAGTTTCATCCATTGTTAAAGTGGTTTTGCACAGTAGGACATATTCTGCTGAGGTTCACGCCATCATAATCAGCAGAAGCCTGGGTGGTTTATTTTCATTTTTATTTTTTTAATATTCTTTTCTAGTTTCTCAAAAGTAGTACACATGTACTTATAAATAGGTGACCATAAAAATATGTGACATCGTAGTAAAACAGGCTGCCCAGTATTAAAGAACTATATTAATTAATTATGTTAACAGACCTGGATATCTAACAAACAGCTATATAAATGCAAACTTCTTAATCAGCATCCGTATTATATCAGGTTTCTCTTCTTAAGGGTTAGAAATTAGAGGCACACAATGGCATACTTGAGAAGATGAAATGGAACGGCCTTTATGGGAAAGGAAGAGATGTAACTTTAAATACATAAAAGTCATACTAATAAACCCTAAACGTTACAGTGAAGCCCGCCAAGAGATCATTAACATGTCTGTCAGTATAAATCACCTCAAATCTTATTAAACCGAGATTCCAATGTGTTCCTCAAAGATCTTTTTATAAAATCTCTCAGTCCCTCTTCACAGATGTTTCTCCAGTGAACAATTGATGAGAATTCCATGGCTTCGGTATTTCACTTTGAATAACATCCCGCACCTTTCCCAGCCTCAGAAATTCATCACACAACTAAAAACCTGTTTCTGCATCTGTAATTTTGGCTTTTGTGATCTCCTTGGGTGGTTCATTTGACGCTTCCAAAGCTCAGAGTATGAAACCGTCTATCTGAAAAAGATATTGAAGATTCTTAGATATTTTTCTTGCTATGGTTGTTGAGAGGGAAAACAAAACCACAGATAACTTTCAGGGTTTAAAGGCTGTCCTTTATATTATATCACACACAAGCAGATATGACAGAAAACTGAAACCAGGGATGTGTCCCAGGCAGCCATTCTTCTTAGGGCAAGCTGAAGATTGCATCCTCAATGAGTTTGAACTTCTGGGTGGTCTTAAGAATAACTCTTTGAAGAAAGCAATGATCTAATAAGAATACTGTAAATGTAAAATACCATTAGTTCTTTAGCCTTGGAGCTAAGAAATAATGAATAACACTTTAGTGTTGTTTATTCATATAGAATTTTTATCTCTGAAATTCAAGAGGGAAAATTCGTTATAAATCCAATAGAAAAAATATAAAGGTGGGGCCAGGGATTTAGCTCAGTGGTGCCACTGCCTGACTCACAAGTGCAAGGTCCCAAGTTGGATCCCTGGTACCAAAAAAAAAAAAAAAAAGTGAAGTGTGTATGAACTTAGAATTAGTCATGTTCTATTATTTAAGGGGTTGTGTACATGATGAACTAGTCAGCATCACATTACCACAACAAAATGCCTCAGGCAGTTAACCTCCTTTGGGCCTCTGGAAAGAGCACAGGACAGCCATAATGGGAACACAGGTGAAATCAAACTCACACCACAAGCCAAGAAACCGGAAGAGAAATATGGGGCCCACAGTGGATCCTACATTGCTTTTCCAGGGCCTGATTCATGGGGTGACCTAGTGTATGGTGGTGAACTCATGGCATGCAGAGCCCCCTCTGTCATACCATGAGCCAAGTCACCCCAGCGTTACCCCAGCAGCCAAGCACATACGGCACTTTTCAATAAATAAGTGGGTTTTGGTTGAGTTTGGGCACCTGGTCTCTAAAAGATTCACCATCACTGACCTTGTGGACTCTCATGAAGCCCTAGCTCCTGAAGGTCAAGAACACCTCCCCGTAACACCACCCTGGGGACCAGCCCTGTAGCACATGCACTTTGGGGACCTTATCCAAACCGTGGCCGTGAACTCCCTGATTTGTTTACTCTTTTAAGTAAAATACAAGTACATACCTATACTACAGCCAGCATACGGACGTGTGTGCTGCCTGATGACAGAGCCCTGCTTAGCACATATGAGGCCCTGGGGTTCAGTCCTCAATACCAGAAAGGGAGCCGGGGGAGAGAAGGAGAGAGAGAGACATGGGGAGGAAGGAGAGGGAAGGGAAGTGGGGAGGAAGGAGGGGAGGGGGAAGGCAGGAGGGGAGAGAGAGAGTAAGAGAGAGAGAGAGAGAGGGAGGGAGGGAGGGAGGAAGAGGGGGAGGCTGGGAGGGAGGGACTCAGCATACAATAAAGTAAAGTACGTGGAGGCATACAGAAAATGGAAAGCGCCATTGTCGGAAAGCTGAGAAGCTTGTCATCTCTTCTCCCAGTCTGCACATTTGACTTCATTTCCCCCTGTGCAGTCTCTTGACATCGTCACCCATTGGCCTGGCCGAGCCAAAATGCCAAAGCAGTTGAAGTTGATCCTGTGGGCACCGCACTCCCCTCAAGACTCCTGCTCCCCTTTTACTTTTCTTCTCTTGACACTGAACGAAAATATATTTCAGTTATGATGGTTTTTTTATTGCCCCAGAAAGAGTCCTTGTGAGCACTGTGCCCTCCGGAGAAGCACAGGACAAGCTGGCAATGGTCTTTCCTGCTCCATGCCCATAGCTGGGGTTTTCCTCACCACCATACCTAACACTTCGACGGTGAAAACAGTCTGTACCTTTGGGGTGCTCCAAATGAATGCTCAGGTTTTGTCGTGGCTAAATCTACTGGCCCGAACCCTCCCACCCTATCCTTCCAAATAGAAAGGATAATTACATGAATTTTTTCATGGAACAAAAAAAAGAGACAAGTCTCCTACAAACAAGGACCTAATAAATAGGCTGGATTGCGTGGTAGATGCAGTGAATTTAAATAAGGTGACTCACATTGTAGACGTTGCAAATCCTCCAGACACACTCATTCTAACTGGCTTTGGGGCTGTGTAAATATGATGCCTGTACTAAAAATTGTGCTTAATCTTGAGCACAGAATGCAGAATCTAAGTTCCTTACTGTGCTGCTCAGGCCTCCTCAGATATGGGCCAACTGGGTGTTTGCTGGTGAAAGAGCGAGCTGGTTTTCTTTGTTCATTGTTTTATTAGTGGCCATGCCTCACTATACACAGCTGAGGCTGCTAGACTTTTCCCACTCTGGCCATCATTGCCTTGAGTTTGCATTTTTCACGTTTAGAGTCTTCTCAGCCTATATTAATATCTCCCATTTAAATATGCTCTCCTCAGATACCCCCTTGTAAAAGTGTTTTATTTAAGGGCTCCAAAATTACTTTTGGCAAATACCAACCCAGGAAATTATCCACAGTTGAGAGTTCCTACAAAAGAGGTCAGCATGCACTCGCTTTTCATGTGCATTTAATTGTCGGGGAGAATTTGTTTTGGCAGTTACTCTGGTATCTCACAACAACTTCATTTTACAAGGGAGAATGAGGTCTTCCTAAAGCGGGGCTGTGCCATTGAGCTCACACCGGATGCATTGTGTGCCCTGAAAAGCGGAACTTGGGAAGAGAACTCAGCAGGAGCGAGGCTGCCATGGTGGGGAGGGCACCCGGGGTGGACCGTGCGAATCTGCGGTCACGGGACGCCTCCTTGGCCAGGATACTGCTTCAGCTGCTTAAATGTCCACTGTGGAGACAGCCCTTTGAATCAGTGCGCTACTAGAGATGCAGGGACCCTCAGAAGCCTAAAAACAAGGACAGCTTGGCTTCACGCCCCCCAGCACTTAGGTTTGGAAAGAAGTATGCACTCGGGTCCAGATGCCGGGTCTGAGAAGAGAGACTGGAAAAGTAGATGAGGAATTCGTAAGTAGCTTGAATATCCCACACTCCAGAGCGTTCTGAAGAGAAAAAGAAGCAGAAGACTGGAAGAAAGGGAGCGGGGAGGGGTACATCCATGTAAATTTACTTCATCTTAAGTGGACCATTTTGTGACATCACAATTTTTGTCTAGCTAAGTTTGTACCTTAAGAAAACCAGTGGATGCACCTTAAGACCAGAAAGTTAAGAGAAATTGATCACACACCCAGGCTTAAATATTGCACGGTTTCTTTTAAATGAGAAATCCAAAATGCAAATAAAGAGGAAAAATGAAAGCCAAATAATAGAAAACAGGGAGATAGCTCTATTGCAACAGAAAACCAAGAGATGGTGGGAGGGGGAAGAAGACCAGGAGAGGGGATGAAAAAATGAAGGTGTGTGGTATCCATGCTCTAAATCCCCACGATGCACGTAACCATTATGTATTGCAAACATGTGCTAATGAAAATAAAAATTTAAAAAAGAAAAACTAAAGGAGTAAAAACTTCCGTTTCATGTTTCCAAGGATGAACAATAATGGACTGTTCTGTATAAATGTTTTTCTAAAATTTAGATATTCTAACACCAAAGAGAAAAGAACTGAAAGGATCAACTAATCCTCTTCATGCTTTTTCTTTTATTATATAAAGTGTAAGATACCAAAATGTCAACACTGACAGATATGACATGCAAAATAATTATTGTCCAGCTAATGATGCAGTGTGGATATTACACTGGTACTGATCCAAGTTGCCCCCTAGTCCATAAAGCTAAGTAACCACATTAGCATCAGTGCAAACGGAACCCATTGCGATGCAAAGAGCTCATTGATGGCTTGGATTTCAGTGATGAGAGGTATCTGGGAACACAGATTGCATCTCATGTACTTGTTCCTAAAATATTGTCAAATGAATGCTTCGGATTTGATGTCAGCAATTATGTATCTCTTCTGTTTATGCATGCAGCTAAGTAGAAATCTGTGCTCTTGTTGAGAGGGTTATTTTGAAAAGACCTTCCTACACTATCACTCGGAAATGCAGATTGTGGTCAAGAGGTTCCTAGCCGGGTCTGTGTGGGTCTTCTCCGTGAAGGAAATGCCAGGTGCACCCGAAGGCTATTCACCACATGCGGAGGGAATATTTGCCATTTGGTGCAGTTTTGTACAATTCATTTGGACTAGAGCATTGCTAAAGTTAATGATTCAGATGGAACAATTTTCCTCTCTTCCGGTGTAACCACCAAATGTTCTTATTTTCTTGGAAACATTTCATAATTGTTAAACTCATTTCCTCCTGTCTCACACTCCAGAGTACCTGTCACCCTAACTTTCAAAGAGCCAACTTCGCCTATTAACTTCTTCGTTTTTTATCTTTTCTGGCAATCGCACTTCTATGAAATTCTTCCCTTGATATTCAGGAATGAAAATAACAACACGCCCTCCCAGATGTGGAGGAGAGAAACCTTCTGTTGACTCGCTGACAATGAAATGACCTTCTTTTGTTTCCTGTCGCCCCACACCACCTGCTTCCCTTTTTGTCCCCTTCCTGAAGATCATGGTGGCAGCAAAGATGCAGAGGGGCTGCCGGGGCAGGGCACGCACCTGTGTCTGCATTGGGCTTGTATCAACCTTAGGGCAGTGAAGAGATGCAATGTCGCCTCTGAATTAGTTCATAGCTAGAGTTTGCCATGTGAAGTCTAGTGCACTAAACCCTCCGACTTTATGGATGGCATTACTGTTACCAAAGCAACTAAGAACTAAAGCGTGGGGATTTCACTGAGAGCCCAGGGAGGCTCCCAGGGCCCAGGCAGGCGGAGCTCCTTAGACATAGTTACACCTAACAGGCTGGTCTCCGTCCCTCTTCTACCCTTTCACCACTAGTGAGTATTGCTTCTTTGTTTCACCTGTCTTAACTTTTCCTCTTGGTGACACAGGTCACAGAACTATGCAAGGAGTGGATCAAAGAGGTCAATTCTTTTTCTTTTTTGGTACCAGGGATCGAACTTGGGACCTTGCACTTGCAAAGGCAGCAGAACCACTGAGCTAAATCTGCAGCCAAGAGCGCAATTCTTCAGCAAAATTTAAATCAGCTCATAGGAGGAAGTGAAGTAGATAATTTGATATCTCCCTTCCTCTCTCTCTCCGTCTCTTCTCCTTTCAGTACATGTTCTAGCTTTAATTTTTATGTTCATTCGGTGACTGCTGGTAGTACAATTTCAAACACTGTCCCTTAGACCCAGGTAGAGAGTGAAACAGGGAATACTGATGACAAAATCAGGCCCAGCCGTGGATGGCTTGCACTGTTTATTTTCTATCAGGGAGAGACTAGCCTGTCCAAATGAGAGGACGCGGTGGAGGTTGACAGGACAGGCAATAGCCCTGCAGGACACCTTACAGTTTCCTTACAGAGTTCATGCTCTCCTCCAAGTGGTCTTCAAAAACGCCCGTGGATGTACTTGCAATAAGTGCTGTCATGGGCTCTGGGCCACAAGATGGTCCTTTTCAAATAAGCAGGAAACTTTGGAAGATTTCCCACGACAGGTTGAGACACTCGGAAGGCCATAAAGGGTCACACCAGTCAGTCCAAAGAAAGGGAAGAGTGAGCTGTTGCAGTAACGATTTTAGTAGGTCTAACCCACCCCAGTGCTGCCTCCTAGCTAGCTGTGTTTCCAAGATAGAAATGCCATCCATTTTTTATTCATTCATTGATTGCTGCCTGAAAACTCTCGAGGCACCAGGAAAACTATGGAAATATGATCCTTGTGCTTAGGATGTGCTTGGTTTTCGAGCATTAGCACTGAATCAAGCAGTGTTAGGTGCTTACATCACTTGGAAATTATGTGACTGCTTCATGTATTTACATGAAATGTGATCTTGGTTTAGTAAGGAAGGTGTGTACATATTTGCACATGTATACATGCGTAGTCTGACTAAATCCAGACGCCTGTAGTGCATGGTCATACGGGTTGTGTACTATTGATCACTGGGGTGTGCTCTGCACTCTGCAAGGCCAATAGTGCCACCCATGGCTCCCTGAGGTCCTACTGTGTGCCACACAGCACAGTGAACACTTTCTGCCTTCTGGAAGTTTGCAGTGTAGCAATCACACCCACCTAAAGTAGGCCGCATCTGTCAGCCCCATAGAGTTCTCCTGCGCTCATGTGGCAATGTGTGTGATTGACAGTCTTCTAATACAACACGATGTGAAAATGCACCCACTCCTGAGGCTTCCTGGTTGTACCAATCACTGGATTTATAACAATCACTATCTTAATCTGGCTTCCCTGAAGAGGACTGAGAATTCAATAACAAACACTTAACTCATTACATTTTGGAATTGTTATGTTTTCCTTTGGTAAAAAAGAATAGAAATATTTAAAAAGTGTAGCATATGTGCTTCTTTCCTTGCTCAGGGGTAAGAAGGCAGCAACACCCATCCCATCTTCTCTGTCTCTTTCCCGAGCCCCACATGAAACAGAGTAAATGGTCCTCATGAAAGTTCTGCCACAGGGGGTTGGGTGTTCGCCCTGCGCTGCCCGAGGGTCAGGTGCCTGGCAAGGCCACTGCTTTGCAGCCCGGGGGCACTGCCCCCACTGCACCCTGGGGAGCCCCTCTTCCCCCTAGAGCAAGCCTGTGTGTACCTCAGGGAGCCTTGTTCTGCTTCCGTGCTGTGCTCTCGCTCTGGGCCCCTGTCTCTCTTGAGGGAGAGTGCTTAGGACACAAAAATGAGCCTTGTTTCTCTTTGCTTGGTATGAAAAGGTTGCTCGATAGTCATTGAAGTTGTAATTTTATGGGATGCAGAATGTAATTTAGGAGCCATTGAGATACGGAAGGCTCAGATTCCCCTCCCTGGCTCAGCTCAGTTTACTTAACCTAGCTGGTGGGTTTTTCTCTGTTTCTAACGTCTGTGCTTCAAGCCCCATCTCCTATTTTTGGTGGCTGTGCTACTGGTCTCCTTCGCAGATTTCACTGAGAGCACTGCTACTCTCTTCTCAGTTGTTGCTTTTCACAAAACTCCTTTTCCCCTTCCTCCTTCCCCTTCCTCTTCCTTTGTCTCCTTATGCTCCTCCTCCTCCTCCTCTTCCTCCTCCTCCTCCTCTTCCTCTTCTTCTTTTGCTCTCTTCTCTACTTGTTTCTGAGCAGTAGGGACTTAATTTTTTAAAAACAATAGCCTGCTGAGAACACGTTTTTAGAAGTTAACTGTGAGTCAGCCACTGCCATTATATTTCCCATGACATTTATTTCTTTAGCATTCTCTCAGTCCTTGCAGTATAGTTTTTAATCTCTGAGAGTAATAATTGACAGCTATGTATGTGAGGTTTTGCTGCAGCTTTTTGATCGCACTTCATTTTTTAAGAATTGTACAATGTTACCATTTCTCTTGACTTTAGAAGTATTTTACTTGCAGAATTACATTTGGTCATCTAAATATAAATATATCTGTATAGTTGCTAAACTTAACAACATGTAGGAGATTACTCAGAGATCATTAGTATGCAGATAATGCTCAAAGTCCTTTCCCAGAATTGATAAAAATTTGGATCTTTTTGGAATGGTCGTGGAATAACCATTGTTTTCTAGGGAAGTTGAGGAAGGGAAAGGCTTACTTTTTTTGGTGTGACTTCTTTTTCCCAATTTAACATCATTAGCACTACCCAGGTACCTCTCGCCTCTGCACCCGACTCACCTGCATAATCTCGAGATGCTCCATGATATGTCACAGAACCACAGTCAGGTTTGAAAAGGAACTTTGTGCTGGGGGAAAGGTGGGGCCAGGTTGAAAGGGAGGTCTAGAGATGGCAAGACTGGTAATTCTGCAGTATTCGGGATATTGAAATCCTTGGGGACTTAGTTATAGCTACTTTCTATACTTTTTTGACAGTACTGCCCATATCACTACGTGTCCAGCTCATGTATGATTATTTAGTTCTGAGTTGATGGCAACCCATACAAATACGTGGAAGTTTGCACTGTAGCGTGTATACACCTATAAAATGGACCAGATCTATCAGATTATATATCTCTTTGTAATGCCATTATTATTTATAGGAGAAAGTTACAGATTTTCTTGCCACCTGGAGCATCCAGTTCTATCTGTCTAAGCTTCAGTGAGTATCAAATTGGCTCAATGAACTTTTCTTTAAAATGAAAAAAATACCTCAGCTAAAGAAGTTGTAAAAGACAGTGATTTAGTTTTAAGAGCCTAACACTTTCAAAGATCAGCTTAGGTGAATTCCTAAACTACGTCTTGGTCACAATCTTAGCTGTCCCTATTTACCAGGGCAGTTGGAGAACAATGTGCTTTTCTGTGTTGCCACACCCGGATTGACTGGGGTGGGCTTCACTGCTCATGGACCAATCAATGGCTGAGTTCTGACGGGACTGTGCTTAGACATGGCATGTGGACCAATGGGGAGCCTGCGTTAGGTCTTCTGAAGATACTTTAAAAGTCATAGCCAAAAAGACGAAGATTGAATTGGGCGAAGATGAGAGAGAATTTTCTGCTGCTAAAGACAATTGCTTTAATAGATTTTTGTTTTTGTCATGACTTGATATCATCAGATACCTCATTACATCATTGATCATAAATAGCCTAAAGGTATACAGTCAAAAATCAGAAGACATGAATTCGCAATCTTCCTGCACCTTCTCAGAGTTCGGGCACTGTTTAAAGTAGGTGTGAGCTGCCTGATTAATGCTGTGTGTCAGCTGGTTTTGAGCTATGTGCCGTGCTCAGTGGTGAACTTGGCATTGGATTTTGCATTATGTGGAGAAGCGGCTGCTGCCACATCTGTGTAGGCACCGAAGCTGTCTTGCAGAAGATTTACAAGTTTATTTTTAGATCCAGTGCTAGTGAAATGTTTAACTGGCAGCTGTTGAAACTTTGAGGTCTTAAAGAGATGTTAAAATTGTTAAATGAAATGGAGTCTTAAAATACTGTTTTGGTAGCTCAGTTAAAAGCACTCTCAAGAGTAATTGAGTTGAAAATGATGTTATGATCAACTTTCTATCCATACAAAGCCTGCTTCTAAAATTTTACTTTAAAAGCTTTTGTTTCAGGTGATAAAACCTATGACTGAGAGGTTTTTATTCATTCAGTTGTGTGCATATGTGCTAAATTCTAAACTCATTTTTATACAAACTCCATTTGAAACCAGTCCTAAAACTTCTTGCTTTCATTCATATTTGTACATTATAATATCAAGGGGCGAGTTATTTTCAAATTATAAAATAATGAATTAAAACTGAAGATTTTATTTTATTTGCTTATTTTAGAATTTATATTTGATAGGAAACAGTGGGAAAGCAGTTGAAGCTCTTAGTAATTATCACACTCCCTTTAGAATGTTTCAGAAACATGGACACGTGCCTTTCTTATTTGCTTATTGAATAAGTTATTCTAGGATAAAAAGAAAGAAAATGTTAGTGAAACTTGTATTTTTGTCAAAATTAACTTCTAGCCTTTGGTTTTCCCCATAATCTGTTCCTTATGATAATCGTACCACTGTACCATGGCAGCCATGGTATTTAGCATAATGAACTTCAGGGGAGTTATAAGTTAGCCTGAGACGCAGCAGTATTGCAAACTGGTATTCGGACAGATCTAATAGACTTCCAAGAATCGTTCATTGGGTGATGCGATTTTTTATTATCTTCTTTACACAAGGTGACAGAACATGTAGCTTTATTTTATATCCTATAAAGAGTACATTTGTAGTAGCATCACAGGTTAATGTTCAGATTGGTTGTTGCTCAATTTTTGATGCTCTATAGTAAAATTAGGATTTTTAAGAGAAAAAAAGGAAAATAAGTTCCCCCAAATAAATACAGTTCTATTTCCTTTTGACATCACCAGTGTACTAAAATAAATTTTTGACATGTGTTTAATGACTTATCCTACTCAAGGCCATGTGGTTGAGTCATGGAGTATTAATAATAGAAGTCATGTCCTTTTAAACACTTGGAAATCTGAGAAAATTGGAAAATTGTAAGTAGATAATGAGAAAGTCTGCATATATGAATAGTATTTAAATAGATTTCAAAGGCTGCAGATACAGTGTACAAACTTGAGCCTCTACCCAAGGTTGTGAGACCATAAGTCCCCTCCTCCATTTCCCAGATCTTTTTGTCCAATAGATTGTGGCTCATCCAGTAGGCTTAGATCTGTAACACAGGACTATATTGAGGACAAGTCTAGAACTTCCTGTGAATGACCTGGGAAGAAAGTCTTGCTCGTGTTGGCGCATAAGGAAAATATATTCTCAGTGTTGGTATGGTTTAAATTTGAAAGGTCCCCCCATAATACTCATGTGCTCAGAGGTGGGTCTTTCAAGAAATGAGGGTCATAACTTCATCTGTGGGTGAATCATCAGTGGGTGAATCCATTGATGGGTTTATAATTTGCTGGCATTATTGACAGGTGATAAGAACTAGGAGGCGGGACCTATGGAAAGGGAATAAGTGGTCATGGGGATGCGGCCTTGGGAAACAGAGCTTGTCCCCAGCCTCTTCCCATCTGGCTTTTTCTCATCCTCTCTGCCTCCTAGCTGCCACGAGAGGAGCAGCATTCCTCCGCCACTTCTTCCCGCCATGATGTTCTGACCACTTCGGGTAAAGCAATGGCGACAGCCAGCCATGGACTGAAACCTCTGAAATCATGAGCCACAAGAAATCCTTCCTCCTCTAAGTTGCTTTCCTCATGTATTTGTCACAAGATAAAAGGCCAACAGAAGGGTGATGTGACAGAATGCAGTGGGATTTCTGTGTACACATGGAATCTCACTCCTGCCTGTCAGGTACAATGTCGTGCAAAAGTCACTAAGAATACACAATAGGTTCACTGCAATTTTGTTCCAACAACTTACATTCTGTCATATGGTTCTATTTTGATGACTACTTGCCTTCTGGTATTCTACCATTTGAAAAGATTCCTTGTGCAGAAGACGTGCTGCAATCTTTGGAAGATATAGTTTACAAGTTCTCCTCTTTCCATGGTGAAGAAAGGAGTGACAAAGGCATAGAATAAACATGCAAGGCTGTGTTTATTATGTTTGTAAATCTCATTTCCAACCTCCAGGTCACCTGGGTTAGAGAATAGAATTCCAATTTAAGGTCTTCCTTGAAAATAAATCTTGAATGACATGCCCAAGAACTTTAAGAATCACATTAGCAAAAAGTTGATAAACACCACGTGCCACTGGCGATTTTATTAGAGTATATCTTTTATGTTACTTTTAGAAAGTCAATAAACAAGTAAACTCTGACAGATTGTTTTAAAAATTGGTTTTGGAGAAGCTTGATACCCTTAGGCATGTCCAACCTGCAGCCTGCCTATTAAGTGTGCTGTAATAAAACATACGCAGAAGGAAATTTTGTTACTTATCCTACTAGCTGTAGTGCTTTATGTGTGGCCTGAGACGCTTCCTCTTCACACAGTGTGGCCCTGGCAAGGCGGGCAGTGCCACTGCAGGCTGCAGGTTGGGTCCACCTGCTGGCTCGAGACTTGCCCACGCCTGGCTCAGATGCACAGGGTGAATAAATGCAATACTCACACTTTATCTTAACGTCTCCCCAGGACAGCCTCGAGTGCATGCTGTTTTCTCCTCTACCTAGTTTTAAAGGTTCCCCTATTTGTGCTATTGCCAAAAGTTGGGTGATAACTAATCCTATAGCTATGCCAGCCTTCCAAGAACTTAATAACTTACTCTCCAAGAATTTAATTAACATAATAAAATATAGGGGAAAGAGTAGATGGATAAGATTCAGAGGTGATAAATCAAGAAATGAAAATATAAAAGAAAATGCAAGAAGGATAAAAGATGAAAATTGTAGGGTAAAAGAGATGAAAATAGATTCATTTCAAATATATGCAAAATGTCATTAAAACTGCAAAATGTCATTGAGCCTGTGGTTTAGCCTTTCCTATTTTATTTTTATGTTATAAATTCAAGACTCATTGAGATTTCTGAAATTTTAAGTTAGAAAAGAAGCCAAAGAAACCCCAACTAAATTGGAGAAACTTCACAACCAAATGATACTCAATAAAGTGAACATTGTAGAGTTATTTGTTCTAATCCTATGCAGTTTCTATGCATGTGGCTAAGATCTATTTAGAGATTCTTTGGCAAAGCTTCAGCATTGAGAAGCCCAATAAATATTACATTAAAGTATGTGTCCTCTTGTTGCTCATATATGTTGGTGCACATTGCTCAATTAAAAAATGGAGAATCCACCCATGCGCAGTCCCTTTCTGTTTTTGCCGCCACATCCTGTTTGTCCATACCCTGCCAGAACATTCACATGGAAAACTTGGCATTAAACTAGCTGACAAACCTTGTCCTTAGACATGTCATGTTCAGAAGTTCTGAGACGTGGGAACTGTGGTTCAGGGTGTGTGTGTGTGTGTGTGTGTGTGTGTGTGTGTGTGTGTTATTTTATTGCCTCCCTTAGATACAGACTTAGGTACAAACATTCACCAATTATTATTCATTTATTCCACTGCCTCTTGCTTTGGCATGGTTTCTTTCTCTTTATTTCTCTTCGCGTTACCCCCTACCTTCTTTGTGGTCCCCTGACGTTTCCATCCCATTTTCTGTGCCTTGACAATGAGCCTATAAGGGCAGCTGTGGGCATCAGAGAGGACTGGTGGGCCCTGCACAGTGCTCTGAAGGAGCTATATTACCAGCATGTGCTGAAAGCGTCCACGTGTAGAGTCAGTGTTACAAGTTTCTGAAATGGCCTCCATAAAATACAGCTGTCCCAAATTTCAGGAGAACAAATCAAGGCAAGTTTTCTTTTTAATGCCCAATCATTTTTTAAGTGGTAACATTTTTGAATGAGAATCTTTCCAAATAAGTGAAATATTTTTGCCTTAAATTTGGTAAATGTGGTAACATAAAGAGTTTGTACAATGAAGGGGGCACTTGTCCATCTGCCGGAAACAAATATGCATTCCTCTCTCCAGTGTTTTAAAAGTAATATTTTTATTTTTAAAAAGCATATGCACTATAGGGAAAAAAAGAAAGATGGAGAAAAGATGAATATAGGCACAGCATTATTTCTAAGGGTTGGGGATTTTCAGGAGCTGAACTCCACCTGATGATCTTAAAAGCTTTGATCATGGTTCTCAAGGGAGCCAAGCACTAAGATCACCCGGGCTGGGTCTTGTGAAAACCAGGCCAGACCCCACCTCTGAGCTCTGAGTGTCTGAGAAGGGGCCAGGGAGGTACAAGGTCATGTTCGTTCCAGCTGCTGCTGCTCTGGGCCCCACAAGGATTTGGCTCCCTCCCGAGCTCATTTCCAGCAGTGGCTCAGAGGGGCGCCCCCAGACAGAGATGTCTTTCCTGTATTATTTTTTTTACATATTTCCCTGTGAATCTTATTCAAGTTTGAAGTAGGCCAAACCCACCTGGTAAAAATAGCTCAGCCTCTGTAGTTGGTTATACTTTTCCAAGAACACTTCTCAAGCAGGAGGCTGTTGCCATCATTCCTACCTTTCAGGTGAAGGAATAGAGAGCTGATACACTTGTTATGACACCTCCAGTAGGACTCCTATTTCTGCCTTCCTGGTCGCTGACTTTTTCCAGTTTTCCAGATTGCCAAAGGTCTGTGTTAAGGACACGGAAACAGCAGACTGACCCCGGCCAGACTGGAGGAGCATGGCTGGGAATCCCATGCAGGGGTTCAAGGATATGTCTCCTCTGGCCTCTCACACAGCTGTGCGAGATGACAGGCAGCAACTCTGTCCACCTGGGGCCTGCACACGCTCTCACTGGGAACAGTTCTGGTTGCACACTTGAGCACGGTCTTGTCTGTCTGTTCTGACACATGTGTGGCTTTTCTCCAGAGCTTCAGGTGCAAGTGTCTAAACTACTGTACTTAGCATGAATTGAGTCTTAGGTAAAAGTCTTATCAGCATAACAGTTGTTCCGGTTCGGTGTTCCGAGCAGTTCGGCATTAAGTCCCAATTACATAAAGTGTGTATAAAGACTCAGGTAAAACTTGTGCTGTTAACCTTATCAACATTAAGAATGATTCCTGCGAAGAATTCCAGTCAGTTCTGCTTTCTGCCACATGGTATGCAGCACATCTTGGAACTCAGATGAAATCTTGTTATTCACCTTGTCAACATAGCCAGTGTCCCTTATACATGAGAGAATTCAGCTGAATCGCCTATCTGAGTCTGTTCGTCATCATTGAGGCCTGTACTGTGACTTCTAAACTTCTCCCTATGACACCAGAACAGAAACACACACACACACACACACACACACACACACACAAATCTGCCACTAGTAGAGCAACTGAGAAACCAATATAAAATTTCCCTTTCCCTCTCTCTCTCTCTCTCTCTTTCTGTTCTTGTTTAGGAGGCATAGTAAGGATAAAAAAATCTGTATTTAAAAAAGTCTAAAATTTAGAATTTTATTAAACACAGGCCATTTTCACAACAAAGATGTGAAAGACATTACTTCAGCAGAAAGAACAATTTTTTTTTTTTAACTTTTGGTACTGGGGATTGAACTCGGGACTTTGCACTTGAGAGGAGCTAAATCCCCAGCCCAGAACAATATTTTAAATTGGATTAATTGAACACTTTCACACTCCTATTTATTGATTTATTTATTTTCTGACACTGCACCACCAACCAGAATTTTGAAAATGCTAGTCATCCTGGCTGTGACCAGATCAGACTTAAATGATGTCAAGGATAGGCAGAGTCAATTTATTTTAATATCATTCTGCTAAAGAAAATGTTATGGTTTCTCTTCTCATTCAGTCTAGCATCTTTTGTATTGATTTTCTGGATTTTTAAACCAAGCTCCATACGCTAAGTGGAAGCTTAGTTTATTTCCTCAGTGGAGGAAAAGATAAATTATCACCTTCTTTCCGAAAGTGATACATAGAAATGTTCCAAAAATGTGAAGCATCCTCTCGGTCCTGACTTTGAGTCACTTCCTGCTCTTTTGCCCAGTCTGGATTTCCTGTCATTCTTCTTCTGGGTGCACAAGTGCACTTCTGGGCGGTAGGAGTGCATGGGTTCATGGGACGGTGCCATGACCCAAGGGCCAGAGTCAAAAGACTTGTCCAAGTCTTGTGGTATCACAAGACTAAGCTGGTATCACACCTTAAAGGAGACACAGTGTGGGCAGGGTGAGCGTTGTGCTATACACAGCATCAGCAATGGTTGTAGGGTGCAGGTTCTTGGACCAGACTACAGGACCTCCAGCTGCTTTCTGTACATGATAGGTATTCACCACTTGGAAATTTCATCTTTGAAACTACAAAGTATGGATAACAGCACTTCATACTTCAATTGATTTCTTCTGAGAAATAACAAGTAGGTGAAACTTCAAGGACAGTGCCCAGCATGCCACAGTAGCTCGGGAACGTGTAATGTTCCTCTCAAGCCACAGGAGGTAGCACACATCCCTTCTCCTTGATTTATTTCCCCATTACCTCATGCAATAACTTTAAAAATCAGTGCTTAATGAATTTCAATTGGTCACTTTAATATTAGGCTCTTGGTATTAGCATATTGGTGTTAAACTATTAGACTTTCACTTTTTGGAGGGTATTGTGCTCCCAAATAGTTATCAGTTACCACCAAAACCAAACTCTAATATCATAATCTTATCACCTCTCTTTGACCATGAATGTAGCCATTTCAAGGTGGTCTCATTTTAAAGCTACCTACAGCAATCCATAGCAGCAAAGGAGACCATCAGTAGATGAGTTGTCCATAGGCTAAAGGTGTAAGTCAGGGATGCTCATAATTGCTGGTTGTGTAACAGTTCCCCAACAATTTCAAAATTGTATTCACATCAAGAACTGCGGGGTGGGTGGGGGCTGGGGATTAACTCAGTGCACAGCCAGCACAGTGCCTGCCTGGCAAATGCAAGGTCCTGAGTTCTATCCCTAGTACCAAAAAGGAAAAAAGAACTGCCAGTTTTCACGTAAATGTCTCTGTATTCAGAGGAGACATGGTGACAAAACACAAACAAGACCTGGGTTGGTTCAATCACAGGACCACATGCCAGGTCTGCCTTATCATCTATGGGGACAAGGACGCAGCTCTTGGCTTAGCCCATGCCTTCAAGGGCCTCACCCAGCCGTGCAACGACTTCTGCTGACCATCGTATCCCCAGAGTTTGCTTTTCTAGTGTCATGTTTATCAATGGGAAAACTATGCATCCAGGGTAGAAAAATAATTTCCAGACTCTCCTACCTGGATTGCACTGATGCCAGTGTGAGGCGCTTAGGAGTGGTATTTATTTATATATGCCTTTGTATTAATTAGAAATCACTACACAGGTGCGATAACTTTTAGTCAGGGGACAAAGATGATGAGAAAAGTGGCCACTGACTTCTTGTGTAAATCTTTGGAGAAAAAAAACTTTATATTCATTCACACTGTAAGGCAAGGTTTTAAGATCATGGTAGTTTGAAGTTAAAACATCTAGATAAACTAGAAAGCAAACAAACAAAAACAACAAGTACTTCTATCAGAAAATAAATACAACCAAAGTAAATGTTGCTTTTGCTTATGGATAAATCCAGATTTTGCCACTTGCAACCTTCAGTAAAAGAACTGTGTGAATCAGAAAAATGGAAATAATTGTCCCATGATGCTTTTTACAAATTGTGCCATGAGCCTTTGTATGCAAAATGGTTATCATAGGACTTGGCAAATAGTAGGCATACAATGAAAAGAAACTGCTATACTTATTATTATCTTATTGTTATTACTGTCAGAATGTTTGTGTGTCAGAACTGGGCTGTGGGTAGTTAAATACTTTCTCCCATGCCGTGTTATGGAATTAAAGGAGATTTATAGATTTGCATGTAGTTTATCTTAAGTAAAAGAAGAAGGAATATGAAGGAGACCGCAGCAGCATCAGTGTACAACTCTAACTGTATGTGAGTGTACACCTTAAACTGCAAGTGACTGAAGTTGTGTGAAAACATCTAGCACCTTCCATGCCTCTGCGTACGTAGGGAGCTGCTCTCCTAATTCCCTGCAATGACACCTGCTGATTCTCATCCTCTCTCTTTCCCATCTCTGATTCCTGGGCAGGCAGAGACCCCCACCACCACCGCTGGTGCACTCTGCTCCTCATTTCATATTTGTGTATGTAATTATCCCAGCTATACCACACATTTCAAAAGATCACATTTATTATGTTTGTTCACCAAAAAACGGAATTCCAGGCTGAAAACAGGTAATATTTATGTGTTGTCATCTTGTGGACAAAAGCCAATGGCTATACAATTTATCATTTTGCAAAAATCTTCAGAGGAACCAGCGAGTGAACGTCTGAAAATTAGATTAGTGACTCAGGTAGAAGTTTAGATTCTACTCTTGGTTGCCTGGAAGAAACAAGTTGGATAATTTGTTTCTCCGCCACTTTCTTCATGAAAAGGAGTTACAGCACATATGCGAGACTGAAGCCATAAGCATCATAGCAATGCTGGCTTTTACAGAGGGGACTGGGGTGCAGCCCCGGGAGAGGTGGGGTGGTTCCGTGAGCGAGGGCTTTGGGCTCTGGACCACAGCTTGCTCACAACAACCTCCAGGAACAGAGGAGTCCAAGCGCTTTAATAAGTATTCCAGAGAGTCAGGCTTTCCTGGAAAAAACAAATTAGTGTGAGGAGCCAGTGCCATGCAATTTCAGTTTTAAAAATAGCCAGCATTGTTGAGCCTGCTGTGGGCTCGGGAGCAGAGGAAGGTCCTTGTTAATACTTGCCTCGGCTTCCCACACTGGAACACAGGAGCTACCCTGGGATTCTTGCCTGGTGAACACTGACAGATTGTAGGATTTTTCTTGCTTGGAGTCAGTTTTTGGTTCTGCCCAGGATAGGATCTTAGGGGGAGGAGGGATTTGTCCCCTCCTACCAAGTCGGGCTTTGGGTGAAGGGCAGGAAAGTGGTGCTCTATCTGTGTCCCTGGGGACAGAGCTGTCCTCTCTGTCAGCTCTCCTTTGCCTGATTGCTGGGTGAGGCTGGAGGGGACAGTCCCTGCAGCCCTGTGGCTGTGCTGACTGCAGCGACCCCACCTGGCACTGCCGTGGGTTGGTGCGTCAGCATCCTGGGTTGCAGTGAATGCGAAGTCAGTCAGCAGGACTGCAGTGATAGTACCCACCTCTAACCTAGTCTGTGCATCATTTTGCACCAGTCACCTTAGACCCAAGCAGTGCTCAGGATGGTAAGTGAATTGCAACCCACATGCTGTTGCTGCCTAACTGGGCTTTTATTTTTCCCTCTTTTCAATGCACAGCAAGCAAATCTAACCAGCTCAGGAAACCACGCGTACACTGAATGTCAATATCAAGTTTCATGCCATCTTTCATTTGCCCTGCTGTAAGAGTCAGCTATTTTTTTAGATCGAGTGATAGCCATTGTCAAAGTTAGATGTATGGAGTTGCTGCCTTACTATCTTTACTCCACATTCACAGGGTGAAATTTTTAAAAGCCTGGTATTTTTAGGAGCCTCTGTCCTTCCCTCAGTCTTTCTGGAACTTCTCCTCACTCTTCATGTCAAAACTAGAGTGCTTGAAATTTCTAGATTTACAGTTCTGCCAAGACAGAGTTAAGCACTATTTGGGCTCTGGCTGCCTAAAGGGAGCTGGAATTGTTCAAAGCTGCCATCTTCTGCTCCCAAAGAGCTACAGTAGCTTTCTGGAAAGATCGGGTTAAATATTTGTCCAGACCGTTGTAGGATGATAAGGCGGTAAGAAGTTGTGCAGTGCAACGCGCAGGGTTCCAGACCTCACCAGCCTCTCTCTGTGCTATGTCCATACAGTGAAGAAGATTCTCTCAGCTGTAAAGATGAAGAGCCTGCTGCTTCTGGTGCTAATCTCCATCTGCTGGGCTGACCAGCCCTTGGACAGCTACACTCGGAATCCTGACAGAGTCATTCACATCCAAGGTAAGAAAGCCGGCACTCGTGTGAAAGCCACATTAATTTCAAGTTTCGTGCAGTTGAGACACTGGGCTTGTGTATGCTCATGTTACTTCTGCTGTGTTAACTTTTTCTTCACCTTTCTGCTAATTTCTAAGCACTGTCCCTGGCTTTGGAGAGCTCTTGCGTTAGAAGAGTGTTAAGACTCCGGGATGAATGCAGTTGAACGGCTTAGGATGTCCCACTGCAGTGCATGCATGTGGTCCAGTTTGGGGATTTTTAGTGCAGCTGCCGTTTTCAAGCAGAAGTCAGGGCAGGAAATTCATTAAAATGCACAGTGGAGGGAAGAAATAAGAAGTTAAACTTAGGACATCAGGTCATTCTGCTACTGTAACTGCAATCAGTAGGAGGAGACAGCGCAAAGGAAGTGAAAATCAAACAAGCTAGACCTGGGGAAAAGTAGCTTACCCTATCATAATCTCCTTCGGGAATGCTTTAGCTCCTACAGACCAACATGCTGGCCCTGCGCACTTCTGTGGAGCTCAGCCGAATCCTCAGCCCCGGAGCTGTAGCAACACTGGAGGCTGCAGTACAATGCAGCTCCCTCCTCCACCCAGCTGAGGCAGGGGGACAACCTGCATTAGGAAGGCTGAGAGGCTCATGCAAGAAGAAAAGGCAGTTCTCAGAGGTGTGCATTCTCTCCTGCCCTTGCTTGCTGAATAATTAAAATGCGAGTCACAGAATTGGACAATTCAAACACGTGAGGATATTAATCTTAGGTAACTTCAGCTTGGAGGACCAAAGGCATTGTAAGTTTGCTGAAAGCATAAGCCCTAAGTTGTGTCTTCAAGGCTTAAAGTGTAGTCACAGGAGCCTGCATTCATGGTTGAAATGAGTGACGTGTGAAGGCGGAATGTTAGTGCAAACCTAGCTGGGAATATTCTCCTGCATGCAATGTGATTATCAGTACCTACGGCTTGGAATGTGTCTGTTTCTTGCTATTTTTAGACATATCTCCCTCAGATTTGTTTGCATCCAGTAGTTTTATTTTTTTACTATTGAACCATGAAGAGAAATTATATAATCATAAATTGTGTGGTGCAAGCTGCTGACTCAGATCTTCCTTAATATGTGTAGTAAAACCCACACTATTTCTGGAGACTCGAAGGTGTTTATACATGGAGATAGTTAATGAAAGATAATAGTATTTTGCTTTCTAGCCATAGAGTTTAATTCAGCCCAAACGGTAATAGCAAATCATTGATAACTGCAGTTCTAAAGCAAAGGTAAAATAAACTTTACATTTGTATAACTGGGTTTCAAGTTATTAGTAGATACCTGGGTTAAATTATAAATTATGTGCAAACCATTTAACCTATGTTGTACCTAATTATGGACCTATTTTTATGTATACTCATATTTTTATGTATACTAATAATATTTTAAGATGAAAGTTTCCTCAGTGAGGAAAATTGCTGAGCTCGTTTTCCATCCCCATCCTGGTTGCTAAAATGCAGTGTAAAGAGATTTCTGACCTGAGGTGTCCGAATTATCCAGATGATTTGCATATGCACTCAAATTTTTTTTTTCAAATGCCTTGATAGTCCACTTCATTTTAATTGTAAATTCACATTCTTGGAAAGTGGAGGCTTGCCTGGGAGAACTGTCACAGCTTTCAAGTGAGAGAGCTGGGAAGCCTATATGTGCTGGTGCAATTTAATACTGAAATATTTATGTATTTTTTCAGTATAGATACTGAGTCCTGGGTTACAGGATTATGGGGTTGTGTCCATCAGGGTCTGGCTTTATTTTTGAAAACTTCCAAATACCTATTCTCTTTGCTTTTCCCAGTAAATTTTTTTCCCTTTGCCATTGTGATAGGATTCAAATTTGAACTTTCAGATTTCAGAGTCCTTCAGATAAGCTGCTTCCAAGTGGTTTGTGGTTTGTGTGATTTCAGTTGCTTTAAAGATGCAAAAGTAAATTATGTAGCACAGGAGCGAATCAAGAATGCAGAGCTTTCATTGCTTTCTTAAATACTAGGCTATTGTCTCACATTTAAAACATTTACTTACCATACATGACCCAGAAGTCATTTAAAGGAGCTGAAATCCTCCTCGCAAAATTCTCTAAGAATTTATATTCAGGTGATAAAATTAGCCATCTGAAGCTCAAATGCTGTATCGTACTGATAAGTGGTATGAACTTCTCTCAAGTATAAAGAAGTATTCAACATTCACTTTATTGCAAAAACACCTTTGGAACCTTTCGTTTTTCATTAAGTTTCTGCTTTGGTACTTTAGGGCTCTGAAGCACAAATGATACTGTGGGAACAGTGCATATCAGCCTCAGATTCACCTTGGCTGCTTTGATACAGGTCCTCAACATTTTGATAATTCATTCTGGAGATTCAATGTGTCAGAGTTACTGAATTTGTTCTCTGAGAGCTCCCTCAGCTTTGTCATAGGACATTCTATAGAGACGTAGGAACACAAATGTTTAATTTGTCTTTAGAAAAAAGACAGGGAAGGGGGAGGCGCAGGGGAGGAGAAGGGAGAGAGTAAGGTGAGGGAGAGGGAGAGGGAGAGGGAGAGGCAAATGGTATGTGTAGATCCCATGCAGTGTTTCTGGTAAAAAAATGTTTTTCTAAAATGAAGAAGAAAACTCTCCTAGTTCCTCACAGATATGAAATAAAATTTTACGTATGTTAATTTTTTGTTGTTGTTGTTGAGCTAGTTTGGTTACATAAGAAAGTAAATTTCACATGTTCACAGCCTGATAGAAATATGCAACTGCCATGTTAGGTTCTGTGTTTCATTTGTCCTTGGTGTAGGGAAAGGTGATGCATGTTCTCCAGCACTTCTGCCAGAGGGAAGCCCCCAAGGACACCACTTCTGTAGTAGCTCTGGTGGAGTAAAGTCCTCAGCCTTCATTTACTTTGAAACTTGACACCTGTAGGAAGGGTTTTGCATAGAGTACCAAATCACACAAAAAAACAGTAGTCTACATATCTGAATCAGACCCAAACACTTCTTGTGTAGAGTTTCAGTTGCTTTTCTTGTAGACTTTGAATTGCAAGCAGAATTTCAGAGACAATGAATATATATCTTCAAATACAACATTTAAGAGTGCATTTACAGAGAGGAAAGGAGGTCTGTGACCTTTGCCATAGGCAAAGTAATTATAGTTGCATTGAACATATACCTGTTTGACCTTATTAAGGTCAGAGAATCAGGGGCCGGGGATTTAGCTTAGTGGTTCCGCCACCTGTCTCACAAGCATGAGGTCCTGAGTTCAACTCCCTGTACTGAAAAAGAAAAAAATCAGAATCAGTGCTTCCTGCACCTGGCATTTAAGCACGTACTTCTGATAAGTTTAAATCTTTCTCTTGCACCCCCATCATTTAGCCTAAGCCTAAGAAAGTTTACTTAACCTCTTCCTGGCTTAGTTATATCACTTATAAAGTGGAGCCTTGTCACTACTCTTGCCATAGAGCATTGTGAGAATGAAATGAGACAGTACGTGTAGAAGTGCTTAGCACAGTATCCCGGTGCACAGTAAGCACCCAGAACATGATAGTCCATATCGTTGTGTTCCTCATTTCCTTATTCTTATGGAAAACAGATTTTTAAATACATTATGGACCATGATCATAGTGGAAAAGTTTTCAAAATACATTTGTTGACACAGCCACATCTTACTTCAGTTCTAATAAATGTTTTATGTTACCTCTTTTGTCTTCTTAAATTTCACAATTGAAAATTTCCCCAAGATTAAATATTATCCAATCACTGTTACTTTCCTTGTAGAAACAGAAATGCTTTCCAAACCTAAGCAATATTTTCCTTTAATACCCTGAGCATGTGCACACAGATAAACCAAATTTTTGCAAGCAATAACAAGAGGAAATCTCAGAAATAAAACCTGTTCCCTTTTTTTAGTAAGTAAAATTTATTATCACCTTTCTCAAAAGATAAAAGAATTTTTAAAGGGAGAATGTTCAGAAAAATAAATAATAAAAATCCAGAATCACGGGCGGAAGTGGACCCTGCCCGCTTATCGTGGGTACTTCCTGCTTCCTCTGTGAGTTGTGAACACCACCTCCAGTCCAGGTCAACCTGAGTCACTTGATGTGACATCAGGCGCTGCATGTCCCCATGTAACATGCTACATAGTAGTGCCCGGCGCACAGTGGGTGCCGCCAAACATGTGTATGTTGAGTGACTAGTGAGCAAGACAATGGGTGTGACAAGACACCTCCCGAAGCCCAGTGTCATAACAAGGCACCGCGTGGACACACTGTGTGGGTGAGGACCTTCCGCCAGATGCGTGCAGGTACTAGTGTTGGCGGTGGCTCCCAGAAGCTAAGATCACAACAGGACTCCAGTAAAGACCGCCTGAATCAACGTCTCATCGGATAAGTGAGGAAATCAAGACCTTCAGCTGTGACTTTGGTAGTCTCACAAGGCTGATCAAAGGCAGTTTCTCTTGGCCAACGCCCCGCTTGCCAAATGTGTGCTCATCCCTCCCCTTTCTAAGAAAGCTCACCTGACGACTGCCCTCCCCCATCTCTGTCATCTTTTTCTTCATTTGTCTTTCTCTCTGCAGCACTGGCTAAACTTGTCTTGTGTAATTAACTGTGGTTCAGTACTGTGTGTCCACAGGGACACACAGCAGCCCACTAGCTCAGGGTTCTGCATTTGATGAGCAATCCTGTGTGTTCTCCGCATCGCAGGCAGTGCCTTACATGCCATAGGGGCCAACAAGGTGGGAAGGAGTCGTCTCCCTGACGCGGGCACACAGCCTGGAGGAGCTCTGGGTTCACATCCGGTCACTGCGATGCCATCCAGTTCCTTATGTAAGAGCTGCAGAGTAGCGAGCTGGGGGTGCAGAGTGGATCCAAAGGGCAGAATGAAGTTAACAATGTATGGCCACAAGCTGAGCGCCGGAGTTTAATGGGAGAGCCACACCGGTGTTATTGACCTTATGTCTTTCTCTCCTACCCAAAATTCATTTGAAATCTCTGGATCTGTTACAAAAAGTTAAATCGACCCATTTTCTCTTTTCTGAGACACAGCATGTTATTTGTAGCGTTAAAGACAAATTCTACAAATACCAGAGAATAATGTACAAATCTTTCTGAAGTAACATTTAGATAAGCATAAACATGTAAAAATTCTGTAAAATAATACCAGATAATTTTATTGTGGAATTATAAAATTAGCAACATGACTCATATTAGATGACTGATTCTCAAATTTTTAAGTGCATGATAGGAATAAAATAAAAAATGATGATAGTACAGTAATCAAATGTGCTGCTTGATCAAATAAGAATTGCCCTATATTCATATAGTAAATGAACCCGAGAAAAAAATACACAATTACATACATACATTTAGAAAAATGCACATACACAATGTGTGTGTGTGCATATATATATATATATATATATATATATATGCATAATGACTCACTTATTCAACAAATATAGTGACCAGCTACCGTATACAGGCATTAGGGTTAAAATGAAGAGCAAAATTCATATCTCTGGCTTCACTGAGCTGAGGTCTAGCAAAGATACAGACGTTCCTATGAATACAGAACTGCTGAGTGTGATGTACAGATAATGACCAGTACTATGCAGATAGAAATGCAGACTTTGCATCTACCAATGAGCACAGTTGAAGCCCCATATTCCAGTTGTCCTTACACACATGTGTACTTGAAAAATAAAAAATACAGTCATTCAGGCATGTGTTGAACACTGACTTCCTTCATTCAAAACCACTGGCTTATGTTCTGTGGAGAGATGGGTCATCTCGTCAGCAAGGTTACTGACAGTATTACAAACAACAAATAGGATAAAGTAGAGTTTAAACAGATGGCAGCCTGGGTGAACCTGGAATGAGTTACAAAGTAAATGATGCTACTATTTAGAACTTTGTATCCATGATGTAGCCATCAGTTTCTATCATAGTAGAGTTATCCCATAAAACAACATCCTCCTAATATTTCTAAACTTGATATTGAATAACTTAGAAAAATTAATTATATGTTATTCTGTAAAGTACATATTAAAACAGCAAAGTTTTATAACTTCAGGCATAAACACCTGTAATTAATAATCTTTTCAAGTAGTGACACATTCACACCGAACACATATTGTTGCTGTTTCTACAATTAGAAAGCTGTGTAAGAAGCCAGCGATTATTTGGAAACTCTCCCAAGTACCCAGAAAAAATATTGAATCGAGAATTATTTTTCTTTGTTTGCAACTCTGCAAGAGATAGTGTTGACTCAGCTAAAGCACTGACCTACAGTATAATAGATTTATGCTAAAATTATTTCAACATCCTGTTTCTCTGTTTTACCAAATATAAATAAACAATAGATTTAGATTTATTGGTTTAGGTTCTTGTTTTAAATGTAAAATGAAAACTTGCCTTTTTTATTAGAGTCATTTGAAATATAAAAGTCCACCAAAATGCCAAGAAATTAAAAACCACTCAAGAAACCATCAAACTAATAGTATCTGGGGGGAAAATGAAGTCTTTGCCATGACAATACTATTATTTCAGAAGGAAGACACTGAAAATATAAGAACCCTCGCTGTTTTAGGAAAATACTTTGAAAGGATTTCGCACATTCTGTGTTACCACACTGGCATAGTGCTGGTTTGAGTTCCTTCCGGGATGGAGATCGATTTAGTGCAGCTGTGGTAAACTTGGTTCCATTAGATACGTTGATCTCACGGTTTAATCAGTGACTAATCACCACTTGTATGCTCTCTGGGAAGTATGTTTCTCTGTCTTCAAGGACGGTGCTGTGAAGTGTGCTGAACACAATAATTGAAACAAGAATTTTCCTTAGCTTTGACAAATACTTTCCACTCGAAAGGACCATGGGCTTTGTGGATACACACACACCACACACACAATCCATCCTGTGTAGAAATGACCAAGTATGGTAGAACAAGAAACCTCGTACTACTGTGAAGTGTGCAGGCTGTGGATGGAGGAAAAAGACAATCAATCACATCTTGTTTCTAAAGAATTCTTGAAAAATTGGAAGCAAAACACGATTGAAACCTTGGGGCGAGGTGATTTCCACTACTAGCGACCCGGTAATGGTGCTTGCTTTACTTCATTGTCCTGACCCATTCCTGGAAAGCAGTGGGAATTATGTTTGTCTGTCAAACTCTGAGTCAATGGAATGGTGGAGGAAGAGCAGGTGAAAAAGACATAAAGTCATGCATTTTCCTTTTAAATTACAATACATATTACATATGTTGATCATCTTGGTATAAGATGGTAAAGATAGTTTTATGATTATCTATGATTAATAATGTTGCTAGCCCAAAATAATGAATGCCTTTTCCCTATTTTAAAAATTTTAGCATAAAGAGATAAAATTTAGTTTTCTTTCCCAGCATGATATGTATTATAAACAATTTGTCTTTTCTTTCTCTGGGAAAGTCTTATACATTATGCAGACATGTTTTTAATCTCCAAGAATCTTCTTGATTATGTTTGTGTAATCAGCTTGTTTTGTCTTTTATACAGCTAATAGCAAAAGGTCTTAATTAGCTTTAAATACTGAAAAGTTAGTTAGATGGCTAATGCTTCATGTAGATGTTTCCAGGTAAACAGACACCTTATTTTCAAAGATGGATCATGTAGTTAGCTTTTTAGATACTGCACACAATCTAACAAAATTTGCTCCCAAATCAAGCTTCTTTTTCTTTGCCCTTTTTTCTTATAACTAATTATTTGGCCCTCTTATAAAATTGAATAATAAATAGAAGTGAATTAATATATGAATAAAAATATAAAAAGTAATGTTAAGGGATGGGGGAAAGGGGGAGAGAGAGAGACACACACACCCAGGGTCAGAGGGCTGAACTCCATTAGAGGACAGACAGGGAAGGGCTCTCCAAGCAGAAAGAATCATCCTAACACCAGAGACAGGAGCAAAAGACAGTCACCTCAAAAACCAGAAGCTGAGAGTTCCAGGTAGAAAGAAGTGAAAATGAAAATTCTCTAGAACAGCATTGCTTGTGCAGATGAAGCCTGGCAATGGCGTAGATGTGGCTTTCAGATGAAAATGGAAGAACCAGGCAAGGGGAAACTACTGTACTCTGTACATGGTTCAGAGGACAGAGTTCAGATTCCATTCTAAACACACAGTTAAAAGGTGACAGAATGACACGCTTTCCATGTATGGAAGGCCACGTGACTATGGCACGATAGCAGGCCAGGAGTGCAGGGGAGCTGACCTTCCAGAGGGGTTTGAGGAAGTTCCTATGTGAAATCATAGCAGCCCGACTGAAGATGGTAACAACGGAAAGGGACAGAGATGAAAGACTTTTACAACACAGTCGTAAAATTGGCAGTACTTCCTGAAAGATCAAGTGCAGAGACTAAGGACTGGAAGAAAATTGGATGCATGATGAAGACATAAACTAAATGGTGGAAGACTGGGGGAAAACAAGCAGGTTTGTAAACAAAGGCAGGGATTTAATGTAAGTATTTGACATCCAGTGCGTGACCAGAAGCTAGAACGATTTACTAGTTTGGTGCTAATGAAAGTATTGGCATTATCATCACCTCAGTGGAATTTGCAGCTCTGGACCAGATATGGTAACCTATCGAGTTGGAATGTACAGGTAGAGGGAGAGAGACCAGTCTGCTCTCAGCCTTGGAGATCTCCACTACCGACATGGGGTAAAGAAGGATGCTGAGCTCACAGATTTACTTCCCACGGTCTACATCCTGAGCCCTCGTGTGGGAAATTGCTTTCATATAGTTTTTTTAAGGTCTAAATTAGTGGCAAGCATAAAGAGGTAAGCAGTTTTTACATTAAAACTTACACTTGTAGTCTTCATAAAATATCCAGGGATATTTTCCCATCTGTCCTAGTCCTGTAGCGCAGCATCCATGGGGACCCGAGTCTGCTGCCTCTTCGAAGGCTCCAGGGCTCCCACTGGTCACTGTCCTCCCACTCTGCTCTTCCCAGGTCCATGAAGCTTCCTGCATTTCTTGAAACTGTGCCTGACCTGTGACTGGTCTTTTGTTTTGTTTCAGCACTCACTTAATACCTGACTCATGAGGGGGTCCGGACTCATGACTGTTCATTAAGTAAAGACGTAAACACTCCCTTCTTTTTCCTTTCTTCCTTGGGATTGACTCTGCAGTGGGACTACCCTGATGGATTTCGTGCTGAGGGAAGACTTTAAACTTATCCTTGCATAAAATGAATTTTGCAAATTATACATGAGGATCTTACCCTTCACCAAGAGCGGAAGTGGTCAGAGTAGAAAGAAGAGGACTGAGGTCTAACCCTTCACTGCATGAAGGCACATTTTCAGTCATATGAAGGAGTGTGTGCGGAATTACAGACCAATGGGGAAGAGTGCCTCGTGTTCTGGTCTCTCTATAACCTTTGAAACAAGCCGCTATCAAAGTTAAAATCCCAGAAACTGTGTTTAAATCTAGAATGTTACTCAACAAATTAGTGAAATGTTCAAATTATGCTTTCTCCTCTGCTCCTTAATCTCTCTGTAACAGTGATAACCCAGCTTGGTTTTGTTCTCTGTCTGAAATAACAACAGTTTAATACTAGTTCTTTATCGGCAGATCTTTGATTTCAGAGATGAATCAGAATTCTGAAAATTATTCAACTCTGAGTTGATAAGGATACTAAAATTATGCCTTGTTCTGGGATCAAATTTATCAGACTTAAAGGAGGGTAAGATGGCAGCACTCCCACTAGATCAGAGATGGAGACTGACGGCAATGGTAATCTGCTAATGAAAACGTTTAGAATCACCTGCTACGTACAAAGTACAACGGCTCATCTCACTCAGCCCTGACAGCACTGTGTTGGGATGGTTTTCTCCATGGGAGCTGGGAGGACCAAGTTGCCCACCACAGATACAGGGTGATTAGGTAGAGATTCAAACTAGGCAGTGTGGTTCTTATGCTCCAAAACCCTCCTAGGACATAGACAGCCGCCATCTGAGACTTTTTTTTTTTTGTACTTTTTGAGTCAAGTAATTGATAAAATGGCCCACATTTATTCTACTTGCTTTAGGTTACCATGGTCCAGGAGAAACAAGTCACTGTGAAAAGAAAGTTTGGTCTTGGGCTTTTCCCAAGAACTAATATGTTGATTTTTAACAGGAATAAGAAAATGAATTAGGTGGGGGTGGCAGCAAAAATATATATATTCTACCCAAATAATGAATGCCTGAAACCCTCAACAAAATTAAAGGGGAGCAGACAGCAATTGGGAGGTAGAGACAGGGCTAATGCTAGAGATAGGCCTTTTAAGGCATCTATGGCATTGGGTGTCTTGAAGGGAATAGTTATACCTGCCCCATTAAGGAGCACCAAGAGATGATGAGCTGCCGATTTCTAGGAGCCAGTACTTTCTAGGATCTGGGTCTTAACACAGAGAAGACAGTGTCCAGGGCAGGAGCTCTATGTGTGCCTGGCCCTCCTAATACATTCAGTAACACTATGGCTAAGAGTGAAGGACAACTGGACACACACTGCAGGCCAGGAAATATGCTGAGTTCTTAGTGGGGGCTCTCCTCATTGGACCATCACAGGGACCCCGGAAAGAAGATATCTCAACTCCATTTCTCTGATCAGGAAACTGAGGCACAGAAAGGTCGGGTGACCCAGTGTACGAGATAGAGTCCATGCACTTAACTAGCTCCCTTAACTGCTAAGAAACTGCTAAGAAACTGCTAAAGGAAATGTTAATTCATGTGGAAAGGCAAAACCCCACAAAGAACTCTGTCAGCAAAGCAGAACCAAACTCCCTTCTCACACTTTGCTTCTTCCTGCTATAAAAAGATGAAGAAAAGGGAATTGAAAAGGAAAAACTTCAGGATATTAACACAGCTTCAGATGTACATCTGAAAACTGTGATTTTTAAACAATATTCATTTGATTCCTCAGAGCCTCTTGGGACCTCTTAGATGTACATTTAACAGAGAGACCTGTCTGTGTCAGCTCTATACGGCTGAGCCCTTTCTAAGATACCCTTTAATTGGAAAGATTCCCTGTTCTGAAAAAAATAAAAGGTTACCATAAGTGAACCTGCAGGCTCTCTAGGTAATCATTTATGACCTGCATCTCCCAAGATGAGAATGTTGTGGTGTTGGACAGTTTCCATCATGGGAAGCAATTCAGCCAGAAGCAAGGGAGGAAGAGGGCTCTGCTCAGGACTGGAGGGCGCCCCTTGGAATCACATCAGCTAGTGCTGGTCCCTCGGGAAGAGCGCAGGCCGTGGCAGACTGTGAAAATGCAATTGGAGGCAATGTTGTGTAGCTGTGGGCTGACGGAAAGAGCAAGACACAGATATGACACAGTGGCTAGAGAGGAGGTAGCCGCTGGCAGGAGGGAAAGGAGGGATGGTGAAGAAGACGGGAAAAGCATGATCTTTAAGTCTGTGAGACCAGAGGACAGGGTCACAATGATGGAAAACAGCGCAATCACGTTACACCGAGGAGCAATCTTCATAGGGTCTTATTTTCAGCACTGGATTTTCCATTATAATTCCAGAATAGACAACAATCTACATCCTCGGCAACAATGTCATCTAGAAATAGGAAAATGGAACATAACTTTCATGTTTTAAAGGCATACTTGTTTGAAGAAACCATTTTCATTAACGGAGCAGTAAATCTTCTGCAAAAATATGATCTGACAATTACAACAATATATCAGAACTGCGGCTGTCCGCTCCTTGTGTTTCTTTCAGTAGGCGTGCTGACATAGTTGCGTTTGTTTATTGTATTCCCTGAACTTTTCAGCTTATTTCATACATTTTTAGCTTGTGCATATGCAATACATTCACAGGGTGAAAATTCCTTAAAAGTATGAAAATGTGCACCTTGAGAATCCCCACATGTTCTTCTATCTAGAGTCCCCCTGACCTCCTGAGGTGCCAAGGTTGTTAGTTTCTTGTGAATATTTTCAGGTGTCATTTCTGCAGGCTTACGAATTTACAAAAAAAGGCCATGGACATATCCATGAGTGGATATCCACATGTCCGTGGACTATGGATCTGCAGGTTAAAGTTTGAACTCCAGATGTGAGAAAAGATGGGGCAGGGACACCTTTAAGATTTCCAGTGCTCATCATCAAGTAGGGGAGGGGGCAGATCAAGGATGAGATCATTTCTCTACTGCCCCTTCAGATCTGCTCTTGTAGAGAAGAGACTCAGAACCCTCTGCATTCAAGAATTCACAGGGGAAGCAAATTATAGCTTTATCTTTAACAAATTAAAAATAACTGCCCTCCAAAGTGACAGGAGAGGCTGAGCAGCAGGGAGGCAGCAGAGATAAGACAGTCAGCAGTGAAGCTTTCCCACCCCAACCACTTGGACCCATCAAAGGTGGGCCAGCAGAGATGGTGCCTCCACTCAGGTGTGGGCATGCTGCTGTGAGCCTCATTCCAGTCTCCGAAAACTATCACAATAACTACAAAGTTAAAGGTTAATGACGAAGGGACTCCCTTTCCTGAATAACCTATTCTACTCAGTGTACCGTGTGAGGTACCATAAGAGACAAAATAGCGACATTATGGATTCTATTTCAATATTGTTTCTTTAATGCACATAGCTATTTTTAGAAAGCATTTTCACTGTAGAGCTACAGCAAGCTCAGGAATCCGCGCCTCCTGCCAGACCCCAGCGCAGCCCTGCAGTCATTAGCACTCGCTGTGTGCCAGGCTCTGTGTCGCTGCAGGAGGGACGATGGAGACAAGACAGCGATTGCTGCCAATAGAGCGTGGTGAGCACAGCGACAAGGATTCAGATCCACCCCGATGCTCACTCTCCCACAGGTCTCGGCTGCCCTAAGGAAAATCAGTTTCCGAAGCGCTTGTCTTACACATCCAAACATACCAAGGTGGCAAACAAATGTCACAAAAGGAAGTGTTTTTAAGCCTTGTGCATTTTTTCTCAAATGACTCATCACAGAGTTGAGAAGTGTATACAAGCCTGTGAGTCTGGAAGGTCAGAGAGAAATTAACTTTCTATTTGGGGCAATGAAAATATGGTGGAAATCGTAGGGGCAGTAGTTGCACAACACAGTGGTGAAAGGAATTAATAGCACTGGACTGCACAGTGAAACATGGGCAAGACAATAAATGTGTAGTGTACCTAACCGTGACAATGAGTTTAAATGTTGGAGGATGGAGGTGGAGTGTTTTTCTAGAAGAGGTATTTTATTGCCCTTATTTAGCATGTTGCTTAGACATCTTTTTAAAAAGACTGTTCTCTAGTTTTTTTTTTAATTGTTCTAAGAAATTCAAAATTTGGGTTTACTTTACCTATACACCAGAGCGGAAAGTAAGCAATGTCAGACTGGTTATCTTGTTCAATCCATAATTCATCTCAGAAAGGCAAAGTTTGATCTATCCATAGCACCTTCTCCTTTTTTTCTGTCACCTGTATTTCTCTGTTTGTGACCCGCCCTGACCCTGGAGAAAGAATCCACTTTCAATAGAACTGAGGACAGTAAGCAGTGGTCCAATACCGTATTTCTGATATATTTGTCTGCAATTGTTTCTGTGCTGTTGTTTAAGACTTCATCTAAAGTACAGAGCAGGTACAAATATCAGTTGTTTGGTCCTCCCTGGCTTTCATTATCTGCTTAAGAAAATGCCGTCCTACGGATTCCACAGCAGAATTGTGTGAAGTCAGAACAAGGCCCCCTGATTCAGTGATTCTGGCTGCTTCTCACTAGGCCCTGCTGTTTTCTCTGGGCTGGGAAGGGCATCAGATCATTCAGTCCACCGAGAGTGACCCTCGGGATATAAACAGGAAGTTCTGTAGTTATAAATTTTACTTTTTAAAAATCCAGCCTCTCTCTAGCTATACTTGATTTCCCCGGTTAACTGTGTATCTTGAATATTTTCGTTCCTTTAAGTGTGCCGCCACGGTCTTCAGCGGAAGTGTCTGTGTACCACTGTCTTCAATGAAAGGAAAAGGAAAGATGTACACGTTTAGGCTTACTTTTATTTATTATTTCATGTTTTTAGAAGGAAAATAAGCAAGATTCATCCTGATGATCAAGATTGAAATGCATATGCAATGGTTGTGTTGATCCAACAGTCTGGATTTAAGCAAGAATTCAAACTGATCCAGCTGTTGCATCCGCTGATGAGACCCAAGACACTCTCGGCAGCACGCGGACGTCGGCAGCTCGCTTGCTTCCCTGTCCTGCGGCCTGTGCTGCTTCTCTCCCCTCTCCAGCTTAGTGCGTTTCTGGGTCGGTGCCTGTGTGGCAGCCTAGGACACACACGTTAGGCTCAGTGCTCTCACGACTCAGATGCGTGAAGCCAGGGTGTGCGGGGACCCGCAGCAGAGCCCAGAACCCCTGGGCCGCTGCCTCATGCTAGTTCTGCTCATCTTTCTGTTCTGGAACAGGCCACTCTCTCCAGCAGCGCTTCATGCTCTGTAGTCTGCAGTGTGGAAGTTTGGAAAACAAGAAAATTAAAAACATTGCTTTGGAGGCCAGGTGGACAGTTATCTCAATGGGCATCAGGGGCTGTTAGGCACCAAATACGTTGTGTGCCTTCCTGAGGTTCTGTGGGTTTCAGCCACAGGTCTCTATTACCTGAAGCCCTCCCTACAGAAGTAAGAACCCCAGCATTTTATATATTTGTGAAGAAGTAATTTTGTATAAAGTCAGTGGATTTTTTGCATCTGCTCTGTGTTCAATATTATACCATATGCAAAATGCCAGAGCAGAAGTAAAACAAATCAGAAGCCTACACATCTAAAATACTTCAAAACAGTGTGCAGTTCTCCATAGGAAACAATTAGAAGTCTCACTCCATATATGAGACTTTCGATCTTTGAGCTAGTTCTTTAGTTTATAAAACAGTCCAACCTTGTGTTCATTCTGGAAACCCCTATGATTACACCAAGCCGCACAAATTTCTAATTCTCTTGTACAACACAGGTGGTGTGTGTATGTTATTTATCTTTACCCCCATGTGATTCAAAACTGTACCAGTAGTTGAAAGCATGGGAGATTAATGTATGCAGTTATACTCAGTAGCGGGCAGCATCATACTTGGGCGGTACTGAGGAAGGACTGTGTTCAGGGGCAGTTAGCATTAGGGCTTCCTCACCTCTGGTCAGCCTTTGCTCTGTGTGCTGAGATGGGTTTGGCCCACTGTATATAACAGGATGCATCACTGTCCCTAATTCACACACGAAAAATCTCAAGGCTCAGTTGTACCACTTGCCAAAGAGCTAGGAAGAGATGAAGTTAGAGCAAGGTCTACACCAAGGAAACGCCTCATTGTCAATTGCCATAATAATATCTATCTCAGTGACCTGGGACGTTAGCTCTGACTTTTACTAAACTTATGGCCTCATGGATATGAGACTTTTTGGAGCTGTGGGCTACATCTAAACTCATGTCCTGAAATGGGAAGCTCAGCTCACAGAGTTCTACCTAGATGCTAGGAAATGTCCCCTATGCCGACCAGGAATTACTGAGAAAATCTACCCCCTAGCACCTTTTCTTTCCCCTACAAAAAAAGACTAGAGATACTTAAATAGAACTTGGGTGCAATCACTGGGGATATTGGAGGGGAAAGTAATACGTAGCATGGAGTTGGAGACAGATTTCTCTTTCCCCACTTCATATTCTCTTATCCTGAATAAGAAGATAAAGAATAGTACATTAATGAAATGTTTGGTGAACTGAGTTTGTGATTCATTATAACTATATACTAAACAAAGTCATTATTCTCTCATCATTATTTATGGAAAGTGGGAACATTGATGTCTTTGTTAGACTTTTCATTTTCTGAGGTTTGGGGCTCTCTATAAATGGAACTGTAAATATGCTCACTAAAGTAGAAATGCTATATCTTGTTTTGGGGATTTTTTGGGAAGGCATGTTTTATTTGCAATCCTGGATCATATGTATATGTGCCATTAAGTAAGTTTTGAGATCCATCCACCTCACGGTGAGCGGCTGCTCTTCCTGGGGTTTGTAGATCTCAAATGCCTCATGGCCAAGAACTAGTGACACCAGCAGGAGAGCTATCTGTGGACATGAGTTGGGAGTTATTACATTGCTTCTCATTTTCAGCACTAGCACATCCTCCACAGACCTTGTCAAGGTCAAAAGCACAAAGTACTAGGCAGGGAAGTCCCGAGAAAGCCAAGATCTGACAAATACAGAACAGCTGAGCTGCTGACTTGGCAGATCTGGAATACTAGGGTGTTCTGTGGAAGGCAGTCAAAGCCGGGCAGCAGGGAAGGCAGAAAACCAAAGGAAAGGTGGAAGTGATAAGAGAATTGTACAGTAAGACATTTCAGACAGCAGAAACAGGGGTTGGAGGACATTTAAAGGAAGTAAGGAAGCAAGTCATTAGCTAGCTAATCAGGAAATGAGTAGAATTATGGGTATATTTCTAACATTAAAAGTTGAAAGAATATGCTTCTGAATCTTCTGGAACTTGTCAGCAGCATTCATTTAAAATATCTTTCTGATGTTTAGCCCTTGTGGGAAAATAAAAATGAAAGGCAAACCTAGCTGGGCTTACTTTGCAAGTTTTGGGCTTATATTCTGCCCAATATGCATCTTCATCTTTATTTTTGGTACTTAAATGAAGAAAAATGGTGCCAGAAAAAAATGAATGGAATGTATTATGAAATCAATGAACTTCAGATGGCTGTCGGTCTTGAATCCAGGATTTCTTCATGAGCGTAAAGCAAATCCTTCCTTTTCTTAGTGGTTGAGCAGTCACAACTACCTTAGAGATACCTTTCAGGTGTCAGAGGCACTGTTCTATCTGATCCAAAGCGATTCTATAGAAGAGATAATCACCCAAGCTATTCTTTTTATCAAATACACTGTGTATTTGCGTATTTCATTGTACCAAAAGATATCTGAAAGTATGTGAATGGTTCTTTTCTTTTTCTTCCTTTTCAATTACAGTAGAAAATGGCCCCCATCTACTCGTGCAAGCAGAACAAGCCAAAGTCTTCTCCCACAGGGGCAGCAATGTCACACTGCCATGCAAATTTTATCGAAACCCCGCAGCATTTGGCTCGGGACTCCACAAGATCCGAATTAAGTGGACCAAGCTAACTTCAGATTACCTCAAGGAAGTGGATGTTTTTGTTTCCATGGGCTACCATAAGAAAACCTATGGAGGCTACCAGGGGAGAGTGTTCCTGAAGGGAGGCAGTGACAATGATGCCTCTCTGGTCATCATGGACCTCACCCTGGAGGATTATGGGAGGTACAAGTGTGAGGTGATTGAAGGCTTGGAAGATGACACTGCTGTGGTCTCACTAGACTTGCAAGGTAGGTATCTGTTCAGCAGCTTAAACTGAAAAATGGTAATTTCTCATGGCTCCTTTTGTTTCATGAAAGGTAATGTGCAGTGGTTACCATAGTAATTAATAGAGTGAAAAACCAGAAGTCTAGGCCTAAGGTATTTTTCCATTATTTTGTACTTTGCAGTCTGCCTGTGATTTCAGCTTTCATATTTGAAATGTACACACAATGCTTATGCACACAGCTGAATATGTTCCCAACCAGGGAAAACGTGCAGTGGAACTGAAATAATAATTTTCAGAAATTCCCTTACATGGTACAGAATTTAAATCCCAACATACAATTATTGAGAAATTCATAATGGGTTCTTTTTTATTATGCTTCTAAAATGATCTCAGCTTCAAAATAATGGCAAGTTTTGTAAAGAACATCTATACTGAATTGCTTGGAATTATATTCTATAAAATTACTGCAAAAACTCAATTTAACAAAAAACTAACCTCTTTACTTAAATAAACTCACTAAGTGAAGAAGTACTTGTTTAATGGCCCAGGGCCTTTAGGACACTGTATACAAAATGATCGAGGCATTTTGGAAACGGGAGAGTTCTGTGTCTTGAATATATGTAATATATTTGATAGTTTCTAACACCAACTTGTGTGCAAATCTCTACAAGGAAAAGTGTCCTTTCCAAGTCGGCCTCCCTTCTGTGGAGAAATGTCACTGTTGCTTTTCCTGTGTATCTCAAGTCACCTGACACTTCACAGAATCCAGGAATATTTTACATTGAACAATGAATTTTGGCTGCATGGGCATAGTACTTTCCTTTCATAAAGCTGTAGGTGTGTGTGTATTTACTAGAAGCCCATTTCATCTTCTAGTACAGATTTGTGGCTTTCAAAACAAAACACAGTTTGCTCCACTAGCATATCACTAGAGAGCCAACTTTCTGAAGCCTGTACAAGTCTATCACAGACTTGTGAGTGTCATATATCTTGTGAATCGTAGCATGTTATAAATGCATTCCGGGGACTTCACCGGCCTTCCCCTGGGTAATCCTTGACTCCTGGTAGCATATCAAGTAAGTTTTTCAGTTCTTCTTTACTGACTCTAGTATCTATGAACTTTAGGATTATTTGGGGTGGAAGGAAACTGGCTTAGAGAAGACAGTCACCAAATATTAACAACCAGTTTCTGTTATCCAAGGAACAGTGATAGGTAATAACTGATAATCATAAAGCATCTCTTTTGCTTATGTGGTTGACCATAGCTTTCCAGCTCTTATGTACATAATCCCCAAACCTCAATTAGTCTGGGCTAGCCCAGACTATGTGGAAATTGTCCTTAGGTTATTGGCTAAGCTCTTATCCTTATGGATTTTATTTTATTGTGTGGCTATCATTATAATGTTTTGTAATTTCATTTTAAAATACAAAATCCTTATATAGCCCAGAATCTTGGCTAAAGTAAAGCTTTCTAATTATTACCAATTAATTACATTATTAGAAAAACAACCAACAAGAAATAAGTATTATATTAATATAACATAGATAATGTTACTAGAAATTCAATAAGTAGCTTTACAAAATTCATTGCAGCAATCAATAAATATATTTAAAAATATTAAAATTATATTTGTTCTCTCAATCTGGTGAAAATGAGGCCAGATACATAAAGATAAAGTCTTAGAAATGACAAAAATATTCAGATATGTTCATAGTTCTAGTAGATACTAGAAGAGACACTAAGGAAAGAAAAATTATTTCTACTACATGGTCTTTGCCTTATTACTGAAGTATTTACTTTGTGGCATTATCTTATGGGGTTATGCATACTTATATGTATACCAGGATACTAAAATTATTTATATATGTAACAAATTATTGTTTATCAACAAATAGGATAATTTGGGATGCACAATTATTAATCTTAAAAATATTTCCTCAAAAATATACTAATCCCTTCAGATATTTTATATTACTGTTTTCCACGGGATGTATCATTCTCATTCTTCTCCTTTGTAGTGATGCATACCAGCACTTCATAGAAAAGAGAAGAGCTTTTCGTTATTTTTGACATAAAAACCCAAAGGATAAGTGAATTAGATACAATCATAGACCCTTATTTCCTGCCCATAAGTTTAACTTTTCTGATGTTTGCAATACTGCATGAAAGCCACAATTGATCTAAAATTCAGCTATAGGAATTGTAAGTTTTCCCATAAAGCCAAGAAGTATTCTGCAGTTGAGTGTTGAAATCTTAACTAGCTGAGAGGGAAATACGCAAATAAATTACTAACATACAGTTCCAGCATCATCCTCACTTGGGAAACACATGAATGTTGAACTGCACTTGCTATGTGTATAGAATGTAGTGAAACTTTACAGCTTGGGCTATTCAGACACCGAAGCTGAGCTTGATTTACCTGGCGTGTGGTCTTTCCAGCATCATCAAACACTGATTAAAATTTGTTAAGTAAATCTTTTTAGTACAATCAGTGAGTCCCATTTTAACATAAAATTTCTCTTTGGCTTTAGGAACTGATTGTATGAAGTTATGTTAACTTGGAAAGCAACTAAAATAAAATACATTACACTGGATTTAAAACTACACCAATTGTATGTCAGTAACATGCAATAGGCAACCAAGGAAAAATTCCTAAAGCAATTATTTTCTTAATGCCCGTGAGAGTCTGCCACAGTACACTATAGTGAATTTCAACCTACCAGCTTTTCCAGGGCTCTGAAATTATTATAAATTAAAATATCCTGCATTTTCCAGTGCCACCACCTTGAGACATTAGGGAAAGGGAAGCCAACCCAAACAGAAGATGTTGCAGACGTACATGGTGAATGTTTAAACTTTTAAAATGTATTACAGGAAAAGACACATTGCCATCAATCCCCGAATACTCTCCCTTGCTTTGTGCTTTGAACACCTCATCCCGTTCTTCTTGGCACTTTCTGAAGCAGCTCTGGAAGTCCCCTTTCATGAGTGTCTTCACAAGGTATAACCAAAACTACAGCGAGTGTTCTGCTGAGTGCCACCCAACAGAAAGGCAGGCTCAGAAAATGCTCACGAGCCTCGTTCCCTGGCTCGGGCCCTGTGCACCTTCTGCTCCTCCCCACAGTCAAAATGACCATGATAGCGAAATATTTTTAGTTGATTCAGAACTCCTTGGCCGCCAGGAAAGTGCAAGTGAAGACACTGATGAAGAAGGACTTCCAGAGCTGCTGCAGGAAGTGGTAAGAACCATGGGATGAGCGCGCGCAAATCTCTAAGCGAGGGAGAGTATTACGAGAGGAGTGAATGCCAGGGCATGTTTTGCTGTAAATTTTAAACATTGTAAACATTCACTCTGCATTCTGATCACAACTTACAGTTTCTTCCCTCTTTAGATTTAGGTTCATAGAGATTTTCTGTCACTTGAGTTGTAGCTGCCAAGAGACCCTCCAGTGGATGTGCTGCCTGGGAGTCCTCCCTTCTCCTCTGGCTGTGCTCCTTCCTACACATCCCTGGCAAGAACCTGCACAGGCGGAATGGGATTGGGAAGCCTAGGAGCTCTGCCTCAGGGCCGGTGCCAGCTGCACCACACTGAGGACAACCATGGCTTCCAAAGACGTTTGACACACGAGACCTGGTTCAGACTGGAAATTTCCCTTTGCAGTGTCTCCCAGGACAATTTACAGAAGGAAATGTCTCCTGTGTGCCACTTGTGCTGTTGTGTATCTTGTCCAGGTCTGCAGTCTCAGATTGTGTGGGACAAGCCCTTCAGTTACTGGCTCGGTGGGATGAACTTGTGCTTTCCACATGCTGAAACATAAGTTGTTTCAAAGCATATTATAAACAATACACTCATTCCAAATTAATTGCCTTATGTTAATGATGGGGAAGGTGCTTTGACATATACTTTTATATAAGTCCAGTAGTGGGCTTGAACATCTCTAGCCCATTTTTTTATGTTGCATATTGAGACAAGGTCTGGCAAAATCACTAAATTACCTGGACTGGGCTAGAACTTGAGATCCTCCTGCCTCAGCCTCAAATGAAAGAAATGTGGGACCCACAGTCCTTCTGTATGTCCAGTATATGAAACAAGTTTGCTTTCTTAATCTGGTAGTTTAGGACATTGTGCTGGATGTTGTGAGACAGCTCTATGTCTCCCATCGTTGTTTCATCCAAAGAAATGTCTTTGAAAACCACTGCCTCTTCCCAGGCAATCAAAAGCCAAATGACAGCACCTGTACTTGCTTAGGGCTTCAGCAGTGACCAGCCACTGATGCCTTTTCTGTAGCTGCCTTGTATAAGTTCAGGAAACCGTTCTTTTTTTTTTTTTTTTTT
>NW_022900915.1:42098230-42186568 GCF_012274545.1 Fukomys damarensis
TTTTTTTTTTTTTTTTTTTTTTTTTTTGCCTCTTGGTAGTGAAAAATATTTTTAAAACCTTGGTTTCCATTTGCAGTGTATGAAATGAAAGCTGAAAATAGTAGTGGAAATATTTTTAAGCAAAAGCCCTTATTTTAGTCTCATGACTAATGGGAAATAAAACAGATTAAGGACGACATTACAAAATGGAAGAAGCGAGAGAGCCCAGATGCCTTTGATGGAAGTGTAGCTCACTGCACTGAATTATGTACTATTTAATGGGTTTGTGTTGGATATGCAAATTCACTTTAGAGTTTCTCCAAATAAGAAGCTTCTCCATGATCAGAACTTGTCTAAGAAGCACATGTAAATGGATATATATATATGTATGTATTTCAATATTTAATGTTTCTTTATGTACTTCAAGAACTAGATACACCTACCAACCCTATAATAATTTCTAAGAAGACACTGACTCCACAGGCTCACCTCTTCCCAGGCCCTGAATACCCCTCTTTCTCAGTATTTGATACTCTCATCCCTGGATGGAAAGGGCTGAGAGTCAGTTGTTCAGGGAGTTGTCAGCAGGTACAGAAGGTAAGTCCACAGCTGGCTCCTGGGGGACTGTACTGCTGACAAGACATTTCCAGAAAGGAAAATTTTAAGGTGTGTGTTAAATTTTTAGGAGAAGAGGCAACTCATCGAAGTCACCAAACCAAAGAGTTGATTGTGAAAAGCTCAGGCTCACAGGCTCTGCCAAGGGGACAGGGCCTGAGAGACCACCCTAGGGTGACCGAAGCCCCTTCCCGGGTACAGACTGCAGTGGTCAGGTGGGCTGTGGATTTGGCCCCTGTGCGCTGGCTTCTGCTGACCCCTCGCCTTGCCCTCTGGACAGGTGTGGTCTTCCCTTACTTCCCAAGACTGGGGCGCTACAACCTGAACTTCCACGAGGCGAGGCAGGCCTGCCTGGCCCAGGACGCCGTGATAGCCTCTTTTGACCAGCTCTACGAGGCCTGGCGCGGCGGGCTGGACTGGTGCAACGCAGGCTGGCTGAGCGACGGCTCGGTGCAATACCCCATCACCAGGCCCCGCGAGCCCTGCGGGGGCCAGAACACTGTACCCGGCGTCCGCAACTACGGCTTCTGGGACAAGAACAAGAGCAGATACGATGTGTTCTGCTTCACCTCCAACTTCAATGGTGAGATGAACCTGCACGGGCAGCTTCCTACCCGGGCCACTGCATGGTGCATTGCACTCGGCTTTGACACTTGTCTCCTAAAAGAGGCAAAGCCTGCAAGCACTGCTCTAGTTAGAAGCACCATAAAAATTTCTTCATGGCATAGTTTTAGAACTGTCTGCATAAATCGAGCAAAAAGTGACTATTTCCAATACTTGGGTTCAAGAGCATCCAAACTTTATTCTGAAATAGCTGAAACTGTCATGAGGTATGGGAGCTGTTGGTAGTGAGTTTTGGTTTGGGTTTTCATTTTGGGTTTTTTGTTTTTTGAGACAAAATCTTGCTAATTCACTAACTTGCCCAGGTTGGGCTTGAACTTGTGATTCTACTGCCTCCACCTCCCAAAGTACTAGGATCACAGGTGTACACCATCACACAAGGCAGAACCAGCCACCTGATTTGTGAAACCCAGTACAAAAGAAAATATGAGTTAAGAATCTTAAGATGGTAACTGAGATCATGAAACCAAGCATGAGGCCTTTCTAACTATAGGCTGAGGGACTACATAGGTCTCACACCCAGGAAGCAAGGCCTGACCCCTTCATAGCACATTTCAGGAAGCAGGTGACATAACTTTTGGGAAAATGGAAGGGAATCGGGAGTCAACAAACTTCCTCTGTAAAGAGCTGGGTAGGGAATATTTTTGGCTTTGTTGCTTCTGTGTATGTCAGAGCACAAGAGCAGCTGTGCCAGTAAAAGCTCACCCTCGGGCCAGATGGGAGGCAGGTTCCACAGTTTGCCGACCTCTGGAGTAGAGCAGAGAACTCCCCCTCTGTTTCTTTCCCCATTTACATCATCTGAGTCCAGAGAGAACCAAAAGGACTAATTTATATTTGAATAACATTGCATCCCAATGTGCAATCAGATGAGAGACTCTGGGTGTATTCTACCTGAAATTAAGAAAATCTTCAGTCACCGTTATCAGTGCAGTCAGTGCATTTCTCCTGCACACTAACAGGATCTCAGTAATTGATGCTATGCAGTAAGTGGTGAAGCCTAACTTGTTTTTCTTGTGAACTCAAGACCTGGAAGGGTGTCAGGGATCAAAGGGTGGGAGTTCAAAACAATCTACAAATTAATCTGCTTTGATAGCGAGGATGATGGACTGGGTTTGCATTCTGAGTCTGTATCATTTGTAGCAAGGGCCTTCCTGCATTTTATGCATTTTCATACTGTAGTCTTTGAATGAGAATAATGTCTTATTGATACCTGAAGTGAAAAAGACTGGAGAGCTTTTGATGTTTTTTAAATGGACTTTCAGGTCAGGAATGCTTTTTGATCCTTTCACATTCAAATTGTGCCTCTCCAAAAACTTGTGCTGGGCTTCAGGCCTGCTCCAGCTAGAATTTCAATAGCCTTTGCTTTCACCATGCAATTGTCTCCCCCACCACTACCACAGAAGGGCTTTTGAAAATGGCTAATTAGCTAGCAGGAATTGCATCTTCCATTCCCATTTCGCTGCTAACGCTTAAACGAGCATGTGTGAACACATACGAAGGGGCAAGTAGAAGAAAAACCAGAAAACACACATACAGACACAGACACACGCACCGAATTTCAGGGAGAGAGACTCAGGCACGTTCGGTCCGGCTCCCTCTCTGTGGCTGGGTCCCAGATGGTCTGTCCTTCTCTCCTCCTGCAGGCCGGTTTTACTACCTGATCCACCCCACCAAGCTCACCTACGACGAAGCGGTGCAAGCCTGTGTCAACGACGGTGCTCAGATCGCCAAGGTGGGCCAGATCTTCGCGGCCTGGAAGCTCCTGGGCTATGACCGCTGCGACGCCGGCTGGCTGGCCGATGGCAGCGTGCGCTACCCTATCTCCCGGCCCCGGCGGCGCTGCAGCCCCACAGAGGCCGCTGTGCGCCTCGTGGGCTTCCCGGATAAGAAGCACAAGCTGTTCGGCGTCTACTGCTTCCGGGCCTACGACTGAGGCCTGGCCACCCAGGCACTGAACATGTGAGGGGTGTTGCTTTGTGTTTTTCAATATGAACTCATGCAAGTTACCAAAACTGTGACAACCCTTTTTTTACTGTAAAGAGTCATTTTCATACAGACCGATTCATTAGTTTGTCCTTTGTAAAGCTAGCCCTCCATATCTATGACAAATTAATATAATTTAAGGGAAGCCCGGCGTCGGGAGGCTTCAGGGCCAGGCCGGGTCCCCCCTGGTTTCCTCTCACGAATCCTCAGCTCAGTTCAGACTCCCAGGACCCACAGGGACTCGACTTCTCAGAGAAACAGCTTCCGTGAGCACAGATTTTACGCGTTTGTACAATTCTGATGAGCAAAGTACAGCAACCGATCTATAGTGCGGGCTGTTCTGTGCAAACGGCTCCAAGGGGCTGCACAGAACTCACTTTCAGGAGGGAGCAGCCCACAGCGTTCTCGAGGCCACTACTTGGTCTCCAGCAACGAAAAACCCACATGGGCTCACGTACACAGTAATGAGCGCAGGACACCCTCCTTCGTAACCCCATTTACACGAGGCTTAGATGAGCAGTAATCCTTAACTCCAGCCTTCTTCTGATCAAAATTACCCAAGTGTCTGAGAGGAACCATTTTACCTTTTGAGTAGAATTACTGAGTTCTATTTAAATTCTATGAGCCCTTTGCTAGGCTGCATTTCGCATCCACGCAGGGCAGTTATATAGATAAACTGCTGGACAGAAAAATTGTAAAATTTAGCAGCTTGATTTTATGTTAGCCTATGAAACGTTATTGTCCTATAAAGATAACTTTGAGCTATTTAATATCTGTCTTTATTTACATGACATGAAAGAATGAATACCCATACTCTCGCCTAACCAATGAATAAAGACCCAACCTTTGAAATTCTTACTGCTATTTGTACATACACTAGGAAGCCCAAATGGTACCTGTGTTTGGGGACAAAGTCAGCAACGTGGTCCTGAAGCTTCCCAGAATTCGCAGACATACTCAGTGTCTTGGGCCATGCTGGTCATCATCAGGCGTGAATGAAATGTTGACACTATCATAAAAGAGTTTACACTAAAATCTTCAGGGCTTTAAAGGAAATCCAAGTCCAGCTCCAGAAAAACAACTTCTCATTTAGCAGCTCCAATCTCAAATAAATCTCTCTTTTCCTATATTTTTATGACTGTTGAGATCCCACAGGGACCAATATTTGTATTCAAATTACATTTCATGGTTTCCCATTGTTTCACAGTGATTTCTAATAAATGGGACTTATTATAATAACCTAGGGAGGATATAGCTGATATGCTTTCATGAATGTTTTTATGTAGATTTTTCTCCCATAAACATGAGTAAATAAATTTGTTTCTTGAATTAATTGTGGTTGCATTTAAAGCTCTGTAATAATCCTAATGAATTTATAAATATAGAGTTATATATGTGGAAAGTATAGAGCAATTTGGAGTCCAAGAAACCATAACTATATTCATATATTAGCTAGTTGAAATATTGTAAATAAAAGTAGATTCTTGGATCAAAAGCATCTCTGGAAATTTTCAGATGCTTTAATACTAAAAGATGACAATTGTATGCATGTACGTTTTAAAGTTAGACCAGGTATGCAAATTATATGAATCTATAGATCCAAAGAGATTATGAGGCTTAATTCAAATATGGCTAGTTTAAATAGAGCCCACACTTCTGAATTAAAGATACCTAAGTGGTCTAGGATAAGAGGAATGTATTATTTAAAAAGGGGACTATCTCCAAAATAGAAACCCCCGCACTTCAAATAAAAGTGGGGGTTAGCTCATTGGGGGAAGCCCATACTTGAACAATTATTGCCTATATTATAAGAATTTTATTAGATATGAAAATGAGAAAAAAAATTTCTATTGAAGCAAGTATGTAACTTTGAGTTATTGTCATGGAACTCTGCCTTTATAATATTAAGTGTAGTATGATTTCTTAACTTTTGAATACTTATTAGTACAGAATTTGGTGCTGATCTAAATCTCTGGAGTGACTGTTAGCTGAGGAAAATCTATACCAATTGCACACCATTTTTCCATTCTTGAAAAAAAATCTTAACAACAAATATTGCTGAACATAATTTTTATCTTCCGATTTCACCCATAGAATCAAATTCCTCATACTCTTTCAACTCCTAATTGAAGGAGTCATTTTACTGTTGTCATTGTGCTGTATTCCCAACAAAACAAATGTCTGTTTGCCTACTTCATTGCCCAATTATCTCACAGAGAATGTCTGAAAAAGAAAAGTTGTCAGCCCAGCTCATAACAGAAAGTTGATATAATAGCAGCTGATCCAGAAATTGGCTTTTACACTCGATTCCAAGAATATCAGAGGAATGGAATGGAAGGCTGGGTTACAAAATCTTGTTTTCACCATTTTGTCCATAATTAACTTTTGCGACCAATATAAAGAATGAAGCATATCTAGGAATTTCAGAGACAGCTACATTTAAAAACCCAAACCAAAAGAAGCAATGCATATAAAAACAGGCCAGGAATGAAAACACATTGCCACATTAACACTGGAAGCCATCTTTGAGTGACTGATGTCATATTTTATCACAGTAATTTTTAGCCAAATATGGTATTTGTAAATTTCAACTTTCTTTCATAGAAAGGGGGCCGGTACCTGTTAAAAGTGTTATTTTACGCAATAATATAGTCGCTTATTATTTTGGCAATTAGAAGTAGACTCAAGGAGATTACAGTTTGGTTGCTGGCAGCCAGACTGTATATTTTGATATCAGCACTCCTAGGACCGTGGTGGTTCCCTGGAGTAGTGGGCCACTGAGGAGAACAGGACTAACAGGGCATCTGTGATCTGCTGTAGTGAGAACACACAGAGAAAGGTCAATGGATAGCTGACATCGTTTTGTAGAGAAGTTAACTTTGCCACAGTTTACTACTCCCACAGAAATAATGGTGTGCAACAGAAGGAATAAATCAGACATCATTAAGCTGCCTGATAAAAACAAGTCTACATTTAAAGGCAATTAACACCTACTAAGTACAAATTGGAGAAGAACCAATCTGTATTACAAAAAATGTTTTCATTTTCTGTAAGATAATAATGAAATGGTAAACATTAAAAGTCAATTTTATGTCACTGCAATATCTTCTGATTTTTTGAGTCGTAGAATTTGCTATTTTTCTTTGTGTCCAACCCTGTCATAGGACTGTTTCAAGAAAACACATTGAATTTATTCTTGTTTTGTTATATTTGAGTTGAAAATGTAAATGCATTAGCTATTTCCATGTCCTAGCATTTTTGCAAAGTTAAAAAAAAAGGAGTAGGGCTAGGGATTTAGCTCAGTGGTTCCGGTGCCTGCCTCGCAAGTGCAAGGACCCTAGTTCTATACCTGGTAACAAAAAGAAAGAAAGAGAGAGAGAGAGAGAGAGAGAGAGAGAGAGAGAGAGAGAGAGAGAAGTGTGACCTATGGTATTATAATTATAATCAGTTGGCTTTTTCTTTATACAATTCAGATCACTACTTTGCTCACAAAGTGAACAATCTCAGAAATCTGTGGTGCATTGATTAAACTAATATAGTTGAGATACTTTATGGCATCAATCATGAGTATTGAATTAAAAGTTTTTATTTCCATGGTTGAAGACTTTTCTCCGCCACTTTACAATCCACAATAGCAAGAAGCATATGTTCTAGTGGTTCTATCCCTACCTTGAATTTCCAACATTAAGAGTAGTTGTGGATTTTCCGGGTACATACATAAAAACGGATTCTAGGGTGCAAGGGTCTATTGTTGGTGCAATCCTTGAATGAAAGCACACCCGAGTTTTAGTCACTGACATTTAAACAAAACAGTGTACTTCCTTTTGGAATATATTGCACAGCCTCAGAGAAGAGAAAAGTTCCGAGAGTAATATCAACTAAAACCACCTTGAAGTGTGTAAGTTCTTGCAAAGGCAGGGGACTTTGTGTTCACTTTGGCAGCAATTTTCATGTAATTGTACAGCCTGGTCACATCCAGAACTAGCTTGGCAGTAATACTGGAGGATCTAATGGAGCTTCATGATGACACTTCCATAAAAGCAAGCTAAACTCTTCAGATGTGAGGCCCTCAGTTTGCTGTGGTGACAAAGCATAACACTAGACCACTCTTGAGCAGAACTGAGCCTGTGCTCAATCATCAGATATGTAAGGAAAGTAATAAAAGTAAAAGGTTATTGGGGAGCTTGAAGGAGAAAATCAACTGAAAAGAAACTGACAAGCTATTTCCTCTCCTACCTCAGCACCTCAGGCGCTGCCTTCACTGTACTCAAAAGCCCTGCCGTCTTTGCCCTTCCACAGTGATACACACAGGAGCCTAACACACTGGATTCTCAGGGAGAAAAATTCCTTGCACACATTTTTTTTTACACTAAGGAGCAAGCAAAGTTTGTTCATTTTCTTTGTCTTTCTTTCGGACCAGTAAATGTGGCCACTTACCACGTAACATCTAAAATACCTTGGGCAGCCCGGGGTGGAATTCCAGGTCTTGGGAAATCAAGCTCGTCCCCATTCAGGTTTGTGCTCTCTCTTCTGCTCGCTGGGCTGTGCAGCCTCTCATGTCTACTATTCAGATTTGGCCTTTTACTCAGTTGGCCTCTGCCTGCAGCCTGAGGTCCGTTCATTGAAGAAAAAGGTTCCCCGAGATACAGAGAAAGCTCCGATTTTCCAACACCTAGCAATGAAACTGTGCATTCCAACAGCAAATGTAAGACCCTTGCATGATAACAGTTCTCAGAAAATCATCTCTCAGTACTTTTCTTTCTAGGAAAGCACCTACTCCCCAGATCTTCATCCCACGTGAAATATTTGCAGTTTATTTTCTTATTTTTTTAATGCTTTTCTCTTTGACTTTCATCAATGGAAATTCTTCGTGCAAGAATCATGTTCACACAAGGAGGAAAGAAAGATAAAACGCAAGTAAGTTTGAGATTTTAGAGATTGAAAGCCCTTGTAGATGCTGGGTTTAGACACATGTGACTAAAAAAAGCTGCAAAACCACGAGGGTTTATTATTATGATAAATAAGCATATTTTCACATAGCCATTCCTGTGATCAGAGAGAGAGAGAGAGAGAGAAATCGGATCTTGCTGTGCTCAAATGCTGCCAAGCTGAATTTTATGATAAATAAGCATATTTTCACATAGCCATTCCTGTGATCAGAGAGAGAGAGAGAGAGAGAGAGAGAGAAATCGGATCTTGCTGTGCTCAAATGCTGCCAAGCTGAACGTCACAGCTCGCACCAGAAGACACTTGCCATAAACATGCAGTAATGTGCTAGAGGAGTTAGGCCCAGTTTATCAGAATCATCCTGGAAGCTTTAGAAAAACACCTAGTTCTGGCCGCTCCTCCAAAATCACAGTCAAGGAAGGAACTGGACAGGAGGATCTGACAGCACTTCCCCTGAGGGAGGGTCACTGGTCTTAATGACTTAGGAGAGCAGCAATTGCCTTTCTGTTCCAGATGAGCTGACTGGGGGGCAGGGATTTAGCTCTGTGGTGCAGCCAACTGCCTTAGGGACTGGAGTTAGATCCCAGGTCCAAGAACAAAACAGAACAAAACGTAGATGAGCAGGCTGATGTTTATAACTCCCAAGGTCAAATTATTTTTATTTATTTTTTTTCCAAATTATTTTTAAAAGTTGAGCAACTTGTTTGCATTTGATTGCACTCTGAAGGTAATTGAGAAAACACAAATCCTTTAACTTGCTTTCTCCTCACGATGTGATGGTTCCCCTTATTTTAGCAAATATGTCTCTAAAAAGCTATTTATCTGTCCTTACTGTTGACCCTCAAGTTTTATAAAAACTGCTAAAACCATTTCTATGCTATTCTGGCATCAAATTTTTCATTTAAAGTCCTAAAATAGGTAGGATCCAACAATAATGATGTAAAATATCCAAGGTATAAATATCCAAACAGCGCATTGATATTACAGTATTATCTCAAAAGAAGATATGTGTCCACTGTGAGCTTCATAATGTAAACATAGGGCCTCTAACAACAACAACAACAACAAAAAGCCAACATAATGTTAGCAAGAGAAAAGAAGAAAATTGAGAAAAAGGAATCTAAATGAAAGATTTTAGAAGAAAAGGAATTCTATCCCTGTCTTCAGTAAAGATTGATGGCTTGATTCGAGCAGTTTCCCAACTACCAGAAACAACTGCCTATTTTTTTAATTGTGCATATTTAAAGAGATAAATACTGTGGCTTTATCAAAACATCTTTATTTTATGGCATCATGCATATTAAACACATGCATTTTTGATCCCTTTGTCCTTAACACAGAAGATGCTGGACAATTTCAGTGGGGAGTCCAGCGCAGTGCAACTCTATCTCTGCAGCTTACTGTTCTGGGCAAACCATTTCACATATTTTGGCCCTGATTTCTCCACCTAAAAGCAGAAATATCCACATTAATGATCTCATTAGTGCCTGCCTCATAGTGTTATAATATTAGGGTGAGTTCATGTAATTTGGGGATAGCTGGCACTATAGGCCACGATGTGCTAAGCACTGTGTATGACCAGTAGAGTTGCCCCGAGCTGTGGGTGGAAACTATTCCGTGCCCTGTGGCGTGTGCCTCTGCTTTTTAAGATGAGAAAACGAAGGCCCTCTGAGGTCACACGGCTCCCCCGTGGGTGTGCAAGCTGTCTGCAGTCGTGGGTGAGGATTTAAGTCAAGGTGAAGGCTCACGGAGTTGCCCTCTCAATCAATGAGCCAAAATGAACCTCGTGGAAATCCAAAAGTCGAAACACAGAACCCAGTTTGCTTCTCCAAAGGCAGGCATGATATGAACGTTACAAAATTTGTAAAAACACAGACTATTTAATATTACATTCATATTCTTCCACCCTCACCTCAAAGGCCCAAGCCCAGGCCATAGCTGTAGTTTGAAAATTAATAAAGGTTTCTAATCCAGAATTAATACTTATTTGTAGTAAAAAAAAATTAGAAAATTTAGAAAACAAAATAAAAGGAAAATGAAAATCACTTATAATATATACAACCAAGAAATATAGATCTTATCACATTTTTATAAAATCATATTTGCCATTATATATTTTAATAAAAATAAATCATCATTGTAGATTTTAAATGCTTGCAAAATTCAGTAAGCAAAGCTACAAAATATATAGGATGTGAACTATGAGAAAAACTACACATGATGCTCCCAACTTTCCTGTGATTATGCTTTGACTCTTGGGATCTGGTGCAGCCCCCCATGATAGAGGAGAAAGACATGCACAGCACACAAACTAGGCTGAAATCTCAGACTCTCCCCTAGGAGGCACAGCCCAGGAACTCTCCAAGCCCCCTTCCAGGGTCCTTAACTCTGGGGCTCCCCCAGATAGCACAGGGCTGGGGCCCAGAGCCGGACACTGACTCATCCTGTCCTATTCTGGCTTCTGATCATACCCAGAGAGCCAGGCAGCTCCAATTGCAATATCTCCTGAGAAAAAGAAAGAGTAAGTTCTATTTCACATCCTTTCGGCAGAGAACAGTGCTAAATTCGAAAGAAAATGATGATAATCAACTGAAAATTAGATTCCAGAGGTAAATATGAACTGGAAAGGTGGAGTAGCAATGAAACAACATTTAGTTGTTACCAAAAGAGAAGGAAAGCTACTGAAATGTGAGACATTTTTTGCCGACTGGCTCCATTTAAAGGCTTATGGAAAGGGTCACAAGAATCAGGATTTCAAAAGTTGGTAGGTGTCGTGGTTTAGATCAAAAGTCCTGTGCTCAGAGGTGGAGCCTGGTTGGAAGAGGGGATCCCCGGGATTGTGACCTAGAAAGGTGCCTTCAGGGTCCCTCTCTCTGCTGCCATAGGGTAAGCAGCTCTCCTGCTCCGTGCCTTCCCTCCCCCCAGACTTCTCCATACCACATCATGTTTCTCTGCAAACTGACAAATGAGAAAGAACACTCCTGATGGATATTTTCTTTTTCTGGCTAACTTCAAGGTGGAAGAGTTTTCAAGATTAATTTGAAACACATCCTCCAGGTATAATTTAATTCAGGGGAATGAGTTTTTTTCAGTTATTAGCAAGTATTTGCATCCTTTCAGTTCTTGCTGAGAAGCAAATGTCATGGGACACAAGGCTCCAAAAGATCTGCTCAAGAGTCCTTGCAAAATATTGGTGCATAGTCTGGGTTACCACACTTTATGTCCCAATTTAAAAGTCATTCAAGTTCAAACTCTTTTCAGTTGCAAATATGTTCAGGATCCCTGGGGAGTCTGAGACTGAACCAGATGGCTGGCAAATATGTGGAGTTCCACCCAGCCTAACACCTTCCCTTAACATAATTGACTCTCCTTTGAGTGGGGCCTTCGATGGATACCATCGAAGGAGAAAATGACATTGACATTTGTGGGTGTTCTATTGAGTGATTTAGAATTATTCAATCTTGGTAAGTACAGGAATAAATTGGGGTCACAGGATGAATTTCCATGCCTGTCAGTAATCCTTAGAGTGCTAAATAAATGGCTGCAGAGAAGAAGTGTGAGTAATCTCACCCATGGAAGCTGTGAAAGCCCCTACCTTTAAAAAAGCAAACCAGGGTCCAAATTGGACTGAAATGTCTCCTGATTGGTCTAGTCGGGTGATGTTATGTATTTCAGCAGCTCTCGGGTTACTTTCTGCCTCTTCACCTGCAAAAAAACAATATATGGTTTCAGGACAAGGCGCAATGACATTTTGAAGTATTGGTTTGTCTCTTTCCTGCCAAGTACAGAACTTGTTCACCCACAGCCGGAAGGTTCTCTCTCTTTCCCAGTTGCTTAACCACAGAAACAAGTAACCCAAGCAAACCCTGAAAAATAAAGCTCAGCTAATACTACACCAACAACTCCTTAGTCTGAAGGGGCTTGAGAGACTCATGCATGTGTGCAGAGGGGTTTTACTGCTCCCTACAGGAAGAAAAGAAAAGCAATAGCTGAGGAGAAAGAGAAGGCAGAGACAGGGTGTCACATGCACAGGAGAACAGGTGAGGGAGAACAAGATAGAGGTCAGTGGTCCCCATCAGTCAGTGTAAGGGGAGGGTTGCACCCTGAGTCGGCATGGAAGTGATGTCCGCTAAGAACCCCCAGCCTCCAGCAACCAGCCTACGGCCCGTTGACCACCTGCCTGCCATGGATTGGCACCAAGGCTTCGCTCGGTCCCTTACCAGTCCCATCCAGGGAAGAGGAGATGCGGGTGTTTGGTAGGAGAGGGGAAGCCCTATTCCTGAGCAGCCAATTGGAACCGCGGGGAAGCACACTGCTCTTTTACTCTTTCTCAGTGTGCACATTTAATTAAACAGTAGCAATGTACTGACCAATCATCAATAAGTACAATACAGAAATTCTGGATACAATTTTGTTTGCAAATGACGGTCACCTTGGAATTTATAGAATACAACACAAATTTGGTTTTGTTTTTCTTTTACTAATTCAGTTAACTCCAACTCAAGGAGATACGCACTTATAGAGTTCCTGCTATTTATAAAATGCTAAGGACACCACTGTAGCTATGATGCAGCAATCAGAAAATCACTGCAACAATGTGCAATAATCTCAGCGCTGCAGAAAATTAGTAACGAGAAACTACAACCCTGCTTCAAAAATCTCTGGCTCTTCCAGAAACAGTGGTCCTTGCCAAAAGAAACAGTCAAAGAATCAGAAAAATGGTTCCCACCATATTTTCACCTTCCAGGGGGATCTAAATTACACAGCAAAATTTCATGGCAAGAAAGTCTTAAAAATGTACTTCTAAAAAGCATGTTCAGCTTCTGCTGTACAGGAAAGAATCCCAGGTGAAGATTAATATTATGTGCCAACCCATCATGTTCATAGCAGACCTTCCCTTTGACTAATCATGTATACCGTATCATGCCAACAGATGGCTCATCTCAGTTTTCTTGTGTCTTATTGGTCAAAATTGGCAAGGCACTAACTTCCCCATACCACCTGGTCTGCTGTTTCTCCCTGGGAAGTCAGAGCTTGTGCTCCACTGAAGTTGCTCTGTTGTAGTCTGGCCGTGATGGAAGAAGTCTCTTCTTCTAAGAGGGACAAGAAAGCATTCAGGAGCTGAGAGGTGGAGCTGGCAGTGATTAGCAGGAATTTCCGCAGAGCAGACAAGTGGGAAAGGAGAGGAAAAGAGAAAGGAAAGGACAGGGATTTGATTGGCCCCAAGTGCCTACTTTAATGAGGGTATGTTGCTTTTCCCTCGAAGATGGAGCGAGGTCGCTGGCTGGTTCTGCTGGATTACACTTTTGTGTCAGAAACACAGCATTCCTCTTCCCCTGTGACAGATCGGCCTTCCTGATGCTCCAGCCAGACTGGGTAGTAGAGGGAGCCCCAGATGGTTCGGCCCCTGTGCAACATTCATTGGTGCCACCACCATCTCCGTGCTTAGTGCCATCCACCACTGGAGCAGGAGAGAAACGAGCCGAAGAACCTAAATAGAATAGATCGCTGTGCCCACCTGTTATCCAGAACCATTTCAGTGAATCAGCTTTGGTGAGATTTTCCATGAACCATTTCTAAGAGGCCAACCCACATATGTTCTCCAACATAATCTTTTCCCCCTGACACTTTAGGGATTTTTGTAGCTGCCGTCCACAAAACAATGTCTGTCTAAGTGTCTGGTTATACCTCCTTTCGGGTAGAAGGAATGGCAGGTAGACACAAGGCTCGCTTTGTACTCACTGGGTGAATCCCACCCTCCTACCCTGCTTAAGGACTGCTCTTGATTGGGCCTATGCTGCCATTGCAGTCCATGTCTATCATCTATAGAGCAGGCAGAGCTATTTTCCTCCTTAGTAACCTGGTCACGGATGTTTCCGGAGTCAGGGCTTGTCCTGGGCAGCTGGGCATCAGCGTATATCTCTTCCTCACGTCTCCAGGGCCTGCCCTAACCCAGCTTCCTATCTACGCCTTCCATGTGGTTTTCTGAATCAGACCATGCAGGCCCATGAAGCGCATCCCGAGCCACACAGGTACTTCCTGCCTGCCAGTCCTGTGTTCGTTCCTTCCCTGGCTTCAGGACGTTTACAAGTTCAGGGATGTCTCACCGAGGACAGTGGAGCAAAGCTCCCAAACGTTGGATAGGTGGCTCCCTTATGCTGCTCACTTCCTTACCATTGAGGAGTCTAGGAACTCACGCTCCATTTTGGAAAGACGCCCTTCTTGTTTCCCAGACCACTGGACTTTCCCTGAGACTATATAGCAGCTGTGGGCTTCTAAATGTTTGTGATTAATTCTTTGGCCTCTGCTATGTGCTTCTCTAACCAAGGAGTCTGGGCTGTTCTTTATACCTCCACACACCAAGAATCCTGACAGTGTCTTAAGTGACCTCTGTTGGGTGAGGTGATCCGTATCTCTGTGGTATAAAATACGATATACACTCAGACTATTTGAGGCAGCCCCGACACACAATAACGAAGCTGTACATTTTTTCCCCAAATGAAAACAGACCCCTCTGGCAAGAAGTTGCTGAGGGGGAGGGGGTCTGTCTAACTTGGTATTACTGGGAGAAGAGTTGATTTATGCCAGTGAACAAAGTACGTTGGTAGCACTGGGTGCAGCTGTGTTCTCTCATGTTTTTGGCCTTTCACACTGCACTGTTGCTTAAATCAGAATCATTTGTGAGCCCCACACGCTGACCCAAGCCAGTAGGGACTTAGTGAGAGTCACTCTGACTGTATCTCTCATACCTGGGGTTTCCTCTAGAAGTACCAGTCTATGTGTTTTCTACTCTTATACAGTTAACACTTGAGTTCTGACCAGCCTAACAATACAAACAATTTGGGTTATGACTGGAATTGTAGTTTTAACTACCCATATGCCAGCCACTTGTGGTTGCAGAAGGTTCTCCGATACAGATTGAATGCTTACAGTTCTGGAAGGAACATGACAGCATCCTCTCCTGTGTGGGGTTCACTGAGAAATCCTGGGCCAGGGTCTTTCTAAGGACACTGAGATCAGCCTGCGTGCAGGAGAGAGGCTTTGAAGGCCGTGGACCAACTGGAGTTACAACCAGCCCTCCCTCACAAATTGAGTTTATAAGTCAAGGGTCTGCTGTATATCTGTAGAAGTTGCCCGCATCAATGACTGGACCCTGCGCTTTTGACCATTTTCCTCAGCATTTCTGCCTTACTTTTTTCCAGCTTCCAAGTGCTACCATGAGAGAACATTGGCAGGCTCTTCCAGTTCCTTATCAGCATGGTAAATCTTTTCTTGTCTTTCCATTCCTTTCCATTTGTGTGTGTGGTGGTGGGGGGGTCTGAACTAGATCTCCAGCCCTTACATTTATTTTGAGACAAGATCTCAGTATGCTGCTCAGGGTGGCATTGTACTTGCAGTCTTCTTGTTGCAGCCCCCTGCCCCAGTAGCTGGGACCACAGGCGTGCGATGCTGTTCTGCAGGGTGTTAAATCTCCTATGGAGGGCGAGGATTCCTGCACTGAATAACTTCCTCCTTCTCAGCTTCCCCTCCAGGTTCCTAGCCCAGCACCATCAGAATCCAGTCTCAGGCGCTGTCTCCCAACTCTGGCTTCCACCCGCCGGCCCAGTCCCACAGCTCCTTCACAGCCCAGGGTCTCCCTTTCTTAGGAAGCCCAGCACTTCCTGGATGGATGGCGTTGCCACTCCACTGTAGCAACTGATCCGATTCCAGAATGGGCGTTGAAGGTGGATCTTCAGTGAGGTATTTGTTGTCTTCTAAGACACAGGTTCTATGTCATTTGCAATGGGGGGGGCACGAGCTTCCTACTGGACTTTTGCAGACTCAGAGCGTTCAGAATCAACCCTCTATCATCAAACTAACATCTCGGCCTCCAGTGCTTCCCCTATGGCAGCCAAGACCCGGATATACACACCTGATGCAGGTGAGATTTCCATGGCCCTTCTCTGTAGCTTTACTGCTTTTCTGATTAAGTCTTGAGCCTGATCCTTGGCTCTTTCCGCCTTACCATTACAGAAAGTGAGAATTTCTCTATATACTTCAAGGGGATCTCTTGGCATTTATACTTTACCTTTGGTAATTAATCACCCTCACATTTTCTTTGTCCTTTTTTCCTCTAATGCACCAGTTCTCCCTAGAAACAGCCATCTCTTTCCGTAGCCCTTATTCTCCATCTCCCTAAGTCTCTGCACCAACTACAATATTGTACCCGGAAGGGAACTTTCTTCACCCAAACACATCACGATGCCACCGGGGAGCAGAGATGAGCTCCTCAGCACAAGTCGCTGGCCGATGGTCCAGTCCAACCTCCCATCTGGGGGGCCTGCTTCTGTGTGATTCCTGGCTCTAGCTTACACCCACCTCCTTTGGAAATGAACTCTGAGACATACATTTGCGTGCAGGAAATGGATTGCAGCACGCTCCCAGAAATAACACCTAAGAGAGAGCGACAGGAGAAAATCTGAGTACAGGAAGAACTGCACAGCAAGGTACTTAGAGCAGAGCCTCTGTCAGCTCCACGGAGACTGTGCGAGGAGGATGAGTCCTTGGGGTTTCCCTGCCTTTTGGCGTCACCGAGCTCCCCAAGGAATGAATGCGGCCGGAGGAGAAGCCGCTTCCCCACAGCCTGCACCCGGCAGCTGGGAGGATGCAACTGGCGCCTCCTGCCAAAAGCGTGTCCTTTCCTCCCTGCTGTGGGGTCACTGCTCCCAATCCTCGAGCCTACCTCCTTTTCCCCTTTGAAATTGTAGATTCATTGCGAGTCGCACACGGTTCACTGTTACCGAGTCGCAAACAGAGCACACAGCTCCGGGGCCCTCTGCTCACTTTCTAGCAAAGTTTATATCCTATAAAATCGTAACACCACACAAAACATAGGATTTTATATTAGTACCACACGTGTATACAGGTCCCCATCGTTACTGTAGATTTGCGTAATGTTCGCAGCTAAGATAGAGAATTATGTCCCTTTCCTAACCCTTACTCCTAATGCAGTCTCTGGTCTCTAGGAACCATCAATTGGTTCCACCTATGCTTGTTATCTCTGAGAATGTTCTATAAATGGAGCTACCATATGCAGCACGATGCCCTTTAAAGCTTCCACACTTGACAGAAAACTGTCCACCTGATCTTGTTAAGAGAAGAGGTCAGCGGTACTAACTACATTGGTAACTTTGGGGAACCGCGGCTGCTGTCCAACTTCAGGAGTCTTTGTCTCCCTTCCGCTGGCCCATGGTACCCGCCATCGTGCCTCTGCCCTCGGGATTTTGACTGTCAAGTACATCTAGCGGAATATTACAGTGCTGGGCTTTTTGTGGCTGCTGTGGCCCACTTTGCTGCTCAGTGGGGTCCCCGAGACTGGGTAACTTACAAGCAACAGAGTCCCGGAGCTGGGAGTCCTTGATCTGCAAGCTGGCAGGTGCAGCCTTAACCTGAGCATCCAACCCAATTGGGACCCCGGTCCTCACACGGCTGAAGAACTGAAGAGTGAACCCATTTCACTAATCCATTCATGAGAGAGGCCCTTCACGACCTCCACGGCTTCCATGAGACTCCACCTCCCAGCAGGGGTATCCTGGGATTGATTTTTTCATGAGTTTTAGAGGAGCCAAATACCCAGACCACAGCACTGGCCTATTTCACTTGCCAGGATATGAGGTTTCATCTATGTTACAGATACATCAGAATTCTCTTCCTCTTCAAGGCAGAGTACTCTTCCATCGTGTGCCTTATCATATTTTGCTTATCTGATCATCTTTTCTTTTTTTTTTTCTTTTGGTACCAGGTTTCGAACTCGGGACCTTGAACTTGTGAGCTCAGAATCCCTAGCCCTATCTATTCTTTTTTAACCAACACTGTGTTGTTTCCATTTTAGCTCTTGAGAATAATCCTCTAAGTGAATATAGCTGTACAAATATATCTTTAATGAGGGGATATAACTAGATATAAAATTACTGGATCACATGGTAATTCTTTTTTTTTTGTAATTTTCTGAGAAACTGCCATACTATTTTCCAGAGTAGCAAGTGGCATTTTGGGAGCCCTATCAGTGTTGGGGAGTTCCAATTTCAGAGTCTTAAGCATAGGTGTTCTAATGAGAGGGAGGTAGCATCTCTCCCTTGGTTTTTTTATTAAATGAATTGTAATAATCTTGCAAATCTTTTTGTCATGTTTTTCTGCTCAAGTTATACGTTGTATTTGTTCCCCAGAGCCTGGCCAAACCCTGATCTACTTACAGATTTGCCCACAGAAGACAAAGTAACATATTTTCTTTACCCTTCCCAAGAGTAATGACAGATACTCCTGTAACAGAAAACAGCTGAAAAAGATAAATACATACCAAATTTATTCAGCCAAAGTTCGACAGGACATAGGAGTCTTAAAAGATTAAGACCCTTGAACCCACGAACCCATGGGGAATTGCACATTTGTGTACTTGGCTTGGATGAAGAAGGGACATTCACCTAGAAGTCTGACTGGACAAGAAGGGGTCGTGATATAGCGCCAACCAAGTGCAGGAACTCGATTAGGCCTTTTTTTCCCAGCTCTTCTTAGTGTCTTTGTGTAACAGTCCTCCCCTCAGGGTGTCAGGCGGACACCTGTCAAGTCCAGGAGGGAGAAGTTCAGGGAGCCCTTGCTACTTACGAAAGTTTCTCAGTTCTCTTCAGCTGAAGAGTCTCTGTATGCCTCAGTACAACTTTGGGGTAAGATTTTTTTCCTACACCCCATTACTTATCAACAATAGCCCTTTTGGTGCAAAAACAGCTCTGATGAAGTCATTTCAGGTTTCCCGGCCGGCAGGACCAGCTGCATGAGCCAAAGCACGAAGTGACACTGCAGCCACCTCAGGACACCCTGTGGGACTGGGTCTGCAGTCGTATCTTTCCACCTGGAACGATTGATCCTCATCACTCTTCTCCTGCTTCCCAGCCACAGAGGACAGAGCAGGGCTGCACGTTCCACTTCTGCATTCATCAGCTACTCCTAGAGCTTGATTTAGCCACAGCGCTGAGGTTACCAAGGACAGGAAATTGTTTGAGATAGTCCAGATCCTCTGATCGTGCCTTGAGCCAAAATTTTTAAATTTGAGTTTATTTTTCCCTTGTAACCCTGCGGGGCACTCAGAAGCAGCCACAGCCAGCCGTGTCATCGCTCCTGCTGTAAGAAGCACTACCCCATCCATGCAGGAACATCCAAGGAGAGTGCTAGACAGGCACTGCCCACCAGAAATACAGGGTCCAGCCTGGCATGGTGGTGCACGTCTGTAATCCCAGCACACGGAAGGCAGAGGCAGGAGGATCTTCTCACGTTTGAGGCCAGCCTGGGCTACATAGTGAGTTTCAGGGAAAGCCTAAACTATAAAACCAGACCCTGTCTCAAAAAGCAAATATGCAAGAGAAATAGAGTCCAAGCCAGGCCCAGCACTGCCTGTGTGCCTGTGACCCTCATATACTGGGAGGCAGAAGGGAGAGGACCACAAGTTGGAGACCAGCTTGGAGAATTTAGTGAGCAAGTAAGACTCAAAACCAAAAATACAAAAGGGCTGAGGATGCAGCTCCATGTAAAAGCCCTGAGTTCAATCCCCAGCACCACAGAAAAGTTAAGCAAGGAAGAAGGGAGGAGGGAGGGAGCGGGTGGAAACAAAGAGAAGAAAAAAGAAAAGAGCAGAAAAGAGAAGACAAAGTTCAAATGAGGACTTAAGAGACTTCCACGGAGTTAATTCCCTCTTCTAAGTCAAATGACTGGTTTTCCAGATTCTGAAAAACATTAGGCATGACAATAAAATACTTTCAGTTTTAATAGCTGTTTTCTACATGTTCTCTTGGAATGAAATCTTAAACTATGCAATTACACAAATAGCTTCCTAGAATGATAACTACCTTAAAGAAACAAGCATTTTAACTAAACAATTTCCCTGTGAATGTTGAAGAGGCATTTAATTTTTTTCACATGTGCACCATGCAAAGTGTTGCAAGCAGGGATATTTCCTGAAATTGCAAAGTAAACGCTAAATGCTTTGCATTAACAAAGACCTCAAGACTAAAGGAAATGCAGAAGGAATGCGGGGTACAGTTAGAGATATCAGGTGCAATACAAATATGTTCAAGCCACTCCATATCACACCGAACAGGAAGAATGAGAACACATCCCGATGTGTCAAGATGTATTAATTTAACTGCATTTTATAATGTGACTATTTGAATAATTTTTACACAGACCTGCACTATCTCTATGCACAAATTGTTTGGCCATTGAATGTCATACAATACATCAAGTGCCAGAACGGTCTTGAGCAAAAGCTGGCTGAGCTTTTTTGTCTTTAGGAGAAAATGTATTTCTAGACATGAAAGCAGGGGTTTTTTTAAGGTACTTGGCAATAATGCTTTTGCTGATGCTAAACTTTGCGAAGGGAGCACAGATTTTTTTTTTTTCCACCAGGGATCGACCTTAGGTCCTTGTGCTTGCAAAGCACGTGCCAGAACCACTGAGCTAAATCCCCAGCCCAGCAAAGAATTATTTTTAAGTGAATAAGACCCTATAATTGTATGTGAAACAACTGCAACAAGTAATTCCCAGGTGAAACTCTAAGTTGTGACTTCATTTTGAACAAGAGAAACATTTGTGCGGAATTAAATTGTCAGCAGGTGAGGGGAACGGGCAGAAGTGTTTTAGGTAACAGTGAAGCCTGAGAAGTCGAATTAGAGCACTGGAATTCAGTGGCCTTTGACACAATGGAGAAGTGGACTGATAGATGCTTTCTACACAATAGCAGTCATCACTCGCTGTTTGAAATAGGACACAGATACATTCAACCAGCAAGTATGGTTGCCCTTTGAATAGTCAGACAGTGTTTCAAATACATTATCAAATACATGTTCTGCTTGACAATTTAAAATTTTACCAGAAGGGGTAAAGAACAGATCTTAGAACACTGATACAGTCTTTACTCTTTTATTACTGGTGTATGTCTCTGATGGCCAAGGAAGGCACTGTCTTAGCAGTTGCCCGAAGCCTCAAGGTATACAAGAGCTGCAGTGACTGCTCCTGTAAGCTGGAAGGAGACTCGCAGATGCCAACAAAGCTTCACTCAGCAGCAGCCTGTGCTGCGTTTTTTACTGCACTTCATAAAGACACTTGAGAAAGAGTATTTCCAGAACCACTTTAAAAAGTGGCCAATGTGATGGGATAATGGTGTTGAAGCCAGAGAGAGTGTTTTGTGGGAGATGGTTGGCAATATGCCTTTTACTCTGATGTGTTTTTTAATGTAAACATTCATTGTATATTTCCATCACACTTTGTAATTTTTTAAATCCACTATCGGGCAAAAACTCACAACCAATACATAAATCTGCCCAATTCTCCACAGGTGTACTTTAAAGATGTCCTTGTCCTTCTATGAGATGAGTTTAGAGAAAAATTCTGTTCTGGCTGTCTTCTGTGTTGACCTGAAGTCTGTATTATTGTCTGCTTCTTCTTTTCCACACCCTGCACAGGCCAGCCCAGAGTGCATCCCATCTTTGTGTTCAGACTGCTGCTCGGTTATGGGTGGGCATCTTTCAGCCCCTATTAACACAGTTCAGTTTTTCTGCAGTAAGTCCGTGTCCGGTAGATCTAGAGTCCAGCACAGACTGACCTCTAATGAGTTCAGTCTCGGATTCCCATTCCTCCCCTAGAAGAACTGTGACAAGAGCTTTTGTTGCTGTGATGTTGAAACTGGTCTCAACTTCCACAGATGACTCTGGGCTTTGGCAGGAGGAGAGCAACTTCCCAATGAATGCTCCCTCAAAAACCTCCCTCCATGTCTGATAAATTCTATATCCCGTGAAACATTGCCATATGTCCCCCTGCCTCCAGGGACAGGGCTTTCACGGTTCAAACCTACACATCATCAATCTGCCTGGACAAAATCACAGTGAAAGAAACAAGGATTTAGTAGACATGACTTGGTAGGGAAAACAAAACCAAAACAAACAGAGCATGGTCTGTACATTTTTCCTTTATCATGGAGAATAGCTTAGATAAAATCATTTTGCAGAGCCAAAATTCTCCATAGTTACTCTGCTCACAAAATTTAATTCAATTTTATTATCTCAGTACCTCCTTAAAAACATTTTAGTTCTGCAAACTAAAGCAGTGCCTCAATTAGACTCAAATATGGCTCTTTAGCAGTGCTAACAGCCAAATTTAGCTTGTCCCATTAGCTCATTTGCAGATACGGCAACATTATCCTCAGGTACTGATATATATATAGTAAATTAAAAGCCCAATTCATAACTTTATTTGACAGCTAAACTGCTTCTAAGAAGTTGCAGGCAAAGGATACAAACGTGCAATCACAGAGAGCTTTAGCACACAACCAACCTTTGGGTGATCACATTCTCTGGCCTACGGGCTCTGCCAAGAGTATTGGGCTTTTCAGTGAAAGTGTCGCAGTGCCCTGTTTGCCAAGGCACTAACTAGAGAGACGTGGTCAGAGCAAAACAACACTACCATGCTGTGTGTCAAAGGGCAGAAGAATTGTGGGGTCATCTTCCTGAAAAAACATCATTTTACAAATGACCTTCACTGACAAATAAGGCGGCCTCCTTTGGGAGATAACTGCAGGACACAAACCACGGTGCTGTGCACAGTGTTCTGCTCTGTCCTCAAGAAACTTCTTCATGAAATAAGCGGACAGGGTCCAGTTTAATCTAGCGCACTCGGTAGTTCTTAAGGACTACTGTTCCTGCTGTTTTCTGTGATGCACATAGAATTGCATAGTGTACATTATGCATTTGGCTTCTTTCCCTTTTGCTGATTTAAGTTTGTTTTGCAACTCAGGGAAGTACCCCCTTTCTCTAGCGTGCACCTGGACCCGCACATCGGCCCGGCCACCCTGCTGCACACTGCACCCCCGCCCCTCTCCTACCGCCTTGTCTTGGCCAGTGAGCAGATTGGCACCCAGACTGTCTTCTCTGCCAGGCATGGAGGTAAAGATGAGCACCCACACACCTAGGCCCACATCCATGCGCCTAGGACATGAGCCAGAATCCCAGATCATCCCACTGGGAGGGCTCATCCTGCGGTGCTCACTTCCACATCTACACTCCCCTCAGGCACAGGGACTCCCAGAGACACTGAGTGCTGCTCCCATTTCTGCCAAGAGTGCTCTCCCTGCTGGTTCTCTCTTTAAAACCCCCAGCACCTTTTGGGCCATGTTTGAATACAGCTCTATGGAGAGGTGACTCTGAGCCCCGCACCTGTCCGCCCCTAGCTCTCTGTGACTGTTTGTCGTTGTGGTGACCTGCACATCTTCCTTTCTGCCACATGATAAACCCAACGGCAGAGGCCCTGCCTACTTCTCTTTACCATGCACCTGCATGGTCTGAAAGCAAGTAAACTGAAACGTCTGTTACACAGCACTAAACAGGAAAATCACCTTCTCCCACAGTAGTGAGAAAGGGAAAGTAGGTCTGCTCTGAAATCTAAAATGTCTACATAGAACTGTAAGTGTACCGAGGTAATGTGGGTGCCGTGGGACCAACGGGAATGGAGGGTTTGGGTGAACCACGAACTCCTACGGGATGTGACTGGCTTTGCAGGAGCCTTGGGGTTTTGCTGGTAGATATGATCCTTTCCCCAGAAATTAGGTCTGCTTGGCCATGTGCTCCTGCACACACACACACACACACACACACACACACACACACGCACACAAAGGATCTTTGTCCCTTTGGACTTCAGCCATCAACAGTAGGTGAAAAGCAAAACAAGACAATAATATCCACATCCTTGGACCCTAATGAAGATGGTATAAAAGGAAGAGCCCTAGAGTACAACAAGCAGAGTCACTTTAAAGAACGTGAAAACCCATGGGAAAGACGAGACTAACGCTTAGACCACTCTGGCTTGCAAAGCTTTTGCCCAGGCTTTTGCTTGTCTGAATTTTATTGGAAGTTAAGCCAGGCTCACAGTTACAGCAAGCTAGTGAGGCAGTGCGTTTTGGTCATTACTGGTATTGCTTCTTTGTACAACCAAAATCCAACTGCCTAGAGGCAGGTACCCTTTTTTGCTGTGAGGCTGAGCCCTGAGACAGGAGAAATACCTCCAGCACGAGGGAAAGGGCAACGGAAAGGAGGGCAATGGTCTAGAAGGAAGAAGGGGATGATATTGCTGCGCTTCTCTTCGCTTGAAACACATCTGGAGGGTCATGGCAACTTTTGAATCCTTTTAAAAGAAGAAGCATTGAGTGGAAACTAGCACCAAGATGGAATATGGAAGCAAAAGAACGTAAGAAAAGAAAATGCTAAAGATGCTAGGATTATACAAACAGCTAACAGAAACTACTATTTAGGGAAAACATGGCATGTTTGCAATTAGGCAGAAAAATCTGCTGTGTCTGCAGATGACAGGAGCCACCACAGAGAGAGGAGGCTTTGATTCAAGTCACTGAGGTTCAACAAGCCCCAGGGAGGCCGCTCGGTGCCATCCAGTTTGCCAGGACACATAATTCTTGTGGGGGCAATCCAAAGATCTTTCTTGATTTTCTCCATCTAGCAACATAAAACATCAGAAGCCATGATCCTTTACTGGGCACTTCCACTGTGCCAAATGCTAAAAAGAGGCCCTTCAGTACACGTGATCTACTCCTCACCTCATTTCACTAGACAGTGCTGTCCTTCTATTTAGTTAGCAATTTTTTAAAAAATGGACCTTAAGAAAAGTCAGAAGCTCCTCAAGGTCAAACAGTTGATGATGAAAAAAAGAGGAGAATATTTGTTGACCAATCCAAAATCAGATTCTACACAAATAAAAATGTCTTTATTTGCAGTCTCCAGAGTGTCAGCTGGGAAGGACAAATCCACACAGCTATAAATCAGAGTTCCCAGGAAGGCCGGGGTGGTAGGGCTGTGCATGGAGCTGATAGCACTGATTTACTGTGAGGTGGTAAACATTCTTCTGTGAGGAAATACGCTGGAGTTGATAGCAGTCAGCTGTGGCAGGAGGTGTGTGACCAATCTAGGAAAAAGAGAAGCGTGTATAAATTAGAAGAAACACCCATAAGATGAGAGTCAAAGAACCTCCTGATAGGCATGTTGATTCTCTGGGTGCAACACAGCTGCCTGGATGCCTACAGTTGGGGTAATCAAAGTTCCTACCAGGGAAGTAGTTGGAATCCTGCACCAATCTGTCTGCCTTGATTTCGCTCCCAACTCCATTTTGAAAAGCTCTTTTGGTGTTTCTTTCCTCATACATTTCCTTTCCTATTCATAGATTCTTTCACACAACACTCACTAACCTGAAGGCAGGTACAAGTGTTAACTACTGAGCTAGTTTAACTGAGACAGGAAGTCTGCGTCGTCAAGTGATCTGGTGAGCAACACAACAAGAAACAAAACAAAATAGTCCATTAACCAAACAAAATTCAGAGTAACTCACATTCTTTATTTGAGTAATCCTTCCTTAAATCCTGTTTCCCAACTGGGCATGGTGGGGCAAGCCTGTAATCGTAGCATTCTGGGAGGCTGAGGCAGGAGGATCACAAGTTCGAGCCTAGGTTGGGCTACTTAGCATCTTAGGCCCTTTCTCAAGATACAAATATTTTTAAAAGAGGTGGGGATGTAGCTTAGTGGGAAGGCCCTGGGTTTGATCCCCAGCACCATGCGTGCATGTGTGCACACACACACACACAAACACACACCACAATCTCATTTCTCCTTCTTTTTCATTCACTTTCTTCCTAACCTCTAGCTACTCAAGTCCTTTCTCACCATTACTGCCAACTGCCTTAAAATATTTCTCCATCCTACTTACCCTCTCTTCTGGCCCCTTTCATTTACTTTCCTAATCCAGATTTCTCACTTTTGTCCCAGTGTTGGATCCCAGTAGTCAGCTGTGCCAGACTCTGTGAGAGCAAGGTAAAACAAAACAATACTGTGGGGGGTACATTGCTGCCTGGTGCCAGGGCCGGGGCTGGAAAGCTGAGTGCAGGGCAGTGCTGAGACTCGGATCCCCCTGCACTGCTGCCTGGGGCAAGTTTCACCATGCAGATTTAAATTGATGCCTTCCTGGTTAAGAGTCTCTAGGGATCTGGCCACCCTTCTCTTCCATGAGTGGGCATTTTCTTCATACTTGTGCAATTCTCTTACAAAAGCTAACTTTTCACAGATCCTTCTGTATATGCAGTTTCTCCAAACACCCAGCTAAAAAGAACCCTTATACTAAAGATGCACATTCAGAGAGGCACATGTTGGTCTCCTATGGTCAATTTCAGAGTAGTGTGTCCTGAACCCCACCACCAGGAAAAGCAGAGCTTTGATTTAATAACTGTACACAAAACCTAAAAGATAATCCCGCTTGAAGGGATCGACACTGCATCGACACAGGTTAAATTTAAGGGCTGACTGACTTCATTTCCTGAACTGACTTGTTACTCTCACATGCAGATGAAGAGATGAATTAATTTCCATTTACTTGTCCTAGTAGAGACGCCTGGTGTATTCTCTGGGCCAGGAATGAGAACAGGGGATCAAAGATGGACAGGAAGGAGGGTCAAGGCCAGCCACACTGGAATTGGACATGAGCACATGGTTGGGAGCAAGCAGTCTGACCCAAGGGGCACAAGGAGTCATAGCATGTGGGAGCGTGGGCTGGGGGTGAAGAGGGTACATGTCCCACAAAAGGAAGGAGGATTTCACTGATGACATTGCTCAGAAAAATGCATGGTGATGATAATTAAAATTAAAAAAAAAAAAAACAAGTTTACCTTCAATTGGTTTTACTAAAATTTATTTAAAATTCTCTGGTGTCTCCACAAGTTGCCTGTCCCCAAGGCCACTGCTCTTCTCTCTCACCCCTCTGGTGTGACACTGCTACCAAGTGTTTTATGACCAAAGTGAAAGAAGGGCTTGACTTTTTCTGAGGAAGCTACAGGAAAATGTAGCAGAGCCAGTGCAATTTGAAAAAGCTTTTGAAAAGAACTACGAGTTCCCCTAGTTATCTGGAATTACAACATTATCTGAATCCCCTTCTGGGTTTGGGGATTTATTGTTTTGTGTGTAGTTAACATTAACACCAACTCATGTGCTTGGAGCCAGTATTTCCTTTGGTCATACCCTCTAAGGGGCACCCTTGCTTGGGTCAGTTCTGTCCCCACTCTTGGGGACACCTGGTTGTCCCCAGAGGAGCAGGAATCCTGAATGCTACTCCCGAGCTCCTGTCTTTCCACACATAAAAGTGTCAGGTGGGTCCTAAAACAAGCTGTTTTTGAGCTAGAAGTGAGTGTGTCCATGTTTACTTCGAGGTCCACTAGAAGACAAAAGACAACAGGATTAGCAGCGAAGAAAACAAGCTGTTGAGTAGGCCTTCAAAACAGCCTGGCTTAGTCTCTTTGGGCTGCTGTAGCAAAATGGAATGAGTAATCCAAAACAGTAGAAGTGTATCGCTCACAATTCTAGAAGCTAAGAAGTCTACAGTCAAGCAGATGTGATGTCCCGCGAGGGCTCCCTGATTCATGGATGGCCCTTTCTTTTGATGTCCTCACATAACAGAAGAACAGATGAGCTCCCTTAGCTCCTTTGCTGTGAGCACTTAATTCCACTCATGAAGGCAGAGCCCCGTGGTCTGCTCACCTCCCAAAGGCCCCGCCTCCTACCTCTACCACATTAGGGCTCGTCAGGACACAAGTGCTCTGGCCGTAGCATTCCAGCCCTGTGCTTTCCTAAATTCATGCCTTTGTCTCATCAAAAGAACTTTATCCCAATAGCCCCCAGAGCCGGACCTCATTCCAGGATCTATGCAAAAGTCAAAGTCCAGAGTTTTGTCTCTATATTGTTGAGTCTTCATCGTTATGAGGCAAACTCCTCTCCAGCTATGACCAGATAAAATCTAACAAGTTTTGTGCTTCCAAAATACAATGGTGAGAAAGAAGTAGGAAAGACATTCCTGTGTCAAAAGAGAAAAATAGGAAAATAGAAAAAGGCAGTAAGTTCCAAGCAACTCCAAAAATCAACAGGGCCATGTTCAACACTCCAGCTGGAGAATAATCTTCTCCATCTCTCTGGTCCTCCCTTCAGATGCACTGGGCCTTTGGGTGGCCCTGCTCCCACAGCTTTGCCCCAACTCTCACAAGTGCAGCTTTGCGCCAGCTGCTCTGCCAGGCTGCAGTTCCTCTCTGCTGGCTCCACTGACCAGAGACTTGAGAGTCCACCAGCCCCAGCCCCTGGGCACTGCCCCATGAGGAGTCCCAGCAGTGGCCTCCTCGCTCCTGTGGCTCCACACATGCTGTCCGAGTGGGGCCTCGTTGTGGCATCCCCGCTCCTCTGGCAGATCTCTGCCTGCGACCCGAGACTCACCAGCGCCTCCATTGCCATCTGAGTGTGGGCAGCGGTGTCTCCACAGCTCACATATCCTGTGCGCCTGTGGGAATGGCACTGCGTGGAAGGGGCCAAAGTTAGAGCCAGTGCTCTGGAGAGGGCGGCCCGAGCCAGGCGTGGGCAGGCTGAGGAAAGCAGTGCCCAACATGGGGCAGGGACCTGGGAAGCACAGGGTACCAAACCCTTCTTGCATCTTCACTCTGTCCCACAGGCTTTGGTTGGCACTCTGGATCTATGACGGTGATGGTGAGACTGGTGACCTCTGAAATGCTCCAGGGTCCTGCCACTGTTGTGCTGAAAGCCATCTGACTTCCTTCCATCCATCCCTATATCTTTATCACACAGTGGCTTGGCTGCACCTTGGAAAGTGTATCCTGAACATGTTTTTTTCACTCTTTACTGCATGGTCTGGCTGGAAAAAATCAAAATCTTTAAATTTCACTTCTCCTTTATAGATTTGATCTTTGTTTCTCTCTCCCCTCATAGTTTATAAAAAGCAATCAAGAAAAGCCACCTTGTACCCCAACACTGTCAAGCATCATATTTTATCACTCAGAAGTTCTTCTCACAAAGCATTCTGACATGAAAACAATCCAGCCAAGTTCTTTGCTCCTTTATGCCAAGAATGACCTTTCCTTTCCTTTCTAATACATGTTCTTCAGTCCCACTTGGCCTTCATCATCCAGATGTCTACCTACATTCTTGAGGCAGGTGGTGGAACCACTGAGCCAAATCCCTGGCTCTACCCACATTCTGTTTGTGATCCGCTTGGAAATTGCCAAGGAGACTGAGGCTTCCTTTACAGCTCTTTTACTTTCCATACTGTACCAAAATTGCCCTTAGGCATTGATGTTCTTTTCATGGCAATGCAGCTGTAGGTGTGTACCTCAGATTCTCTTAGCCTCTACTCAGTTCCAAAGCCATTTCTGCATTCTTAGGCATTCCTTACAACAGCAACCCACTAATGGTGCCAATTCCTAATTAAGTCCACTATGCCAAAAATACCTCCATCTGTGTAAACTGTAAACAGAAATGGAATTGTTGCTAGTCCTGGAGGTTGAGAAATCCAGGATAAAGATACCAACAGATTCAAGGTCTAGGAAGAGCTCGCTGCTTCATAGATTGTACCTTCCTGCTGTGTCTGCATGTGGCTCAAGTTCAAATCAGCTGTTTGGGTCTTTTTCAGAAGGGCACTCATCTCACATATGAGGGTGAAGCCTTCCTTGGTGACGTAGCATTCCCATGAGCCTCATCTGAGTACTACTCTGAGTACCACATTTAGGATTGAGTTGCATCATGTGAATTTGGTGGAGGAGAGACAAAAGTATAGCCTCAGCTGATCTCTGGGGAAGTTTGGGGGTTTAAATAAGACTTCAAAGTTGTGTGCTGAAATAATCGAGTTTTATTTACCAGGCAGCTATTAGATGTGGGCTGTCCAGTAATGATGTGTCCTCAGGCAGTTAGCAACGTCTACAGTGCAGCAGTCACTAACTCACAGAAATGACAGCTGCAGGCCACCATCTGGACAGTCCCAGGAGTCTTTGCTTGAGGGGCCATATTTTCACGTCAGACACTGCTGTTTGGGACACTTACCTACCTAGGTTCTTGGTACCCGAAGAATCCATGAGCCACCCCCTGACAGCACGTGGTGCTGCTGCTTCCCTCCAAATGCTCTTGGCAGGAGAGTGCTGCTCCCACTGGTTCTTCTCCTGTTTGTAGGCACTGTGAAGAGCAGTTTGCACTGGGATGTATCCCAGCTGTTGACTATGGCAGTTCCAAAGAGTTCGGTCCCTTCTACCTATTGCCCCATCACTAGCCGGCACTAGGCACTGGTCGTCCCTCCAGTTGCAGGAGTGTTAGAATATCACCCTCTCTTCCTGCAGGACAAGCCCTAGCAAGAGGAGTCTAACTTTTCCCCATCTGTGACTCCTAGTGGCTTAGCCTCTGCACAACAATCCCTAAGAGAAGGAAAACTCTGGCAAACTATTAAAAACAAACAAAACAAAACACTGCTGCATACACACCTCCTTTTCCAAAGGAACTTGGCTGTGGTCCGTTAAAGAGCCAGGGAGATTAAAATATAAGGTGTCTCTCTGTCTGAGAGGTATTCACTTGAAACTGGAAAAGCACAAAAGCCAAAATATGCTAAAGCTCTCAAAATTAGTGATGATGAGGAAGACTTGAAACCTTAGCCCTCATTCTTGGGCTTTCTTTCCTTCACTCAAAGAAGAAAATTAAGGGACAGACCCCCTCCATGGCAGCATCTTGCATAGCAGTGGGAGACCGAATTCAGAATGAACACCACACAGCTGGTGTCTTTGCGCAGGCTGATTTTTTTAGGAAAGAACTTGGAAATCAACTCGGACTCCAGTCACTTCCCAGCAGCGTTGGCCTGACCAGTGGGTAAAAGGAGACAATTACCAATTCGAATACTTTATCTCATTCAGCTCAGTTTCACAGCAACTGCAGGTCAATCTTCTGTCTCCGCTGTTTCAGTACGTGGAAGGACAGTGACTTGCTGATACTAAGTATAACTCTCCTGAGTGTTTTCGGTGAGAAATTCACATTGCTCCCATCTGAGTGTGTTTCTTTGGCACCAGGAGTGTTTTTTCTCCCATATTCCATTTGTTCAGGCAGGAGTTTTCATTAATTCACTAATATTCTTTGTTTTTCTGCCAGTGCTCTCCTTTTTCGTTGCCCTCATCCTCCTCTGCAGCAAAAATATGGGTTCGGTGCCTCAGGGTGGATGTGACAAAGCCCAAAACTGCACATATTATCAAATGTTGAGGGTTTTATGTTCCCAAATCTAAGAAATTAAAGGATTCAGGGCCTAGATAAAGAGGGCAGGAAAAGCCCCAAGCAAAAGGGCCCAGGGAGAACGTGGAGCCTCAGTCACCATCCCCTCACCGAGACGTAATACCCAACACCCACAACTGAATGGGGAGCAGGTTTCTTTGGCTCCTATTTTCAGCCCATAGTTGGCTTGACTCCAAGGCAGGGCAGCGTGGAAGAGGGACGTGGTAAAGGAGAAACTGCTCACATCATGGCGGCCAGAAGCAGAGAACAGGGAGAGGGACAAACTCTTCCAGGTCACACCCCAGGGACCAACAGCAACCCACCCACATAATCTGATCACCTTCTCAAAGCCCTCCTCTGACTGCATGAGGCTTTGAGAAGACCCCAAATTCCTTGGAAGAATGAAGTTGAATTGGAGAGAATCAAAATTATACGTAGTACTGCAGCCCACTTTTATGACTTCTCTAGGACTACCATAACGAACACAAACAATCACAAAGGCAGCTTGAAACAACAGAAGTGAATTCTCTTATGAACCTCCAAGTATGAAGTGAAGGTGGCTGTAGGGCTGGGTGTGTGCATGGGTGGGGGCGTCCTTCCTCTTCCTCACTCCAGCTTCAGGTGTTGCCTGTAGCTCTTAGCTTTAGCTACGTCTCTCCAGTCTCCACCTCCATCTCTCAGGGACTTCTGCTTGAGTCCCTGCATCTTCCCCTCATAAGGATGCTGGTCACTGGGTTTAGGATCTGCACTAATATGACCTACACAATATGTCTACACAATATGTCTAATATGTCTACACATCCTCACCTGGTTAAAGAAGTATCATAAGGTTTAGGTTCTGCATGATTTCTTTGTTCTAATTGCAAATGCATTCCAGAACTAAGGCAGTGACAGCATTGAGCCTAAATCCAATGGGGAAAATGCCAGCCGAGGCTTCCACTATCCATCTCCATGACAAATCATGAGCCCATCAGGTGAGTTGGTGGACAGCCTGAGCCAGTATGTTTATTGCAATAAGGAGAAGATGTCCAGGATGCCTCCAGACAAAAGAGAAGGTGTTTTTCAGAGGCATAGTGTTACAGAGTGATATGGTTCAGAGCTAGACATCCACCCAAAGCCTTGTGTACTCACAGATAAAGCTTTGGGGAGGTGCCTGGGTCATGTGGTGTGTACTCATCAGTGGATTAGTCCAGCCTGAGTTTAGAGCTAATGTTTTGTTTGGGGCCTGGTTGGACAAGATGGCTCACTGAGGGAATGATGGGAAGAGTTTCTCCCTCCCCAGCTCCTCCTTTGGTTTTCTGTTTCCTGTCCAACAGGATGTGAGCAGCTATGTGCCCACTGTGTCCCTGTACCATGCCATCCTGCCTTGGAACCAGGTGACTATGAACGAAAAACACGAGCCACAGTAAACCTCTCTTCCTTTAAGTTTTGGGTGTCCTGTATCATGTCCCAGCCTCATGGAAAGTGGCTAACACAAGGGGACTTGGATGACATCCGGGCTGGGTAAGAGCCACGGGTGCTGTGATGTGTCCAGAGTGAGTAAGTGTGTGTGGAGACAGGGAGAGAGCAAGAGAGGCTATTGAATCAAGCAGTTATGGGGCTGAGAAGTGTCACAGTCTTTCTTTCACCAGTGAGCTAGAGACCCAGGAAAGCCAGAGCCACAAGTTCCAACGTAAAACTCTGAGAACCCTCATGTGAGTTCCAGTCCAAATGCAGGCTGAAGTCTCAGCTCAAGTGAGAGCATATGCATTCACTTCCCTCTGCCCTTCCATTGTGCTCAGGTCCTTGGTGGTTCAGATGAGGCCCACATACAGGGGAGGCCACCTGCTTTATCAGCCCACCAATGCCATGCCCATGTCTTCCTGAGACCCCATTCCAAACACCGGCTGAAATAGTACTTAGCCCTATGCTTAGAACACTGGGGTGAATGATTAGTCCCCTCCAGAACTTAGTGTTGGGGACTTGGTCTCCAGTGCAACCGTGTTGGCAGACAGAGCCTAGTGGGAGGTTAAAAGATTCATGCTGCAATAAAATGTGGAGATAGATTTCTGCTCTGTATAAATCAGGGCACTGCATTGCAGCAGGACAAGACAAGGACTCCCAGGCGTGCAGTAGCCCAGTCACTGTGACACCTACGATGAAGTGTCACCTTCTGGAAGTAAATCACACTCACTCACCGGGAAGAACAATCCCACTCACAGAGTGGGGACTGGAAACGTTGCCTTCGGAGACAGACAAAAAGCCCACATGCCATGTTCACTGGGTTGGTGTCTTCGGAAAAGTTATGATCTCCAGGCCTCTGGTAAAATGGAGACTTTTTTTAAAACGGGTTATCTGGAGTAGTTCTGAGAGTAAAAGGAAATTCTCGAAGTCAAGTGCTTCTTAGAGTGAGGAAGTGGCCATGGGTTCGTTATCACAGTGCAATTGCAGGGCCCTCAAGTTGCCATTGCACAGAGGGACGGGAACATAGACACAAGACCTGCTCAAGGTCACCCAGCCCAGTGGGTGTTATGTTGTATCCAGGACTTCTGAAGTGAGCTTTTCAAATATAATTCTATTTAGACTACTTCTCTAGAATCAATTAGCTAAAACAGGGTCATCAATGGACATTTCAGTTTTTAAGAACTTTAATAGATTAGAAGGCATTATAAATCTAAAGCTTCCAGTTACTATGATGTCTAAAAGGCCAAAGATCCCTAAGCTTTATAGAATCTGCCTCAGAGCCCACCTCTTTAACCCTCACATTCTTACAAGTCATTTAAAAGTTGATTGTGAATATACAAAACATCAAAAATCAAGCACAAAGACCATAAATTGATCTTTATTTGTTGACTCTGGCCTTGCTTACAAATAGCTATATCTATGCCATGCTGAAGGAGAGGAAATTTGGGATGCACAGCCCCTCTCCTTCTAAAGACCATAACAGAAAACACTTCAGTGGCCCCAAGACTGTGGAGTTGGCCCAATGCCCATTGTAAGGACAATGGCCTGCATAGACATGGGGTCGCACAAAGGTGAAAATATGATGTAAAGGGAACCTACTTGAGTTGTTTTCAGGAAAATGAATGGATTTTGAGACCATCATACTGAGAGAAACAAGTCAGTTACCAAAAATTAAATATTGTGTGATTTCTCTAATAAGAGAGATCCAAAATTTAAGTAACTCAAAGAACAAAATTTAAAAATCCATGTCCAATTGAGAGGTATACACTGGATGGGGAGAAAGAGGGAGACAGGAGGGCTGGGGAGGGTGTGAAAATGATCAGGATAGAGCATGTATGCATCAATGTATCAAACTCCAAACTGAATGCAATCACTATGGATTACCGATGTATACTAATAACAAGGTAATCTACTCAGGTTTTGGTGTGTTGAAATGAAAGGGCTGAATCAAGGGTTACTCTCAGTGTTTGACAAGAGTGATAGGAGGTGCAGGGGGTGCCCTCTACTGAGATGGGCAGATGGGCAACATAGGAAAGAGGTAGGAGGCTCGGCTCCGAGCACAGAAGTGGTTCAGAGTTAGACACGATAAGTTTGGAAGTCTCACAAGTCATCCAAGTGGCAATCTCAAACAGGTTGTTAGATCCACAGTGTGAATTTTAGAAAGAGGACCTGGCTGGAAATGTGAAAGTGACAGTTTTCAGCAGGCTGTGGCAATGAGATTACCAGTGGAGGGGTTGTAGAGCAAGGAGAAAATAGCAGCTATGACTCTATTGGAGCACCTGTGGGACTCCAGGAATGAAGATGGAGAAAGAAGCTCTGTGTGGGCTAAGAAGGATGAGGAAGAACAGCCCTGGATGGAGGGAAAACCAAGAGTGTGCAGATGGTAACAGAGCCAAAAGCGAGTGGCAGCCTGTGTTGGATGCTGCTGACATGGAGTAGGATGAGGACTTAGGCAACTCCTCCTGTGTTTGGAAGGCAATTGGATTATGGGTCCTGTATTAGAACCATGAAGATCTTTGGGGACCCTATTAGGACCAGTTCAAATGGATGGAAATTATGTGAGCCGAAGGCTAAGGGGAGCCAGATCTGGCCTCTACAGAGTGACTTATGTGCACTGAAATCACGATAAGACATGCAAAGCAACCCCTTGGCCTGGGAAGCAAGCCAGACAAGAGTGCAATCCCAGAGAAGGCGGAAGCATAAAAGCTGAGCTCCACCTTCCTCTAGCCTTTTCCCAGGAGTGGTTTTCAACATCGAAGCATCTGGAAATCAGGACCTAAGTAGGAAATGTAATAGTGGGGAAGAGACAGTCATTGGCGTTTGGGGCTCAGACTCGAGAAGCAGATTGCTGGAGGACAAGAGCAACTGGGGAAAGGAGAGTGGAGCATGGCACAGTTCTTCCTGACAAGTTGTTGGCCAACGCTAGCATGGAAGCCCCTGAGACTCCACACAGAGTGTCTAGAGGGCCGAAACACTGTCCACAGACTTTGGTCCTGAGAAGACCGAGGTTAGGCCTCAAGACCCACCCCAGTGGAGAGGCAGCTCCAAAACCACAAAATTTCCTTGGAGATATCATTGAACATGCACAGGAAGGAGGGTAAACCCACCACAACTAAAGGCTGCATAGTAAGGTCAAATGAGCCGAGTGCATTCGGAGTTGAGCCTAAAATCACACTTTGGTAAGCTCCATTAGCCTCCCAGGAGAAACACTCCCTCCGTTAGAAATCTACTACAATCTCTGTATTCTTTGGATACCCATGGCGCCCAAACTCACACTGTGTGCTAAACAGGAGAACAAAACAAAAAACAGGTAGACAAAAACAGGAGAACGAGGGTAGGAAGATCTACAGGTAAAATAAAAATGTGACCAACAAGAAAAACTGAGTATGAAGATAAAAATTAGAGTAGAAAAGTCTAACGGACTATGTAGAAAGGAAAAGTATACCCCAAGGTGTCAGCCCTTTCTCTGCTTCCTAATATCCTGTTTATTGTGCTCAGTGCTGCATTTGTGTCCACCCCTTTCACATCATCAACCACATGACAGCCGAGGTAAGGGGAGTTTCAGTTTCACTTTCTCATCTTCAAGAACAGTTAAGAGTGTGACTGGAGATAATTCTCGGTTATTATACATGCATGTATTTGTTGAACTCATGGGTTCACATTCATGTTTGTTACAGTGCCCCAGAAGCACTTTGGGGGTAATTTAAACCTATCATTTTGGAATGAATTTATAGACTTTGTACTGACAAAATCATTTTTCCCTTCTTTCTTTTTCATAACCCGCCCTTTCTTCCACCTAGTGAATGACAGACATCTCCCAGTGATTTCAGGAACATGAGATTTTTCAGGAGTGAAGTTTTCAAAGTGGCTCTCTAGCCACCATACTTCAGCCAAGCTTTTAATCCCGTCTGTAGCCCAGAACTACACACATCCTCAGGGCATAGGGGTTTACTGGGTCTTGAGGAAGAGCCATTTCAAATGTTCTATTTCCACCTCAAACTTAAACCTTGCCAATAAATCGATTATTCACATCCCTCAATTTGTGTTGGAACTGGTTGTTCAGTCTAATTTCATTTTGCTCCCCCTTCCAGAATGTCATTATATTCTTCATGCCTGTTGCTAGAAATAGAGCGGAAATACATTGAGTATCTATACACAAGTTGTTGGCCTCAGGTCAGGTCTGGAAGCAGGACTGGCAGCACCTACCAGAGCAATTACCAATAGAAAAGGCGTTTGCAAGGTTCATTTTGCATTTCCCTTTCAATATACAAAGGATTAAGTAACAAAGAATTTTCTCTGCAATAATAAAGTCATCCATTTTTGGCATTTAAATGAATGGAGGAAATTGTTTTGCTCAAAATGGAAACAGAAATTGTAAGTGTTAGTCGATGAATTCCTATCTAATTATCACTGGGATATTTAAGTTAAAATGTTCTGCCTAGAAATCAATGTAATAGAAGCCTGATTTTTCTATAGAAAGTATTTATTGTTTTGTGCCATATTCCAAATTCCCAAATATAAATCTATTGAATAAAGTCAGATTCAGTTTTACTATTTAAATATATTTTTGAGGAAGAGACTTCATCTCACAACAAAAATATATGTCAACCTTAAAAATATTACACTCTTACAGATATTTACCTAGTGTTTCTTTGTCTCGCATTCAATAACTTGTCTGGTGCAGTGAAACGTAAACAAGAATGTTACAGCCCATTGTAGGGTCCTGTGGCATCTTATGCACTGGTCTCCCGGAGTCAGCTGCTCTGTGATTTATACTGATTCTCCTACTTATCTTAAACCAGCCAGATCTAAAATAGCACAGACGAATCTCAGAAAAATGACAAAAAAAGGAAATGCTACTTGCGTCCTTCTAAATTGGTATTTATATGTCTTCTGTGTCATGCCCAGTTTCCAAAAAAGCAGAAAATACTGACTTAGACATTAACAACAAGAAACAACCATTTGTACTGATGAAGATGCTGTGCGTGGAGATACGTAGTTCCCACCAGGCAGAGTAACAGGGACCATGTTTATCCTTTGGTCTTTAGCGACTATAATAAAACTAGAGAAACTATAAAGCAATGGTTATAAGCTAATGAACTAGGAGACAGTTCAAAAGATGCCTATTTGCATAGCTGAAAAGTGGAAATAATCCACAACCTCCAAGCAAATATTCCTAACTGGTTCTTCTTTCATTTTTCAGACTATGTAAAAACTTCCATTTATTTAACAAATCCTGCTGGAGTTCCCGGTGTGTTACGGTAGCGAGCATTTCAAGCTGGAGAGACACTGAATAAACAAACAGTAAAAAAAAACAAAAACAAAAACTTCAGTTGCTAAATAGTATGATATAAAAAATAGAACAGCAAGTGAGTGTTGGAAAGGACAAAGCAGGCGTCTGTCAGGCGTGACGATCGTGCAGGTCTTCTCTAAGAGGACATCTGAGCGAAGCTGTGGAAGGGAGAGGAGTGGAAAGCAAGAGCGAGAGCACTCCAGACTCCAGACATAGAAAATGCTGGGCAGAAAGTGATGAGATAGGTGTGGGGGCCGGAAGTCCACAGGGAGCCATCGGAACCCGGTAGGAAGAGAAGCTAGCAATGCAGTGCAGCCAGCGTGTGGAGGATCTTACAGGCCAGGGAGAGAGCTTGGTATTTTACTCTAAGTGGCTTTTACTGTAAGTCTAGAAAGGTCTTAAGCAGGCAAGCGTCATGACTAAGTTTCTTCTGGAAACAAGGTTTACCTGACAGCTGCTGTGTGACGAAGGCGTTTGGTTGAGTGCTAATAGAGACCGGAGAGAAGTGGCCTAGGAGAGGAGCACGGTGGCTCTCCGGATGGGAGGAGTAGTGGAATTCAGGACACATAGTCAGATTTATGATATATATATACTGCTGCTCTACCTGGGATGAATCTGTCCTCCCCAATTCATTTATAGAAATCTTACCCCCTGGCTGATGGTAATAGGAGGTGAGGAACTGACTAGAGCTGAGGGTAGAGCCCTCAGAGCCAGGATTAATTAGTGATCCATAAAACAGACCCGCGGGAACTGGCCAGGCCTTGGAGGCAATGCCAGACACACATGAAGAGCCAGGGGTCACTTTGGGAGGCAGAAGGAGGCAAGAGTCAGACTTGGCTATTTTAGCTGCTGTGATCCCTCCCAGGGCAGAAGACGCTGGAGATGCCTCCGATGTTCTTATTGATGGCAGCAGGGCACTTTCCCTTCCCACAGAAGCTTCTTTGGGAAACCCGGCCAAGGGAAGCTGTCTGCTGCAGCAGGACTCGGGAGCCGTCTGTTCTGTGCCCCTGGCGTGTGTTTCCTGCAGCTCCCTGGGCTTCCCGGAAAGGTGTGACAGTCACCCCTGGATCTTGTTGCAACAGACTTCCAGGGTGGAGGCCACAGGTCCACAGGTCTGACAGCCTAGGGTGCTAAAGGTGCTGGGAGGGAAAACCCTTCAGAACAGCACTCAGCCAGCTACACATCCCCAGTGCTTATCTCGTTACCAGGCTTCCGGATGCCCGGTCCCGAGTCTCTGATGCAGGGGACCTGAGTCTGGCACCTCTGCCGCACATGCGATGTAACTGGGCACAATCAGGATGTGTAACTGGCCACGTGGGGAAAACTCACACCCCTCAAGCTGGAGAGGACCCCCCTCTCCACCCTCATCTCTACCCAACCCTGTGTCTCGGGGGTGCTTCACAGCCCCTGGGCAATTCTGATGGACCAAGGGTGGAAAGCTACTGGTGTAATCACATGAGGGCTTCAAATTTCATCTCAAATGTGAATGTTTCATATATATATGAAATAATCATAGGTGAGATTGAAAAGTATTTTTAAGCAGATCATGGATAAAATCCTGACATCCTCTGTTGCTTCTTTTATTACACAGGAGGGAAATTCAGAAAGGTGAAGCAGACGATTCTTCCATTCTGAGGAGAAATACATTAGAAGGTACATCCTGGGCACGGTCTACTCAGGCCCAAGCAGCTGGGTAATTTCGTTCGCACTTTCTATTAACTTGGGTCTGTCCCGTTATGGGTTACGTGGCAGAAGCTAATTATGGGATGCTGAAATTTGAAGCGACAGGCAATTGAAACCTGGCTTCTCTCTGGATATATGTGCCACGTCTGATGGATTATTAAACAGTAATTATTTAAAACACAAATGAAGCTGACGGAAGTCAGCTGCAGGAGTTGGCGATTACATTAAACTACAAACGACAGATAATTAACGGAGGTTTAAATAAGCTCTTTTCAATGTAGCCTGCAAAATTATTTTTTGTCATTTGGCATTAATTATGACATGCTAATGTCCCTAATTTTATTTGCTCTTTATACACTTGCTCCAAGCACTCAAAATGAAAAACAGAATGGAAGTCCTAAATCTAAGGAAGGCAGAAAATGGCCTGCCTCATACTTCTATTAATATTTAATTTTCTTTAGTGGATTAATACTCTGAGGTTGCCAACACAGCCTATGCAGTTCTTATTTGCCAAATGATCCAGCCCCTAATTTCAGGGACGGACAGCCACAGGTGGGATATTTCTGGAGCAGCGTGGTGGGAGACAAATGGCTGAACACTTTTCCTTCAGTCGTCAGCTTCTGATACTGCTGGTAAATAAAACTTGTCAACAACCACTAACGGAGTAAGGTCCTGATGTACCTGTCACAGGGAGGCAAGAGGTTTCCGTCTTAGTTTGAGTAAGTTGGTGTCATCACTCACCACCACTGCTACTGGCTTCCCCGCTGCCTGACAAGTACTAGCCAAAAGGTTGGGGAGCTCCGGGGCAGACTTTTCAGGAGTTCACCCCAGCCCTTCTTCACAGGCACTAAGAGTCCCACACAGCACCCTTTGGCTTCTGTTTCCTCATCAGTGAATAGCAATGACAATAAAATCGATGTGACCGGTAAGACCAGCGACTCTCATCACGCATGAAGAAATATTTATTGAGTGCCTGCTCCATACCAGGGAGTACTGCAGGTGAGTGGAACGTGTTGTGGAGAAGACCGAGGAGGTCTTGTGTTCAGGGAGCTTATGATCTGGCAGGATCTGTTTCCTCATCAGTGAATAGCAATGACAATAAAATCGATGTGACCGGTAAGACCAGCGACTCACATCACGCATGAAGAAATATTTATTGAGTGCCTGCTCCATACCAGGGACTACTGCAGGTGAGTGGAACATGTTGTGGAGAAGACCGAGGAGGTCTTGTGTTCAGGGAGCTTATGATCTGGCAGGAAAAACAGAATACACTCGGAAGAGTGAGTGGCACTCAATGAATAGTTATTTCTGCATGCAGCTGTTGAACACATTTGACAGCCACGTGGGTTAAGAATAACAATCCAACCCACAGTCCCTCGAACATTTGTCTTCCTTTGTATGCTTTTCCGTATTTTCCAACAAGCTCAAGAGCAGGTAATATTTAGCGGGTAAATGAAGAACAAAAAAGCAAGGGAATGATTTAATTCCTATCTAAATGGCATCTGGTAGGGAGAGTTAGGACTTAGGCAACGATTTCACAAACGTTAATTGCCCGTGCTGTACTCACCCTAGGTGTCCCCTCTGCACGTGTAGCAGAGTGGCCCGTTCACTCTCAGTCACTTCTCATTCCGTGGTTGAATCTCCACCCCGAATGCCCCTTTGTGGATGGACAGGGCTATTTTTGTATTTTAAACTCTCACCAAATTAAAAATAATTCTAAATGTGTTTCATCTTTTTATGATCACATACTTTCCAAGAAACTTGTCACCATTTGTCCCATTACAGTGCGCTTTCAGTACTCCTTCATCTTCTCTTTCTGGGTAGCTAGCATTTCTTTACTTTAGAAATGCTTTATAGTAGCTCTGTTTTTCTCAATTCTGCATGCTGTATGCTAAACTCTGTATCTTTTCTCCTTTCCTCCTTTTGTAATGAAAGCATCACTGTGGCACATTTTGGCTCAATCTAGAGTAACGGGATCCAGAATTCCAGCTGGTTTGCTCCTTTTCAGCAAGTCTTTCTAATTATATAGCTCTGGCAGTCACCCTTCTGGAATCACTTTGCCAATTTTCTTCTACTTATTTTGCTGGGCTACTTTTTTCTTTGTTTTAATGTTACTTTCAAAGGTCAATTTTAATTACATATCCTATGCAAAACGAATGTTATCTGTCAATTTGCCTCATACTTTGAAGAGAGGATACTCAGTTAAAAAGCAAAGTATCACTATATATTAAGCAACAAAGGCATCTTAATTAGAAAGCCTATGTAATACAGATGTTCCCACTTGTAGATTTAAGCAGCACTTCCTTTTGATGCTAAAACAGTGGTCCCAAAGTCACATGCTGCTTGAAAATAAATCCATTTTATTAGACTCCTTCGTTCAAACATTATTGGTACATTCCAGGAAGGGATCTTGCCCTAGCCCAGGCACTCACCTTCATGTCACCCTTGCCCCAGCCGGTCTCTGGGCTCAGCAGTGCTCCATTTTGTCTATCTGGCTTCCTAAGGGTGCTGCTGACCCTTCCACCTCTCCACCCTACTCAGTTGAAGGCCTGGACCACCTCTCAATTCTGAAATGCATAGGTAAGCAAGTCTTAACAGAACTGTGCTGAGCACTCGAGTAAGAATCCGAACACAACTAAACAAGACTTGATATACTCCTAAGTGAAATAAGTAAGTCACACATGTGTAAATACTGAATAGTTTCCCTGGTGTGAATAATCTGCGATAATACATAAGATCCTAATAAGATTACTGACATTTAGAAATGGGAAGAAAGGAGCTAAAGGTGTAGCGAAAGTGGGATGGGTAGGGGAAGGGTAATGAGGGAAAAGAAAAAAATGTGGGATAATGAAAAGATGAAAATAAAGTGTTTGTAGATGGGGAGGCGAGGAGGGGGTGAAGGGAGGGCAGGGGTAAGGGGAAAAAATGAGAGTCAAGACTTGTCATGTAGAGGTACGAGATCACAACAATGAATGTAACTGTACTGTATCCCTAAAATGTACCAATAAACTCAATTAAAGTTGAAAAAAAAAAAAGACTTGATACTGTGCCCTTGAGCAGACCACTTCCCAGACTCAGGCCCCTCCACAGAGCTCTGCTAGAAACTCCTTGGTTTGAGCACATCGGCCGCCATGTTTATAGAACCATCTTCCCTCTGAATATGGGAAGGCCTCTGCCAAGAATTTTCCACTTCCTGGAATCGATACCCCAGATAAAAATGTTTAAAATATGCCTTAGAGTAAAGGCCTAATCTAAAAGATACAACATCTTTGTAAAAGACAGAACAGCATCTACTTTTTAATGCACAGCGGCCCACCTTCTACTTTTTCCATCTCATTCCAAGAACGGCCTTGGTATTAACCTTGTGTAACCCAAAGACCCCCAGATTCCAGATAGCATCTCCAAAAGCAAAGAGGATAATTCTTCTGTCCAGAGAAACAAAATCTGTTGGCAGGTTTAAAATGAAAATCTCATTTCCCTTCCTGTCCTACTCTCTCATGTGTAGAAATAATGTTTCAAAAATATGGGGTTTAGTCTCAGAGAAACGTTGTTAGGCACATATTATGGCTTGTGTGTAGATGTCCCCTCAAAGCCTCAGGTGGTCATAAGTGGCTTTTTCAGAGGTGGCTGAAACTAGAGTGATGCTGGGGATTAAAAGCCTGTGATTACTAAGCCACTGCCCTAATCCCAGTAGTCTGGATAAGATAAAAGGGGCAGAAAGACGCTCTTAAGCTCCCTGTTACTTTTGCAACCCTGTGGGCACCATGAACTGTTTTTCCTCTGCCACATACCACTCTGCCTTAGAGCCAGCCAATTATGGACTGAAACTTCTACAAACTAAATAAAGCCTCTCTCCTTTAACTTTTGGTGTTAGGTATTTTGTCCCAGCAACAAGAGAAAAGTAACTAACCACATATATAATTTTCGCTACTCTGGTCTTTGCTCCTGATTATAAAGCGAATGTTAAAACCTAAACTGGATTGTGACCTCAAGCCAAGGACTGTCACCTTTTATTTTGGAAGTTTACACCTGAACACAGTCTGAGGACCCACTGGTTAGGTCTGTGGTCATGGTTATGTGTTATGCATCACTGTAGCAGAAAAAGGGATGGCAGTTGCTACAATCACATGGTTAGTGTTTAGTGCTTGTAACAAAAAAGAGAAGGCAGAACCACATAAAGGCGCAAAATAAGGTGCTATGGGGGAAACCCAAGAAGGGCAGCGTGGAGCCTTCCAGACTGTATAGTAGCTGGCACACTCATCCTGTGACTGACACAAAACACTTCAGCAGTCACTCTGGCAGTCGGGAATCCAACAAGAAACAAATGCACATCAGACCGGGTAACTTTAATAAAGAGACTATTGACAAATGTTAGCAGTTTAAGAAAATCCCACTTTCCAGGGCAGTACCCCCAGCCAGCCACAGTGGGTATCGTCCCAACCTCCAAGGTCAAGCAAGGAGGAAGGGCAGCGAGGTTATCTGGAGAACGCTGCCCTGCCAGAGCTGATGACTTTACCACAGGGACACTGCCTACCCCAGCAATCCTACGGACTCAGGAGGGAGGCAAGGACCCCCTAGATGGCACTGTTCTCTGCTGCCTGGATTTCCTGCAATGCTCCCCATGCTTGAACCCAACAGGAACAGTCTTTGGGACACAAAGCAGGAGGAGTAGATATTGCACCTGGAAAAGGGAGGGCAAGCCGACTTCACCCTTGTCAACTAGCATTTCTGATCTTCTGATTCTCCCTCCTATGCTACTACTACCAGGGGAGTCTGACTCGTGGTCAGAGCTGTAAACAGGGGGAAAAAAACAAAAAAAACCTGATCTAATTAAAGGAAAAACTTTTTTAAAAAAGATATCCATCTGCTCAAGGCTTCTAAATCAATCCCTTCCCTTCTTAAGCAGATAGTATCTAAAATCAACCCTTGATAGCATTTTAGAGAATGTTAGACTGGATATGTAGGGAAGTCTACAGATGTGAAATTACATCTTATTGTGAAGCCAATAAATTCCAAAGAAGTCTGGGCCGGGGAACCCTAAATCTGATCTGCCCACTTTGAAGAATCATCTTCAGTGGCTTGAAAGATGACTTCAAAAGTGTTGCATCTGGAGACATTAAGGTTCTATGAGATTAAAAAGAGAGACATGAAGGTATATAAGAAACATTTGGAAGTAAAATTAGCAGAACTGGGTGATTGATTGAACACAGGCATGAAGTTAGAAGAACCCTTGGGATCCTAACTTAAAGAAACGTGTATAGATCCTGCTATGCAGTTTGTTTGTCCCCTCTTAAACTTCTGTTGACATTTAACTGCTGTTGCAAATTAGGATCAAATGAGCTCTTGAGAAGGGAGGCTGCCTGATGGGCTTTCTGGCTTTACAATCCTATCCACAAGGCAGCAGCTCTGTGTCTCGCTACACTGTCTTCACCCTGTGTGTCCAGCAGAAAAGCCTGACGAGATCCTGAGAGGTGCTAGTAGCTTTGGATGTCCACCTTCAGAGCAGTGAGTGTGTGCTAGCAAACCACAATTCTTTAGAATTTAGCCAATGTGAAGTTTTCAGTTATCACAACAAATAATGAGACAGTGGATGTGGACGGAGGAAAATAATTGTTCAATTTGAAGCAGAGCAAAATGGGCCTATGAAATCCAGCCAGCGGGACACAGAAGTGCCCAGGGCGTAGGGGGGAGGTAAAGCTGTGAGTGTGACAGAAATTGGGCAAAGAAGGGGAGCAGATCAGAGGCGGCTGTGACAACATTTGGGGAATGACATCTCTTTCCACGTGGACGCCGTCTTGCTCATCAGACCGCGGACTGGACAAGAACAGAGCGCGGGCCACTCCTCCTTTTAGGTGTACTTGTCGATCCAGCGCGGTCCCAAACCACCATCGAGGCTTGGGGCGTGTTCCTGAACGGAGGGGTTCGGTCTGGGTAACGAAGCCGGGAGGTGATCGCATCAAATCACGCCAGTCTCCTAATGAGACCTCTTTCAGAGCTCGCCTAGGAATCAGAAGTTCCATCTCCTGACTGATCCCCGGCTCCTTCACTCAGTTTCTAGAGTCATCTTAATCCCTACATTTTCACTTTTTCCGGGTCTTTAAGAAATGAGTATTTTTAATCATAGGGCTTTGCCCAGTTTTTCCCGTAATGAGAACCAAACCTTGAACACCGGAGACTAGTTTGCCACTTCATGGAAAAATGAAAGGAATTTGAACACCAGCGACCACATGAACCGAACCTCCTGTGCAGTTTGGGTCTTAGGGTGCACTAGGGTGGGATGTAAAAGTTCTGAATGAGCAAGAAAATTAAAAATGACTGATTCTGACAACAGTGCAATAAATTTTTTTCTAGTCAGGTTTATAAAAAATTTTAAGGAAAACTTCAGCGTGACATCAACTGAGAAGTAATTAAAATACAATTTGATAGCTTACTATGTGACTTCTGGCAATAAATCAGAAAGAGGCTTACAAATTGAGTAGCATTGCATAATGTAACTATCATCTATAGCTGCTTGTTTATGCAAATAAGTCTGCCAAGTGTTTATGTCTATAAAAACAGGAGTGGAACGTGATAATCCATGCCACATTCTACTTTTAAGTAATATGTATCCAAGCAAAAGTCACTAACTAGAAAAAACAACTCTGTTCAGATCACTGAGATGTATTTCTACTAAAGTTTTATGATTTACTTTCAAATTTTACAATGACTTTCTCTTGTTTTGATCTATTGTGCATCAGTAAATTACAGTGAAACTCAGTTGAAGAAATTGTTAACTCCTGGTTTATGTTCGTAAAAAATTAATTTGCAAATTGAAAGTAGATTATGATTTATAATTTGAGAGTTTAATCAAAACAACACTTTCAAATGTATCCATGTTTAATATTCAGAAAATAGCCCATGAGAAGGATGAAAAAAACGAGCCCAAAGGTGAGAAAATTACAAAATTTCTGACTGCCAAAAAGAAAATTTTTCTTCAGCCGGGCGTGGTGGTGCACGCCTGTAATCCCAGCACTCGGGAGGCTTTCAGGAGGCTCACTGTGAGTTCAAGACCAGCCTGGGCTACACAGGGAGTTCCAGAGCAGTACGAACTACATAGTGAGACCCTGTCTCAAAAAACCAAATAAATAAATAAATAAAATAGAGAAATTTTTTCTTCAAATATTCCTTAAAAGGGTAATAGTATGCACATATGAAACACTACGTCGAAATTATGTCAAATATTTTTTAAAGCATGACGTGATATCCCTTGGAATGGTAATGCTTGAAATAGGCCCCCAAACAACATCATTTGTAATTGTTTATGGTGAAAATATTTTTGGTTGATAAAATCTTTGAGGAACCTCATTTTAAAATTTTATTTTAAAGCACCATCAAAAATCATAGAGGAGGTAACTGCCTAAGGCAGTAAACGTTCAATCCTTGGCAAGGATCGTGTGACGGACCCAGACAGAACTCTGAATAAAATTCCAATTAAAACTCAGACTATGCTTATTCTGTAAATACCTCAACAAAAGCCATTATTGTTCTATTTTGGCATTTTCTCCTTCTTGTTCAGCTGGGATCCAAACATGCAGAAACAATTAATAATGAGAAAAGATTGTATTGTCCCAAATGACTCACCCAGGGACCTTTCTAATCTTTCTGTTTAGACCGGTTTCAGAAATGAATTGTTTGGGTGAATTACTTTGGTTTGTTCAGCAAATGAAAGTTTCAGTACAGAAAAAAGAAAAATGCACAAATATTAGTGCTCACGTGCCATGGTGGGCCTTTTACTTTAGAAACCATTTCTCTGCATTTCTAAAATCAGGGAGAATAAGAAACACATTAAAAATAGACATTGAGCCAGGTGTGGTGGCTCACACCTGTAGTCCCAACACTAAGGAGCCTGAGCAGGGGGCTTACCTCAAGTTTGAAGCCAACCTGGCCTACACAGTGAGTTCAACCCAAGCCTGAACTACCTAGTGAGACTCTGCAAAAAAAAAAAAAAAGGAATAAAAAAGAAAAATACACACTGAGTCTACATGACAATATCTTTTATGAAGAACATATTTTCTCTTTTCTTGGGAAACAGTCATGAGCAAAATCAGCTATGAACATTTTTATAGTAGTCTGTTTCATTTTTTTTCTATCAATTCCCCAGCCTCTTCAGCTCATCGTGTGGGATGTATGATTTCTGAGCAAACAGACTACAGGGTAAAAGAGTTGCTGCTCTCTTATACTGAAAACTCACTTATGGTCAACAAAGTTCTACTTACTGTCACATTAAAATGCTGTGTCCCTCCCCGTGCAATCCCTCTTCCATTTCAGCTACGCTGCATGCCCTCCTCTCTTCCCCCCATGCAGAGAAGCGCCTGGTGACACTGAGCAGCCCAATTCTCCTTCAGCGCCTCACTTTGGCCGGTACTCTGAGTATCCCACAGAGTATTCCACTGTGAGCACCCACACCGATAATTTGTTATTAATCTAACAAAAGTATATCTCTACAAGTAATCCAAATTCTTGTATACTTCCTCAGGTTCCTTTTGTTTAACATAAATAAAAGACATGACAGATTGCACACTGAGAGAAGTGGCTCAGAAAAGGAGCGTGATTCTTCCCCTCTATTCATGCACAACAACCTGTGTGGCTTTGAGACACCAAGAAAGAAGCCACAAAACAGTTCAGGCCAACTTTTTGCTCTATGATATCTTCTACGCAACTATGGAGTGTATAACAGGTCTGTTCTTCCAGATCACCAATAAAGGTATTGAATAAATTAAGCTCTCACATAATTCCCAGAGGATGTATTCAGTATAAAAACGTTCTTGTGGGCAGCGATCCACCTAGCTCATTCACTGCTAAATCTTGAGTCTACCTGTGCCTGACACATAGAAAGTACCCAATAAAGAGTGACAAACAGAAAATAGAGGAATGAGTGGATAGATGGATGAGAACTTGACAGTTTCACATCTCCTGTCAAGTATTCAGATATGATTGTCTAGTCAGTAAGTTGACCTCCTAAATGCATACCAATCAGGAACATATTTTATGACAACACCATGCAAGGTCTTGAAATTACCAGGTTCTACTAGACACCGACTATGTAACGTTACAACAAATAGCTCAAGCTCTCTGAACGTGACCTTCACAGGCCCGAGATAATGTACATAAGACATTTGGCCTGGTTCACAGGAAATGGTCTGTAACGTGAGCAGCAACTTTGCATATTTCAGACTTCATTCAGATGTGACCTCAATACCGAGTAGGGAGATGAAAACATTACCAAGAGCTACCGTCTCGGTTTCCGCAGGTACACAGATACTCTCTTTACTGCCACGAGATCATTTCATCCAAGCCAGCGGCTCGTTTTCTGTGATGGAATCAGATCACGAAAATGTCGGTGCATATTAAGGTTCTACGATGTAAATAACCAGACAAGTCACAGTGGAGTAAAAGAAGGATTTTAGGTTTCTTTGGTGAAACAAAAGCAGATATAAAAAGTTACAAAGATTTTAGATTTTCATTCACAAAAAAAAAAATCATTCACATTTTACACTATACACGTTACCATATAAATACACGAGAGTATTATGTGCACTGAAATGAAAAGGGAAAAATAAAATCCTAGAAAGTTGACGCAGTGTCTGCATGTGTGCTACAACTCCTAAGGGCGGATACATTTGGTGCGGGCACCAAAGGGGCTGCTCCAGAACGCTGTGGACGAATGTGAACTACATCTCTCCTCTCTGGGGCAAAGGAGTTTCATGAGAGTGCATGTAGGGTCGACCTGTCTGCTGTCTGTCTGGCTTTCTTTCTCTTTTTTTAAACCAAATGTAAATTGTGAACTGATCCATAAACGCACAGGAGTCATCCATAACTACGGGTTCCCTGTGATGTTTCCGTACCCGTGAACACTGTAAGGTTTAGCTCAGGTCAAACATCTGTTGCTTCAGGCGTGTATGGTTCCCATGCGTATTTGATTATGTGGTGTCTGCTGTTCTTTCTGCTACAGAGAACAATTCAGTCATCTCCAGCAGCTTCCTTATTCAACAGCAGGGAGAAAACAGAGTGGGAAGAGTTGAGGGGAAATTTCCACACACGCACTCCGACTCACAGGAGGAAATGCTGGGCTAGCCCGACACAGAAACCTTGCTGAGAATGTCCGAACGCCCCTCGCCAAAGGCTACACACTCTCCCATTCTTTCCATCAATAAGCACTTGATGTACTCTATCCGTTACATTACTGAATCAAGGACAAAGTACCTACATTATAGAGTCCCAAACTGTGTGAGGAAAGCAGAAGGCTAACACTGGAAAATGACTAGCGTACTCTATCCATTTTCAGGACTTGGGGAAAATAACATCCAATAAATTAAATCAGTATGGCTTACTTCATTTATTTATGTATGCTTCACAGCTGCAGCATTCATACATGAACATTCAAAACTTTATAAAAGATTAAAATGGTTATATATACAAAAATTTCTTTTTTCTTTCTTTTTTTTTTTTTGCATGTGTGTTGTTTTAACAATCCCCCTCCCTCCAGAGCCCTGGGTCTCCATCCAATGACAATGTCTTGATCCTCGGGTCACCTTGTCAGAGTTAGTGTTATGAATGCCATTAGAAAGTAAACCTGGCTGAGTTAATAATTAGCACTCTGTCCCCTAAAAAAACAAATGCTCCCGGTCATAGAAAAGTCCTCTGTTCAGGCCTTCCATGTAAGCTGAAGGAAAAGGATTGCAGCAGAGAATTGCACGTTGGAGTCGGTTCCTCAGGGTCACTAGGCAGGCTTCAGCATCGCGTGGAAGCTCATGGCTCACATGGCCCAGTTGTGCGGCCACCACCAGGACTGTGCCTGCTACCTGTGCAGGGAAAACTGTCCTCCATCTTGCTGCCAGTCAAGGGCAAGCGAAACCATTTCCAAGCCAAACAAACAACACCAAAGCAGCCAAACCAATGATTAAAGACCTTGAAGGCGCCATAATCATCATTAAATATGCCCGAACTCAGTGTGACTTTTTATTTTATATACAGGAGTAAAATCAACATTAAATCATCTTATTTACATGGCCGTGGGTGCTGAAATTGAGCTTTTAAATAGTACAGTAGGCTGGTAGACGTTACCAAATGATCTGTGCCGGGGGCCAAGAGAAAACCAAAGAAATGAGATCGGCTGGAAATGCTTCCTTTCTGCCCTTGTTTTCCTTCATTTCGTTTGCTTTCCTTTTGGAAGCCAATACTTTCACTTAAGATGTTTCGGGCACACGGTGGTCCACAAATCGCAACCAATGGATAATGAATGCTTCTCAAGGTGGTAGGAAAGGCACAGGAAGTTAGGACTTTGGCTGAAGTGATGAAAACCTATGTTTGCCATTAGAGGGTTCAACGCCTGGACTCCTGCCACCTCCGGCTCCAACGGTGCTCATGTTTGGATGTGTTTACCGAACTGTCCTTTGCTGCCGAGGAGTTTTTAAAGTATTTCTTAGAATAAGTCCTTTGATATGCAGATGCTACATGGAAGGAAAGAAAGAAAGAAAAAAAAAACACAACAACATTACTTGCTCCATACCCTAAACTCTGACACCAAAGCCGAAAAATGAGGGTGGCTAGTAGTTGTTACGGCACGGCTGTCCATTCTCTCTAAAGGACCACTTACGGTTCATGCAGGTAATTTTAGGCATGGCCCATCTTCCATTCCCTAGGCACCGGATAGTTGGAAGGTGGCGTTGAATGAAACCATCTTTGCAATGATATCTAATCAAGGAGTTGATTTCATAACGAGGTTTCATCTTTCCAAACGTCTTGGCATTTTCTACAACAGGAGGCTGGCCGCAAGCCACTAGGAGAAAGCAGATTGGGTTATTTCCAAATAATATAGCCATTTCAATTAATGTTTTCCCTCCCTCCCTCTCTCTCTCTCTCTCTCTCTCTCTCTCTCTCTCTCTCTCTCTCTCACACACACACACACACACACACTCACACAAAACATGTGGCTATATTGAACTTCATTGCTCGACTAATCAGCATTTATCCACTCTCCTATCAGGGGACACTTGGACTACAGGCAATGTATTTGCTCTTGTAAACAGTATTGCCATGAATATCCTTCAAGGTGTTCTTGGGACATGTTTGTGGGATTCCAAGGGCACACACATGTCCAGGAATGAAGTGGCCGAGTCATAGGATAGATGCATTCTCAAATTTACTAGAAAATGCCAAACTGGCACAGAATTCATCATTTATGCTTGAATCTTCCTTAAAATATGCGCAGAGCATGTATCTTTAGTTTTATCATTTTTGCATTCAAAGACAGTGCCAATGGGTTTTCCATGTTGCATTCATTCCTCATCCTCCTTGAGGGAGCAGACATTTCAAACTACTATCAAAACTGGGCTCTCAAATCTTCATGGAATTTCTGTTTGTTTAGAGAATCTACAGGAATTCCAATGCAACACGTGTGTAAAACTCAGCTTTTTAAATTTTGCTTTTCTGCGTAATGTTAACCAAGCATTCTGAGCAAACCCCAATCTCCCCACATGCTCGCTGTGGGGCCGTGAGTGGAGTAAGCCCATGGCGGCCGTGTTCTTACCTGTGCCCTTCTTGCAGGTATAGGTGAGGTGGTAGTTGCATGGAACATCGTTCCATTGGCCATTTTCATGCCAAATGATGACCACACAGTCTTCTCCAGCAGAAAAGAAACTATCTGGCTGGTTGGGTCTCCAGTTCTCATATTGCTGTAGAAGTGGAGAGAGATGAAAACCACTTGATCATCCAAGGAAACAGAAAGGCACCACTGCAATCTGCATGGGAGGACTCGAGAATTTCTGCTGGTGCACAGTGCTGAAATCACTTTCATGTTAAAGACTTTCCAACTCTGAGCAGAAAGTAACTGTGTCTGTATCTCCAAGTCTTCATTTAATAAAGACCTGATCTGCGACAATGAAATATCTTTGAGGAATTTTGGTCTTGTTATCCTAAATACCTAACATACCCTCAATTTAAGAAATCTATCACATATTGGGCATGGGGTCTCACGCCTATAATCCCAGCACTTGGGAGGCTGAGGCAGGAGGATTGCTGTGAGTTCGAGACCAGCCTGGGCTACATAGTGAGTTCCAGATCAGTCTCAACTACACAGTGAGATCCTGTCTCAAAAAAAAAGAAAAGAAATCTATCATATTATTATTGCCTGTAATAATATTAATAGGAGCAAAACTAGAGAAAAAATTCACAATTTCATTCAAATCTATCATGCTTTCTCCCAGAATTTATATGCATATATAATATTTAGTTATGATCATTGTGCAATAAAATTTTTTGCTTTTATCCCACCTTTCCCACTGTCAAATACCTTCCTTTGTCATTTGTCTTAAAACATTTAGATCCCAAAAAAATGTTGTATTTACCTGCTAAACCTATGCTCATCAATTTACATACACTCTATCAGTAATATTTTGTGAAGGGGGTGAAGGAAGGGCACAGACAAGGGGGAAAAATGAGAACCAAAACCTGTCATGTAAAGGTAGAAGATCCCAATGATGAATGTAACTGTACTGTATACCTAAAATGTACCAATAAGCTCAATAAAAGAAAAAAAAGAAATATTTTGCATTAGATGTGCTTTTTATTTGCACCAGACAACTGAGTTGTGCTGTATGACCTAATCTGGAAGTCATCTCCTTTCAGTAGGAACATTTACAAAAGAATTGTTTTCCAAAGTACATCTTCTTACAATATGCTTTACTTCCTTGTGTGCTGTGTCCAGACAGCTGAGAAGGATTTTGTTGCTCTGATGTTCGTGCGATGCTTCCCTCTATCTCATGTTCCAGTGTTACCACTGACCTCCTGCTCTAGACAAGGAGTGTAGAGATAAACAGAAATACCGCCAGACCTCTAGGACAGTGACATCATTCAGCATCAGCAATGGATGAAGACTTTGTCTAGATCCCGCATAGCCGTCCTCTATCACAATCATTTGGCACAACCGGAGAAAACTTAGAATTAGAGATGCTATGCACCCCAGACTGACTGTTTTAAGTTTCTTCCTTTATTACTTTAAAATGCCACCTCCACAGCAATGAATAACTACACGCAAAACACAAGTTCTGCGCCTGTTCAGGAATAACAAATGCAGACTGGATAAAAATAATACTGGACTATAAATAAGAGGCCAGTTTCCTAGACCCAAGGCTTCAGAACTAGAATGTGTTGTGGGCTGCGTCTGTCTGGTGTTTCTCCGCTCAGCTTGAGAGTCCCTTCTCTCCCTGCTGCTTTGCTAAAGGTGGCGTCTCACCCATCTGAGGGCTCCTGGTGAGAAACCCCCTCTCTGGGGTATCAGCTTTCACTTACAACAGTAACATGACTCTCTTGAGGCTAGAGATCTGCCCGTCTCCTTAAACAAAATTTCCAATGAGTCTGGGGTGTGAAATGAGCAATGCAATTTCATTTGTGAAGGACAGAGGCAGAGACAAAATAATCAAAGAGTTAAGGCAGTTTTTCTAAGTTCAAAGCATGTACACAAAATTTCTTCTCTTTACTTACTCCCAACAGCAACATGGCTATTTTATGTCCTTTAAGGGGCATGCTATGCCCAACTCATTTTACTTTTTATTTACCAAAGTTTTTCATTTGGCTACTTGCAGTATTTTCAGTAAAAAATATTACTTTTGCTGTATTAATTTTCAATTCTCTGTACAATGCAAACATAATGAAATATCCCTTTAGCCATAATAGGAGTTCTATGTGCCATCAAGCATGCTAAAATCAATAAAATTATAATTAATACACTGGAGAATGACTATATTCTTCTTCTCAGATAAAATGTGGGAAAAGACCTAAAGCTTGGAAAACTGCTTTTCTCTCCACCTCTTTGCTTAACTTTACTTTAAAGTCCTCCTGAGTCTTTAGGAGACCAGAGGTCCCCACCACGTTAAACAGAGGTCTGAAGAGGGATGGAATTGCAACAGCCCATGAAGTTGCTTTTTGCCAAAGCACAGAACGAAGGGTGACTTTATTCCTCTGGAGAAAAACCTAACTCAGCCACGAGGTGAGTTGGAATCCAAGTCTACAAACATGAGTAGGGTCCCCAGGATACCATCTCCACCACAGTGCTGGGCCTGGGGCTCTCCCGCTGACCGCAAGTGATCTTCGCTCTGAATGGGCTCTCCAATGATTTCTCTGTTGCTCCTGTTTTTCTTTGTTCCTTATTTCCCCTCCCTTGTCATTCCTTGCCCTTTGATCACAAAGACTTTCTGGTTTTGAAACTTTCCTTTCGCAGATAAGCGAAGCAGAGGTGTAAAACTCAAGTTCTGCCTGTTGCTGATGTATAACTAAGATTTTTAAACGGACGAATTAAAGCAGCATATAAATTTTAAAACTAAAGGATAAGAATTCACTAAAAGAAAGAAATCTACATGGAGTATGTGGCCCTTTCCCCAAGGAACATGACCCCCAGGAGTGAGCTCTTTTTTTCTACTCCTGAAGAGCGCCGGGTAGTGTTCAGGAACTGTGCACACCCAGAGAACAGCATAAATTTAAGTGGAGTAATCATACAAATTGCTAACCTGGGTAGATATAGGACTTTGAGGAACATAAGAAGGAATACTAGACTCTGCTTACTATTTTTTCAAGGGAGAAGGATTTCCATTCCTATTCTCCATTTGCTCAACAAAAATAAGCTCCAGACACAGATTAAACTGTTATATATTAAACTAAATCCCCAGAATCTAGCTTATAACAAACTTCCAGGAAATTTCTACTAGAAAATTCTGGCCAGGCATGCTGATACACAGCTGTAACGCCAGAACTCTGGGAAGAAGCAGCAGGGGGACTGAAAAAATTTGAGCCCAGCCTAGGCGACTTGGCAAGATCCCGTCTCAAAATAAAAAATGATAAATAAATGGTCTGGGCTCAGGGCATAACTCAGTGACAAGACCCTGGATTTCATCCTCGGTACAAAAGAGGGAGGGGAGGGGAGAGAAGCAAAGGAGAGGGGAGGATAGAACGGAAGGGAGGGAGGGAAGGAAAAAGGAAGTGAGACACAGAAATGAGACTTGGAGTCTACGTCACTGAAAGGATTCCCAGGGGTTACACTGCCCAAGCCCTGGTAAAAGGTTTAACCGTCTGCGCCAAGAATCAGACTCAGCTTGCAGCAATGATTTAAAACGTGGGTTCCTGCTGTTGCTTGGCAGAGCTTGGGGTAACGGTGCACAGACTTTTTAGCGCCACGGTTTTTGTAGGAGTGCCTGACACCCGCAGGAACAACACGCTATTACCCCACGGGTGACAGCTCCATTGTACAGATTAATCTTGGCCAGGAGATTTTTCCATTCTGTTCTGTATTCTTGACAAACTGACTTAGAGAGGGAAACTCCAGTTTTCTGAGCAACTTTCCTTGTTTCCTCTTTAATTCTTGTACTTAGAGGGGGAAAGAGTATTAAAAATAAAGCTTGGACTTTACGTTCCATAATGTATCTTTTTCCCACTAAAGTTACATATTAGGAAAAAAATCCCTCCTGGGCAAATCAGCCTGGGCTGTAGGAAATACAACAGATCGTCTCTCATACAGAGTGTCTCTTCCATTCAAAAGTACAGACTCTTGGAATGAGCAGAGAAAAACTCACCAACTTCCAGCCAAGAATTTTTTTTTCCATCATGTGAAATAATGAATCAACATTTTAGTTGATCTGTTCTAAATTGACACACTTCTTACACAGGGTGGACAAACTGGGAATTATTCCTAAGGGCCACCATGGGTCAGAGAAACGCATTCTGATGTCTTCGACCAAAAGAAGTGCTAGTCATGGATCCACACGTCTGCGCCGCAGATGTTTGTTTCCACTCCCAACTCAAAGTCCTGAAGCCTCCCAGAGACCACAGGAACTGCACCCCCAGATCTAGATCTCCGGAGAGAGAGAGCCCTAAATTACTGTGCACTTTCACTCACGACACGGGGAAGTATTCAAGATCAAGACATGATGCACGCGCAGTACCACCAAGTCTCCTAGACGAATGAATTACCATGCATCACAAACACACACTAGTGAGAGAAACAGAAAACTCAAGTAGCTGGTATAAAGGACATAAAACTGCCTTCTGTATTAGAAGATAATTAGGCCACATCTAACATGAAACTGCAGGGTGTTATCTATTCCATGATAAAATATTTTTGTTTCCAACTAAGTGATTGTCTCTGTGGTAAAAATGCCAAAAAAAAAAAAAAAAGATGTGCCCTTCGATGAACAGAATACAGTCACTTTTCACATAATGTTTTCTCCTTCTTCAAAATGGGTGCAAATGAGTTAACTGCCAGAATAATAAAATGACTTTCTAAACCTGTACAAGTACTATTTCCCCAGGATGCATCTAATCATTATGTACAAATAATGATGTACTAATAAAAATAAAAATAGCCAGGCATGGTGGTGCACGCCTGTCATCCCAACACTCAGGAGGCTGAGGTAGGAGGAGGATCACTGTGAGTCCGAGACCAGCCTGGGCTACACAGTGAGTTCCAGGTCAGACTCAACTACATAGTGAGATCCTGTCTCAAAAAAACAAAATAAATTAAAAATAAATAAATAAAAATTTCTTGAGGAAAAATTAAAGTATGGTTTATTCACATAAAAGTGTCTCCACGTAGCAGAGGGCTCACAGAGGACCGATCTAAACGTGGGGGAGAAAGCAGACTGATGTTATCTATCAATTTCTACCAAGCTATAAATGCTTGGGTTATTTTGTTCCAAACAGATTTTATTGTCAAAAATAGATCTCTGACTCACATTACTGGACAAGAGGAGACCTGCCCCGCAGGTGTCCTGTGACAGCGACTCCCAGGCTGCCTATTCCAGTGGCCCCCGACAGTGATGGAGACCTCAGGGGCGGGACTGATTCCATCCCTCAGAACGGCTGGAGTGTGACTTCTCTTCCCCTCATCTCTGAAACTCTCCCATTGGATTCAGTCAAGTTCATAGGGCTGGAGTCCCTTCTCAAGAAGTCATTGACATCCGTCCAAGATGGGTCTCTGATGGCATAATGTCTGGGAGGTCCTGATAGTCAGACACCAGATGACTGTCTTACAAAAGGCACCCCCTAGACACAATTAATACCCCAAATCTCAGCAGATAACTAGCATCCCAGCAGATCTTAGACCGATTCATAGCTAACTGACCTTCCCCTTATACAGGGATGGGTAACTGCCTTTTTGCTAAGTTTAGCAAAGCATTTTTTCACATACATGCAAGACTTGGAAATCAGCTAGAAGCTGATTTTTCTCCTTTTCTTAAACAAACAAACAAAAAAAACCAGAAGTTTGCTTGGTTTGAGCATTACTTTCAGCTACAGAAAGAAAACACAGCCATGGGTATTAGTTACATCTGCTAGTCTTTGGGTGACCCAGAGAAAAGCACAGCCAGCTGTGAGGAGACATGGGACCAGCTGAGTAGGCTGGTGCAAGAACAGTCCTCCCACCAGAGAATGGCTGCCTCCTACCCTTCCTCACAACATGCCATGACAGTGTTTCTTCCACCCGGAGACTTTGAATGAAGTCTTTAAAAGAAAATGTTAATTTGTAAATCAAGATCCTGGGGACACAAGGTCAAGGAATTCCTGCCACATTAGAGAATATTGTTTTTAAATCTCTTTTTTCATCATCTTAAAACCAAGAAAATGTACAGCCAGGTGAGGTGGCACATGCCTGTAATCCCAGCACTCTGGGAGGTGGACGCAGAGGACTGAAATATCAAGTTCAGCCTGGGTAACTTAGCAAGACCCTGCCCCCCCCAAAAAAAACCCAAATGACAAATCCATTCCACAGAATCATAAAAAAAAAGTTTTACAGCAACTATTTCTATCAAAACTTGAGCAATAACTAGCCTTGCCTTCAGAATACTCAACACATTTAAAGTTCTTTGAACTGAGATAATTTCTTCATTTGGTCAAATCACTGCAAAGAAAATCAGTGAGTACTGCTTTCCTAAAGAGTCAGTCAACCTGTTTGGAATCTCTTAGTGTCTCTTCCCCTCTGTTGGCTCCTGACTGGTACAACATAAGTTTAAAAAGGAAACAGTACTTTCATAGACATTACATGAAAACTAAACTCCATCTTTCGGGGAGACACATTTAAGATACCCCCTCCGCGCCAGTACTTCTTGGCATTAGAGAAGCACACGTTGGAGATACCTGGGAAGGTTCCTATTCACACAGACCTGTACTGCAGATGAACTCCTGACAAGATACAGTCAAAAAAGCTCAAGAGAGGAAACAGCACCAGATCCCCTCAGATGGGAAAACTGGTGACCCCGGTGCAGATCTAAGAGAAAACTGCTCTAAATGCCAAGAACTTGCATTAGCTATCTCAATATTTATCTATGTTTTCCCAGGTTAGAAGCAGTTGTGTTTTATTCTTCAAAATTCACTATAATTTGGATGGTCTGGGGAGGAGGCCGAGTAGAGACTATATATTAGCACTATTATGATCTGGCTAAGCACATTTTTAAAAAATCACACACTCCTATTGATAAAATCCACTTGACATCACCCAAAAAAGCCATTCTATAACACATTACATGGTTGTTATTGTTGGGAGTAGTTGCTGGACTTCAAACTATAATTTGGATTTTTTTGTTTGTTTGTTTGAACAAACTCAGTGCCCGTTTTACCTACCCTTTCTCACTCCAAACCCCGCTAATCTGATTCATGGGGGCCGCAGGGAGCTTTATATACAGCCACAAAAACGTCTAGGTTCACCTGCCAAGGAAAGCAGCCAAGGAAAACTTTCTGCTGGGTTCTATTACTGTGTACAAAATGAAAGCTCAGGAAAGATCAGTCCAAATATTGGCCTTTCTCGCCAGGATCTACTAAGCAAGTGACTACAAGTATTACCTTCATGCTGGATTTGAAAAATCACCTTGTTCCACATTTGAACTTTACATTTGCAATACCATGTAATCAATACTAGAATTGTAAGCTACACAAAGCTAGAGGATATTGTTTGGCGTGGTTCTGGGTGGAGCTCTGAGAAAGCAGTTTTGAATGCAAAATGCAACGTGACCACTAGGTGGTGATATATACCCACTGTTGTCATTTTACACCCTAATAATTGTTGAGCCGCCTGGAACTTGGAGTGACACCCATAAACAATCATGAACATTAGCTCCTTGTGTCACTGAAAATTAAAAGGTTATCTGAGATGTGCTGCCTTGGTTTTGTGAGTGAAAGCATTTGCCAGAAGGCAGCTTGTCTGCTAAATAGTACTTCCCGATCTGACTGTGGCCTCGTCTGTGACTGGCCATAAAGCCATAATGTGAATTTTCTAACTAGAATACTCACTTATCATAGTTTGTATGCTCCCTTTCCCTTTTAATGCTATCTGATGATTTGCAACAGTGATGAAGTTTCTCCAGAAGCAAAGTGGAGTCTGGAACCCCCATCCACAGAGCTTCCAACGGGCCAGATCACATGCTAAGGGACATCCACACACACGAACGCAAGGTCCGCAGCGTGAATCTCAGCTGGTCTGCGCATCCACACTTGCCCTGCACACATCACACCTGTCCTGAAAGCTGCCTCTCCCCGACAGCCTCCCTTTATCACCCAGGACCCCTAGCGCCATGGCAGAACTCCCAGATCCACAAACTCAGTCCAAATACAGCCAGTGCCAAGGGCGAGCAAATAACCACCAAGGAGCGAAAGCAAGCAGATCCCAAGTATGAAACACTTCCCAAGAGTCTGAGGCACATGCTGATAAGAGGCCGGCTTTTCGCTAAATAAGGAGCTCGGGTACCACGCTGAGCCAGCTCCCGCCTTCCAGAGTGCAGGTCAAAGAGTTATCTGGACAGAGGGAAGGAGGGCTGCTTATTACAGACCCAAACATCTGGTGCCGACACATGAGACATTTGTCTGCAGGCCTGGGGGTACGGTTAACTCAGCTTTATTCAACTTGTTCAGGGCAATGGCTCCCCTGTGAGATGGACAGTCCCGCTCCGGCTCTTTGTCCTCTGTTCTGGGTCCTCACTGTTTATGTTTTCAGGGAGGTTATGGTTTTGCTGATGTCTTTTAGCTGAACTGGGTAATTCACTGGCCCACAACAGAAAAGCAAGGAGCAGCTGTGTTTTAAAGGAGAAAGGGTGGTTTGTTTTGGTGTGTAGCTACACTTCCCTGGCAGCCCCAGGTCGGGTCCCACCAGCCCTGCATGGAAGGAAAGGAAAACGAAGTTGGGGTCTGGGTCTGGGCTGACGTGGCAAGATGCCCACTGTTCTCCTAGCTGCCCTACGTGGAGGAGGATCTGGACTCTCGAGTGCAGCGATAATCGTGTGTAACAGCGTGAGTTCACTGTGATGCAAAGCAGCAATCACCAACAGTGTGTTCGGGGCCCCGCAAGCACCATGACTACAGCCCTGCCAGGGTCCGTGCCGGTGGGCGCCTTCTCCAGAGCCGGTCTGTGCAGGCCTCTGCCACGCTGAGCTCACCAGCCGAATGCAGGGAGAAAGTGCCAGCAGCCCTCTGACTTTGCCTATTCCTTTTTGCCCTTCTCAACGGCTATGCTTCGCCTTAAACTGATTAGCAATTAAATTTAAACATCTGCACACAATTCTAAAGTTTCATAAAGCACTGTGAGTAAAGCATCTATAAGGACAACTAAGGCACTGATAACATTTCTTCTTTTTTTTTTTGCAGGACAGTCTTGTAATTATGAAATGATTTTCCACTGTTGGTAAATAGTGCTTTTCCAGCTTCTTAACCTACCACTAGCTAGCTGAGCCCCGAAAGTAGCAAGGTAGAGAGGAGAGTTCCGTGTCCTAGAAATACTCTAGGACTCAAAATTTTTCCCGCGTAGATTCAGAATTCAAATGAAGTCGAATTAAGCTGTAGCACAAGTAAAATCTTTCAGTAAGAACTCGGCAGTCTTTGGTGAAAAGGAATGTGCAAGGCCTTCCACTCATGAGTAATGGGCTGAAGGATGAGGAAAGAACGTATGTTTTTTTTTGGCTTCTTGGTGAACATAATGAAGTCTGGGGAGTTTAACGTAATTAATTAATAGTGATACGAAGAGTGACTTGTTCACAGAGAAGTGGCAGTTCACTTGGAGCTAAAACCACAAGACAGCTGGTCCATCTGCAGACAATTTATAGAAAGTCCACCAAGATTTTCAGGTAGAAAATGTAAACCTTAAGGGTTTGGGGAGGAGGAGCAGAACTTTCCAACCCTATCTGTAGTTTTTATGGACACAGTTCATGTTCGTGGGGAACGGCCAGGCAGCCCCGTGCCTGTGTGTGACATGGAATGGCCCCATCAAGGTAACCCTTATGCCTTCTACCGCAAACACGTCCCACCTGCTTCTCCAACGTTTCAGATCCTCTCCGCTAGTTGGTTTGAACTTTGAATAAAAAAAAAAAAAGAAAAGCTAAGTTTTTAATGTGAGGGTCCTGCTTTGTGCTGTTCTCTGCTAGTTGTGTGCTTCGGCCCAGCAGAAACCCACAGACAAGCTGAGAATACACCGGGATGAATTAGTAACCTGGTTCTCCACAAGGGGCAGGGCCACAAGGGGCAAGGCGGGGGTGGGAGCCTGTGTCTAAGGCCGCAGCCCTGCAGCAGAGGCCACAGCAGGCTGTCGCCTGTGGCCTGTGGCTTGCTGCTCCTTTTCTCTGCCCCTTGTCAAGAGTCTCTTCCTGAATTACGGGTACATCTTTATTGTTTCTGTCTTTTCAAAGCTGTTTCTTCTCATGATACTTGGCTTGGCAGAATGATATTTGTTTCTAAAAGAAGAAAAGGGGCCTCTGGTTTGAAAGGCAAATTCACACCGACTTGACCATTCCTTCCTATTGACGCTAGGACTGGTGGAGGCTGCTCAGAGAGTGCTGGGCCTTGCTTACTGTGATGAGAAAAAGGGCAAAATGCACTTTACTTTCACTGAGGTAATAGCAGAAAACTTCCCACACAGCAAAAGAACTTGACAAAACAGATAAGTGAGGCATATAGGACTGCAACTAGTTATGATGAAAAAAATCTACACCTAGACATTTAATAATAAAGATCCGAGAAACCCAACAGAAGTACAAAATACTACAAGCAGTAAGAGAAAAGAAACAAATTACATGCAAAAGAAAGCCCATCAGAATCATTACAGATTTTGCAACACAAACCCTCAAGGAGAGCCTGGTGTGTGATATTTCAAGCTTTAAAAGAAAACAACTTCCAACCTAGGCTGATGTATCCTGCAAAACTATCTTTCAAAATTGATGGGGAAATAAGATACTTCTATGATAAAGAACACGTGAGAAACTTCATGAACACCAAACCAGCACTCAAAACAATTTGAAAAAATATCCTAGAAAAAGACAATGAAGGTCCCAACTTCATGAGGCCCAACAGAGCAAATCCAATAAGCAAGAATTTAAAGGGAGAAGGACAAAAGTAAAAAGAACCCACAGAAAAATAACATGACAATGATAAGTTGATACATATGTTTTATAACAGTTACATAACATTTACCAACTATTCCTCAAAGGTCTACTATCTAGAATATATTAAGAACTTAAAAAAATCAGACCCTCCAAATATAAAGACCCAATTCAAAAATAAGCATCTGAAATGAACAGACATTTCTCAGTAAACAAAAAAGTAAAAGCATCAAATAAACATATGAAAAAATGTTTAACACTACTGGTCATTCAAGAGATGCAGATGAAACAACACTGAGATTCCATTTCACCTCAGAAAGAATGGCTGCTATCAAGAAATCAACCAATAACAAATGCTGGCAGGACTGTGAGGAGACAGGAACCTTTTTTATTGTTGGTGGGAGTGCGGACTGGTGCAACCCCTGTGGAGATAAATATGGAGATACTTCTAACAACCAGGATTAGAAGTCCCATTTGACCCAGCTATTTCTCTGCTGGGTGTGTTCTCAGAAGAATTAAAAGAATCATACCACAGTGATATATGCTCACCCATATTTATAGTAGCACAGTTTGTAATAGCTAAAATTTGGAAACAGCCCGATTGCCCAACAACTGGAGACTGGATAAAGAAGATGCGGTCTTTTTCTTTAATAAAATGGAGTACTACTCAGCCATAAAGAATGAGAGACTACAGATATTTATAGCTAAGTGGGTGCACATTGAGGTCATACTCTTAAGTGAAATTAATAAGACACATGTGTAAATACTGAATAGTTTCTCTGGTGTGAAAAACTAAAAGTGTAAGTAAGGATCAAAATGAATAATTGATATTGTGTAATAGGAAGAAAAGGTCTAGAAGAGTAGAGGAAGTAGGAGGGGTAGGGGAAAGGTTAAAAAAAAGGGAAAAGAAAAAATATGTGTAAAGGAAAAACATGGAAATAATATCTTTGTAAACAGGGAAGGGTGGAGGGGGTGAAGGGAGGGCTTGGGAATGGGGAAAAATAAGAACCAAGGTAAGTCTTATAAAGGTAGAAGATCCCAATGATGAAAGTAACTGTATAATATACCTAAAATTACCCATACACTTAACAAAGATTAAAAAGAAAAGTCAGCTGACAGTACAGATGCTAGATAAGGAGCACTTGTTCGAGTTCCCCAGCTTCAGTGTGTGTAACTTGAGTGGTTCAACTCACTGCCTTTGAAGACATGACCTGGGGAGGAGAGGGGCAATCTCCAGGGAAGTGCGTGGGCGCCCCATTAAACTCCAGGTGTGTTTTGCTGTTCATTTTAATAGTTGAGTTAAAGAATAACTGGTTGGGAGGAAACCAGTGACAGAGTGAAAACTGAAATGTGTTAAGGGAAACCAAGCTAAACATATACCGCAAGAGGGAAGCTCAGCACAATTTTACCCATGAGCGCATTTTTGAAAAACTGATAGGGCAAACACCCCAAGTAAACGAGGAAAAAGATTTTTAAAAATATAACAGAAACAGGAATTTGGCATTTTATCCATTATATCAACATCCAATTGTAAAAGCCAATAATGTGGAATGAATCAAAAATAATCTAAAGAATAAGACAATTGAGATGACTTGGCCAAACAACATCACTGATTTAGAATAAACATCTGAATTGAATTAGTCCAGATATAAAGCATAATCATGTTAAATATGATACAATTATATCACAAGCTTATTGGAACTGATGTTTAATTATTTCAATAAAAGAAATCATTGAGATGGAGACCTAACCTAAACTTGTTTGTTTTTCCTGAATTGTAAGGCTGAATATCAAATGAAAAAGTAGGTAAATATAAGAAGTTCTTTTTGTTTTAATACTGTTCTACTTCCCAACACGAATAAACTCTGATAAAGCTTTCAAACAAAGAAATGGAGAGAGAGTGCGGGAGAGGAGAGAAATCACTCTAAAACACAAACAGAATCCTTAACATTGCACACAGTCAAGTTAGCACATCTCCGAGGGTCAGCAGATCCTGCCCTCCCCAGTGAAGACCTGGACAGCTATCAGGAATATTCTCAAAAGCAAGAAACTCAGAGCGAACAGCGAACTTTGAAACAGTATTTCAAAGGCCAGCGCGCATATGGAACCTGTTAAGGGACGGAGACTGCAGAACAAACTACAAATGAGTTTCAGGGACACTGAGGCTGTCTGGGAAAGGACAGGACCAGGAAAGGGGGGATTCGAAGGCAGGAGATCAGTCGGATGGGAGGAGACCGGCTGTGCGGCAGATGGTCTGTCCTCTTCCCAAATGGTCCGAGTGAAGGGTCACTCCTCAGCTTGGCACACTCACTTTACGCAGAAGAATCGGGGCTGTCCGGGTTCCTCTGGAAGCCTGTGTGCCTCTCCTTGGTGCACTCTGCCTGTTTACCACAGACCTGCTGCCTTCCTCCTCACACTGAAGTTCTCTCTCACTGGGTGCGTGCTCAATCCTTGGTTTCCGTCAAAACCGTGCAAAGAAGAGCAATGCTGGTCTTTAGACAAAGTGCAAAGCTCACGTGCTCGTTTACCAGATATAGGCCCAGGCCAGACTCTGGAAATGCTAATGAGACTTTGTTCGCCACACTTGTGCACCTACATTAAACACTGATCAACACAGACCAAAGAGAGTTGACCTGCCTTCCTCACATGAGGTGAAATAACAGCTTTTGTGTCCAGCGCCTCTGCACAGACCTGGTGAGAAGATAACTTCCCTGAGACGCTAGGAGACGCCCTCCTGGCTACCGGGGAGCAGCCAATATTCAGACCCTTAACCAAGCTCACGGGGCTGAGGGTAAGGCTTTATCCTCAGCACTGTGAGAAATAAAAGGCAGGGGAAAGGACCCTCTTTGAAGTGGTGAACTGTTAGTGCAGAGATCAGAATAGACATCAAGTAACACACATGTGCTAAGGATGAAAACATACAAACCAATTCTGGATAACTAACAACAGACGGGGAACAGGCCGCGAACTCGCTTAGTCTGGTCAGTGGGCAGCGAATGAGACTATTCATGCTCTCCAACTGGCCAGATGCAGCCACATGGGGCTTGGGCTGGAATCCAGAAAAACACAGCCAAGAGGTGTACTGGGAATAAACCTTGACCAAGGCCTGCAAGACCGAGCAGAATTGTCCACTCGAGCTTTGGGCATCCCAGCTTCTGTAGCAGCGATGGGAGCTCACAAGGACCTGAGCTATTTCTAAGGGAAAAAAATGTGGGAGGCAGACTGACCAGTGAGTGTCCCAGAAACCTATTCAGTCCACAAGAATTCGACAATGGAAAACTTGCTCCGTGTCTATGCTAGATCATCGATACAATCAAAAATTATAAAGGTGTCCGTTGGAAGGTACACGAAACATTTTCCTTGCATTTTCACCTATAGACTTAATTTCAAAAAAGAAAATTAGATTAAAGGATTGATGATACACCGACCACTACTGATCTAACTGTCTATATTATGCTCCTCGGGTAAAGCAAAATGAAAATACGCAGTTGCAAGAATGGCAGGCGAGGACAGTTAGAGGAAATGGGACGGCCGTCACGAAGCCGTGGGGCCTGTGTCTTACTGGAAATAAAGTGCACAGAGGGTATATTTTTCCTACTTTTGCTCCATCTTTCCAAGACATTCCTTACAAAACCTGAATGACAAGGAGCACCGAATGAACACCAGAATGACAGAGAGGGAGCAAGCCAGCAGTGACCCATGAAATCCAGTAACAGATAAAATCTAGTGATACATAATTCCAGTTGCTCAAATCAAAAGAGGAGCAAACGAGACTGTATTTAAAGACAAGGAGGAACAAGGGTGGGGAGTCGACAGGCCTGAATACAGTCTGGCTTCTTCAATTCATAGCTTTGTGGCCCTAGACAAAGAGCGCAACCTATCTGGCCTTTCCCTCCTCTCCCTGAAGAGCAGGTGCTGTGGATGAGTTCAGCGGGCCCTGGACGTAGGTGATGGGAGTGCTGCATCCCTAGCAGGGGAAGCCACCCTGAACAAAGCACAGCTTCCAAAGGCAGAGATTACTTTGGCTTCTGTTCAAGGATGAACATTAACCTTTCGCCAAACTCACTAAATCCTGATGAGTGGGAGCTAAAGAACATAGGGACCTAAGTAATTCACACACAAAAAGAACTTTAAAATTACGTTTGCTCTTGTTCATCCAAATGAGAATCTAATTTACACTTGCCATCTTGTTCAAGATTGTGGGTCCTGATGCTGCCTGTATTCAAGAATCACCCTGGGGACACTTGGGAAACTCTGCTGTTGGAAGTTTTGTCCTACAAATATAAGCAGAGTTTCAATTCGACTCTCCGGCCATTCTAGTGGACATCCAGCACTGCACATCACTGGTGTAGCCAATCATGCCTGGAGTATCTCGAAAGCATTAGACCCATGTGTGTTTACTGGAAGTGATTCCAAGCAGCTTTATGTACTACTCTAACTGCAGGTGACTCTAGGTATTTTTTAAGGCCTTCCTTTACATGTATTCTTTTCCATTTTGCTTTGAAGCTACAAAAGGCAAAGATAACCATCTAAAAGACAGACACAAAACAGTTCTCATTGTCTGGTTTTCCTCTTCAGTAGAACTCTACACTCTTCTTTTCAAGAGACAACAGCTGTGAGAGGGCAGCAGCGGTTGGTTGGATCAGTTCCTTGGAATGTTTCGCAGCCCTCCCCTGTTTCAGTGACTGAACCTGGCCCAGTCATCTGCGTTGTTTCCAGGCTAATGTACCCTCTGTCGAGTGCAAAGAGCAGGCAGCACCAAGACCCGAGAGCAGCATCCCTCCCGCCATCATCTTACCAGTGCACTGCCATCGGTCCAGCGGAAGTCATGCTCAAACATCTTGTCGTTGAGGCCAACCCACTGATAATCATGGCCCACACCTACAGGGTGAGAAAAAGTGTGAATGTGTTTACTACCTTCCCCACAGAGCAATGAAATATATCAGAGGAGGATTTTCAGGAGGAATCATGCATCTTCTTTTCTTGCTGGATTTTTATCTAGTTGCACATCAACAGAAACATCCTCCTAGTCTATCTCCTGTTCTTCTCCCTGATGTGCTTTGAAGTAAAAAGCTAATTTTCAAACACTGTGGAACATCGGAATATCAGACACAGACAATAATTTCTCTGGCCATTTACTATAATCGAATATTTCCTGTATTCATTCATAATTGCATTTTTCCATTTACTTATTATGTTCTTATTAAACTATACCACTGGCAAAAATCCAGTGACTTAATGAAAGGTACCAGACACCAGGAAATGCCTACTCTCCCCTCACTTTGGAAACTACCCATTTCTTCCCAAAGTACTTCAAACAGTGAACACCACAGCGAGAAAACTTTGAAAAACTATCCTCAAAAATATTTCTTTCTATCATGGGATGAGTCATTGGCAAAAATATCATACCTTTAATATTGTAAATTACTAAACTTCAAGAAGATAGCCAGCATCATGGGAACACATTTCACAGGACATTAAACAGTGCTTCCTGAACAAAATGGTCCTACAGATTCGCTCTGCAAAAACTAGCAGCTTTCCTCTTTGCTGCAGTGTGAGAAGTTATTAAACGACTCTGCTGTTTGGATTCATTAGCTTTTTATCTCCGTCTATTTCTGACCCTGCCATGTAACTCACTTTCTACTGTCTAAAATAGAAGACTTGGATGAGAACCAGAAGATAAGATTAGGATGCTATTAACACTTCAACTGTCATCAGCTGGACAAAAAATAACTTCCTCCTTAGTTTTATCTTTAATGTCAGCCAACGCAGGCAAATATTCAAAACAGAGACCATGAAGGTAGCCATGGTAGGGATTTTATTGAGATGTAAGAAAAGGCCATTTTTCTAAATTTAAAAAAAAAAAATGACCAAAGAACGAAGAACAATTTTTTAAGATCCAGTTCCCAGCTGAGTGTTTCGCTGATGACTGCAGGCAGACTTCCTGCATTAGAGTGGACAGTTTCGGCGTAGGGACTGGGATTACTTAGTTCCCAGATGAGGGGCTTAACTCACTCCATCAACACTGAGAAAGCCGCCTCTTTTCTGTTCGTTCAGGAAAAACTGAAATGTGGCAAGGAGTGGGGTGCAGGACACTCACGATTCACAAACATCTGCTCTTCCTGGGACAGGATGCTGGTGAGGTGGGCTCCCTGCAGGCGACACTCTCTCTCGGCCGCGTCCCAGGTGCGCCGGTGGGCGAAGTATTTGTAGCACTGGCCCTGGAATTTGTGCCAGCCATAGTCACAGGTCTCCGTATCTGGGAAGGAACAAGTGGATAAAATTCACTCACATCATACACAGTGGGCTCCTCGATCCAAGTGCAGTCAGGAGACCCAAGCCCACATCCCGCAAAGTCCCCATCCGAAGTCACTGATGCAGAGAAGTTGGTCACAGTGACACAGAGATCATCACAGTGAGCCCATGAAGGGGGTGGTTGGGCTTCCGTGGACCAAATGGAGGGGCAGCATCTCACTGTAGTATCCTTGATTCAAGCCAGTGGGCAAGGGAGGAAACTGGAGCTGGGCTGGGCTGGGCAGAAACTGGGGCTGCAGTGTCTGCACAAGGACTTGGGAGCCTTTCTAGGACAGCAGAGTAATAAGATAAGAATTCCTCCAACACGATTAGGAGCACTCTATTTGCATAATGACTTCCAAGGCTCTGGAAGTGGTCCTTTCCCACCTACTAGAGAGACAGCTGGCCAGCCACAGGCTCTTGTCATGTAGGATTTACACAGAAGGAAAAAATCCCGAGTGGGCAGCTCTGGGGAAATAGCTAAAATGTGTGCTCTCCTCCTCCTCCTCCTCCTCACAAAGAGATTATAAACAGGGAACTCCCAGGGCAAATGCGCAAGGTTTTATTAAAAATGAAGCAACCAAGTTCTGTAAGTCACCACGGTCCCTTCCAAGTCACACACAGGAGCTATCACCAAAATACAAGGTGGGTGCCTGCATTTTAAAAACAGATGATTACAATAAGAGACACATTGCCGCTAATCCCCTCAAAGTATTTTGCACAGCTTTGAACACACTTAGCTGACTGTTCCTGCCAATTTCTAAAGCAGGTCTGGAAGTCCCGGGACTTCTGGCTCTTCCCCAAAGTCAGAATAATGAGAAGTAAGTGTTTTGAATCCACTCAGGACATCAAGGCAGCCAGGACAGCACAACGAAAGACTCTCAGGAATGACTCCAGAGCTGCTGCAGAAAGTGTCAAGAAAGACGCGGGGCGTGAGTATGAAGTCGAGGGGAGGATTTTAAGTGAGATTAATGCCAATGTGTCTTTTACTAAAATAATCGTTTTTCCTAGAGAGGAATCGAACTCAGGGCCTTGAACTTACCAATAAGGTGTGGTACCACTGGGTACATCCCCGGCCCTACTGTAATAAATTTTAATTTAAAATTTACCACGTATTTTGAGCTCATCCCCTGAGTGTGTGAGAATGTGTGAATGCGTGTTTCTCATTTGTGATAAGCAGGCCATAATTAGTATCCCAATGGGATGAAAATATTTTCAAATATTTCTAAATTTTCTGCTTGCCATAATCCTCAGCTGTACGTCCTTTTATGCTCTCTCTCTTTCTTTTCTTTTCTTTCTTTCTTTTCTCTTTTTTTGTGGCACCAGGGATCAAACTCTCCCCCTTGTACTCGCAAGGCAGGCAGCAGAACCACTGAGCCAAATCCCCAGCCTCTCTTCTGCTATTTCTTATTCTCAAGAAATTCTTATTGGCAAGTTTTCCTCAAATTCACTTACTCACTTGCAGGTAAAGCAACCCTCTAGATCTTAAATAATGATCAATGGAAAGGACTTTGACTTTCACCAAATATAGCTCAGGAATATACTGAAGTAGTTACATACAAAAACTAAAACTGCAGGAGACCTTTCCTTTGATCTAAGAAGCATGTCTCCTCCTCTGAGAGTTTACTGATTGATAAAGAAAACAAACTTGACTCCATTAAATGCTTCAGAGTTCATTTTGGTGGCCAAACTGAAACACAAGTTGCCTCCTGCTCTGTGCTCTATTACTTTCTGTAGTATTTATGCCTCTTTCCTTCTACAGTCGTAGGAGCATACGTGAGAGTGTTTTTTTCTATCCTGGATTCAGTGAATCAGACCGTACGGATGGAAGGCAAGCTTGTCTCTGAGAGCCATCTTCACTTCAGTTTGGTCTATCAGGCCTGCTGTTTCGTTACAGCCTGCTGACTAACTGTTTTGAATCTTGTGCACTGGAAGTTTTGAGTTTTATTATCATGTTATTTAGAGATCGTCAAATCTTCCAGGAAAGGATCAGGACACAGCCAGATGACTGGTGCAAAAGTAGCACTTGGTATCCAAAGTGAAGCACATTTTGGTCCCCTGGATAGTAATTTTCACTGGGGGAAGTTCATGTAAAAGAATTCAAAGTGAGGTGGGAGGGAAGGGGAGGAAACAGACCTTCATATTTGAGGGGTTTGCTTTATAAGGAATGAGAGTTGGAAATAAATTTTAGAACACTTTCCCTGCCAAAGTCAATACTGTGGTATTGCAATACCACACTTTTCCTTAACCCTGGAAATTATCGTTTATTTTAAGATGCACAGTTTAAAATTCTAGGGGCTGGGGCCGAAGCACAGTGTCAGAACACTTGCCTGGCATGCTGAAGACTGGGCTCAATGCATAGACAGAAGAAAGAGAGTCTAGAGGGTCCTTTCTTCTTTAAAAATACATCAGAAAAACAGTCTTCTCTGCACTCTTTCTTATTGCCTATTAACCAGAATTTTTGTTCGAGTTTACTTTTGTCTTTCGTCATTAAAACGGATCATCATTAAGCATTTTTTTATCTTTTACAAAAGAATTCATAACATTTAGATGCATGTCGTAGCTACAGTGATGCTGTCTCTTGGATGTCATTTGTTGCCCCGTGTGTGGGCCCCAAGGTTGCCAAAGCAAGAGGTGGTGGCCCCTGTGAGAAGTACAGCCTCAGGGCAGGGGCTTAGGCCTTAGGGCTTCACCACCCTGATGGACTCTTGCTGTCTCAAGGGCTGGGTCTGGGAGGAGCGCCTTAGTTCTCACTAGAACCAGTGTTTTCCAAAGAGTAAGCTAGACCCTCCAGGGCTCTTATTTTCTGTCTTGCATGACCTCTTCCTTCTGCATGAGGCTGCTTCCTGATTTGCGATTGTATCAATAAGGCCTCAGCAGCAGGAACGGAACCAACAGGGTCACCTTATCTCAGCTGTCCCTCCAACCTGGAAGGTAATGTCTTTTTTTCTCTCCTTTTCAGGTTGCCCAAGAACACATGTTTTCTTTTTTAACAGTAGCATAGTTGTCTAAACAGTCTTCTCTATCTATTGTTGTTCATGTAATGAAGGGTTTACATGGCAAGCAGCATCTCCTAGGATACAATTCTGACAGAAAATCTCAGTACTTGTGTTTTTTCCAACTTCCCCTAAAAACGATGTGATTCTCACCACACTGATTGAAAGACATCTCTTTCTGATGATAATCTTTTCCTAGATTTCACTCACTGTTATGCCTTAAAACTCCTTGAGTGCACAGGCTAAATACAGAGTCTCGGATTCAGAGTGTGTGAGACTCTTATGCATGACCACAGAAGCTAAAAACATCACTGTTAACTGCCCCGAAAACCTATCTTTTTATGGTTTCAGGTAATCTTTTGCCCATCTCTGACACATAGCTGCCAAGCCTTAAGAAATCCCCACCACCCTGGTAAGCTGCACCAGCGACTTTGGGCAGGAATCTGTGCACCCAGAGATTTCTGTATCAATCCAAGAGCCCCTTTGATATTTCATATCTGTTATTATTCTGCCAGAATGTGTCCCTCCATTTGCAATTTACTGAGACTTAAAAAGTTACTATTGCAGAGAGAAAAGGTCAGCTGCAGAAATAATGACACAGTCAAGACAGAACTTTGGACAGAAGACTGTTTAGACAACAATGCTACTGTTAAAAAAGAAAACACATGTTCTTGGGCAACCTGAAAAGGAGAGAAAAAAAGACATCTTTCAGCATCCTGGGAGTAAATCACAGGAACGCAGCTGCAAGGGGCAAACAGATGGGGCTAGATGGTTCCCAGCAAATAAAGTGCATGAAAGCTAGACTGGCTTTCAGATAGAATGTACCTGAAATGTAGGTGCAACACAAAAGGAAGAAGCAATTTAAAGTTGTTTCTGTTCAATATTCTTTTTTAAAGAGAGGCAAGAATTCATTGGCCTCTAAGTCTCTTCCAAGAATCTGTTACCTCACAATCCACTAGATAGACTTAAATAAAAGTGCTTCATCTTCGAGAAGTACTTTAGAAGTGTGAGGACACGGAGGAAAACTATGGTTTAAGAGTTAATCCTTTTAGGCTCGCTTTTCCCATTCGGTAATTCAGTAGCTGTGTAAATCTTGCACTTTTCTTCTCTGAGCCTCTACGTGTAACACATCAAATGTAAAGAAATGCCACATCAACCAAATGAAACACCACACCAGGAAGCATCTGAGAAACTATGAAATAACCGACAAATAGGCTTGCTCTTTATTCTCCACCAAAAGTTACTCTGAGTAACCAAGATCAGCGATTTTCTTGTTCAGGGGTCAATCTTTGGTACCCAGCTCACTCTCAGGAAGCCAGTGGGTGTTCCATACACAGCTGTCTAACAGCTGAATGTGGGGGTTCCTCTTTGCACTCAAAACTAAGGGAAGCCAAAATCATTTTGACATGTTTGAATGTTTCTAGTGTTTAATTTCTTAGACTTCTTTAAGAAATTACATCGTTCTTACTTTTTAATTTAAAAAGAGGATTGTGCTCGGTCTATTTTCAGATTTAAATTTCCAGAACAAAAAGATCCACCCTGTCCCCTAAAAAAAGAAAAACCCCAAAGCTTAGCCGTCGCCCATGGCTTTGTAACAGTAATTCAGTACAAGCTGCCTTTAGCTTTGCTTTTAATTGTAGTGACGCCTGGATTAACACCACAGAGCCAAATGTGGGGCCTGGCCAATGTGTCTGAGTGTCTAATACATTTTCATTTTGTCTGGTACGCTAGAAGTCTGGCCCAGAGCACTTCTGTCAAAGCCAAACCACTGTATGACTAAGCAGAGGAAATCGACATTCCAAAACCAAGCCTGCTGGGCACACAACCTGCCTCTGATTGGTGAACTAAGAAACGTAGCCATTAACCACCTCAAACATACTCTTCAGTTGGCCATAAAGTGCAAAGTACAGGGATCGTGAGATTCTGGGTCTTTCTTTTATTCGGGAAAAAGGCAGATGCTTCATTAGAAGGAAAATTTTCCAGTGATCAGGCTCCTAACATCTCTAAAGTAGTTTGTGCCTTGCTGGGGTGAATGTACGTTAACAGCTGTGTCAGTGCCTTCTTCGGATATGACCGACTATGAGGAATCAGCCTGAGTCTTACCTGCTTAGGGAGAAAAAAATGCAGGTATCTCACCCTGAATCTAATATTCCTTGGTACACAGGCCACATTGAGTCAACTCCTCCTTGACCTCCAGAAAGCATACATATAATAATATTCCTTCCGCTGAGCAGATCTCCCCCAATTCAGTGCTGCGAGCCTGTCTCCAATTCCAATCCATCAGCAAAACACAGGTAAGTCACCGCCATGGCTCAGGTGTGTCTTACAAACAAGGGAATCGCAAATTTCCTCTCCACAGAGGAGAAAGTGCAGTAAGGCGAACATTTGGGGGAACATCAACAGTGTTCATCTCCAAAACTGTGCAATAGCTCTTACCTTGCTCACAAAGTGCACCAACGTAGCTTGGGAGGCAGAGACACCGAAATGTATTAAATCCATCAACACAGGTTGCTCCATTCCGACACGGGTTAGAGTGGCATTCATCGAAATCTGAAATGAATAATATTTAAAAGCTCCCAAATATACTTTCAAAAAGGATGGAAGAATCCTGTTTAATGTGAGGATGAGGGAGGAGGGCCACTTATATTTGAATTTCCAATGCATGTGTGCATGCGTGTGTGTGTGTGTGTGTGTGTGTGTGTGTGTGTGTGGTACTGGGGATTGAATTCGGAGACTGCCCTGACCTACATCTCCAGCGTTTATTTATTTATTTGAGAGAAGGTCCTTTGTTTTTTTTGGGGGGGGTTCTTTTTTATTTTTGAGACAGGGTCTCACTCTGTAGTTGAGACTGACCTGGAACTCAGTATGTAGTCCAGGCTGGTCTCAAACTCATAGCGATCCTCCTGCCTCAGCCTCCCAAGTGCTGGGATTACAGGCATGCACCATCACGCCCGGCTGGTCCTTTGTTGTTTTAAACTGAGGTCCAAATTTCAACGACCAGGGCCGGGTATTTGGCTCAGTGGTTCTGCCACATGCCTTGAAAGTGGAAGGACCTGAGTTTGATACCGGTACCCCCCAAAAAAATTAACACAAATTTCAATGACCAGCTAAATTTTTATTTGCTGAATCTGGTGACCCAAAGAAAATTTCAAATATATTCAAGGGTAGTGTCACCATCTCTATCCCATGAGCCCTAAAACATATTTTTAAAAATCCACGTGGCCTTCCACCTCTGGTCCCCCATGCCCCGACCACAGGTGAAATACTCAAAGCACCCAGCGGCCTCTCAGCCTCCTGGCTTCTCCCCTGCTGCTGGGCATCTGTCCTGCCCCGATCATTTCATTGCTAGTCTGCGGCTCCACTCTGCATGGATGCCAACTGCCCAGGGCAGTGTCCTGAAAGGGGACCAGCAGCATCAGCGTACTGAGGACATCAGAAATGCACTCTCCCCACACACCGCAGATCCACAGAGTCAGGTGGTCCGGGACGGGCACTGAACAGCCCTTATTTCATCAAGCCCACTGGGCCATCAGATGTATGTGCAGGAGGCCATCGAGGACATGGCAAAGGTTTAAATCTTTAAAAGCACCACAGTAAAAGACACACGGGCGTGTGTCCCTCTCAGAATGCTCCGCTCACTTCCAGCACACGCATCCCAGCACTCCTGCCACTTCCTGGAGCAGCTCTGGAGAGCTCTTTCGGAAGCGTCTTAATAAAGGTGTGCTCTAAAACACGGTGGCTCCTGCCACCAAGTGCCATCCAACAGAAAGGCGGGCTCAGAAAAACCACTCTGCTCTCCACCTTCTTCACCAGGTCTCGCACAGCGTGACTTCTGGCTCTTCTTCAAAGTCAAAATGAGCAAGAGTGGTCGAGGTCACGAACCCATACAGGACACAGAGACAGCCATGATAATGCAACTAAAGACACTCAGGAAAGAGGACTTTCAGAGCTGCTGCAGAAGTGTCAAGAACGAGGGACAAGCGTGTTCGCAGGGAGGGGAAGCGTCTGAGAGGGGCTCATCCGCAGTGCGCCTTTGTCTTTTCTACAGTATTTTAAAAGTGAGGTATTCAGCATATTTCCTGATCACCCCTCACAGACATCTCGGAACCAACTCGGAAGAACACGAAGTAAAACTACTCAGTGTGTTGGATTAGGGAGCTTCTCGGATTTCAGGGTCCTCTGGACCCCACCTTCTCAGCAGTCTTCTCTCCAGCTGTGGCCTCCCCAGCCCACCGGGTCAGTATTAGGCCTGTATGCCTACCTGCAGCCCCACTACATTCTGACGTCATGCTTTCTCTGCTTCCGTTTGTTGTGTCCGTATCTCCCCCGCCTGTCTATGAAATCCTCCCCAGCTTTAAGGTCGCTACCAAATGCGCATTCCTATACAGGTCTCTGCGGCCTCCTCCGCTAATCAAATGAGTGACTTTATTCCTATAGTATCTTACTTTTACACTGAAAATTTAATTTTCAGGAACATTTTTTTAAATAACATATAAAGCCAGTTGAATATTCAAGAATCACATCATCTATTCGTGTCCAAAGCACTGGTCTCAGGCGCAGTTATCCAGTAATGGCACTAAACGCTTCTCCGTTCATGCCGAGAGCCAGGTGGTACTCAGAGCACCAGATATATTAACTCATTAAATTATTTTAATCCATTTAATGATTTTTTCCTAGACTCACACTAGTTAGCACAGAAGAGCCCACTGAAAGTTGACTTTTTTAAGACAAGTACTGTTTAAATACAAATGCTGGGATTTTAGCTCAATATTCCTGTGTAATGTAAAGGTTTATTGGTGGGATTTATTCAACAATTTTAAGCAAACCACACTGCCTTTAGAGAAGAGCACTTGGAGGATACATTCCATTGGCCTTTTCTTATTCTTCTCTGCATTCACTCTGTGCTAATTCTCACCACAGCCCGACTAATTTTACTTCCTACTGGAGGGAAGTGAATGGAGGCTTTGGCAGGTTTCATATGCCCAGAGGGGCCCCGGAGGGCGTGGAGGGCCCGGGCTGTGGTCCCTGTGCAGAGCTCCTGCTCCCGGAGATCTGAGCTGGGAGGAGAAGCTGCACTGCTAACGTCTCAGTGACACTGATGTTTCTGATCTGGGGACCACACTGCCCTGAGCGACAGGTATTCAAGAGAAGTCGGTATTTATCCAAATCAAAACTGAGAGAAAAAGAAAAAATAAAAGAAGAACACAGGCGTAAAATTAACTCACTTAGGAAAAAAAAGTTTTCTTCCTGGGAAATTGAAAGAGAGGAACATGGACAGCTACAGTGCGACTCCTTGAGGCAGAGAAGGGTTTAGCGTGGATGAGCAGAGGAACAGGTCCTAATCCACATCAGAGACAGGAGTCATCCAAAACAGAAGAACTCAATGCCCCAATTGTATTTTCCTGTTTAAATGCAGCTTTCTGAGAAGAAAAGTGCACTTAAATGGACTATGTATAGAAATGCAGAAACCAAGGCTGGATGGAGACTTTTAATTAATATCTATACATCGATCTCTTTGCAAAATCCCAAAAAGACATCAGCGGGCTCAGGAAGCTGCACCTTGTCTTGGTGCAGGAAGATTTCAGTGAACACGTGTCCCCTCTCCCCAGCCCTAGGCAATTACTCTCACATTTTAACTTCCCTTAACACACGGCTCACACACATATGGGTTTCCACATGGGATTCTCCCCACCAAGTCCAGCTTCTGAGAAAAACCGAGCTCTGTCGGCCAAAAAGGTCTTACCAAGTTCACACTGGTCTCCACTGTAGCCCGGCACACAGGTGCACACGTAGGACGTTTCTGTGGGATAACAAGTGCCTCCATTCAGGCACGGGTTGGTTTTACACCGGTCAGGTCCTATCGTGTTCAGGAAAGTAAGGGTAAAAAAAATTAGGTTCATCTATAAGGTTTCTATGCATTTTAGCAAAAAAATGCCACTTTCTGCTACCATAATCCAAGCTTTACCCAGGCAATTCAGAAATGCTACATACAAAAATCAACATTAACTTTATTCTGGAGTGTTTCGCGGCATTATAACGAATTGTTACAAATTTCATCTATTCAGTTCTAGGTTGAAATCATTACACTTAAACATTTTTATACTGTATCTGGCAACTAATATATTCTATGGCAGATTTAGTCGGCATGATAATGACAACTGATTTTAGTCAAAAATGATTACACGTATGTGCACAGTGATGGAGAATGTATTCTTTTAAACGGGGTTAGTTCATGTGAAATGACTGGATACACAGAACATGCATTCTTTTTAGCAGATTGGCTTGTTACCAGCATTTGGATTATTATTGCCTTTTACCACTTAATGATCAGAAACTTTTTCTTCGAATGTGTGCACTGAAGTCTCTTCTGCTACATTAACATGCTTTTTCCAAAAACACGTTCCAAATGTACTCCTTTAAACTATACTTGAAGAAAAGCAACACATCAATTCAACTCTACTGCATCAAAACACACCCAAATACAAAAACCTCACCTAAAATGAAACCCCCAAATGTTTATTACACTTTTCTTATTAAAACATAAATAAAACGAGCCCTTCCTAAAGACCATTGTAAAGGCCAGACATAAATCTATTAAGACAAATAGTTGAAAATGTATATCCTAAATGCAAATTCTTTTACACCATTTGAAGTGTGCATTTTACTTTGAAATATGGCCTGGGCAAATGTATTTTCTTTCAGCCTATATTTACTCTTTGAATATCTTTCAAAACTGCTTAATTCTCAAAGTCCTCAAGGATTCAATTGACAACTAAAAGTTCTACAAAATAGTTGAAATAAAGTGGATTCTATATGGTATACAACCTGATTTTCAAGAATCTTAAGTGTGGAAATCCTGAAATACACATGAAAAGAACAGGTCTAACTGCTATAGAAGATAACTTAGCCATTCTTACACAGCAAGCCAAACTCCAACTTACTGAGTACTAAGTAAACTCTGGGCAACCTAGAAAGACATAATTCGTGGACACATTTGCTTTTAGGGTTCACCTTAAAGTTAGGTAAACTCTGGACGCATACATCAACGTCTTCAAAGATTAACCCAATTTTTCTAAGACATGTTCTCCTACGGATACAAACATAACTTAAACTCCCTTGCTATCTTGGCTTTCTCCACGTGAAAGTACACTGCCCTGGGGACAAGGTCACACTCAAGGACATGGCTCCGTCTGCCCCGAAACAAATGACACTTCTGGGACAGCGCTCTGTAAGACTGTGAGGTACCACCCGTGAAGGCCTTGGACGGCCCCCCACCACAGACACAGACCCCAGCGGAGCGCAGGAGCCCAGGCGTGGTGAGAAAGTGGGCCTTCCTACGAACTTGAAGGGGGTCGCCTTAGGAGAAGAGTTTGCTCTTGGGAATTTTATTTTGCCCTAACAGTTTGTATTAGCCTCAGGAAGTCTACTCCACGAGATAAACCAGGGAATCCCATGTGAGCTGCTGTTTACTGAATCAAGCTAAAGTGACAATTTGTTTTGCAATGAAGACGCAAATTCAAATTCCTGGAAAACGCTGTGGACTGGATGGCTGGTACGCATTGCTCACTCAACTGTCAGATTTAACCTCTTCCTCTCTCCCTCCCTTCCTCCCTCCTCTCTCTCTCTCTCTCTCTCTCTGATTTAGGACCAGTCATTTCTACATCATATTTTTAACAACCCAAAGTACATTTCAACCTAATTACAAAACGGTAAATACTGATCAGGTCACTAGGTTATCGGTTACACATGAAATCTAGAAGGATAGCAAAAAATCCAGTGTCAACCACCTTTGATCAATCTTATTCACAAAATATTCCAATCCACTTATAAAAAAAATTGTACTTTCTGACTATTTCACTCTTTCTGAAGCACAAGATAAAGTATCAGTAGCACCAAAAATAAAATTGGTATGATCAGAATAACAATTCTAACAATAGCCATGACATAACACATAGTTATTAAAATACAACATTTATTTTGAAGCAACACAGCCCTGAAAGTACTGATTTTCTTGCTTTTTCTAGATAGCAGCTAAGTGACGGTGGCTGGGAGTTCCACTGACAGAGCTACTCAAACAAAGATTCCGGATAAACACTATAAAAGCCGACTCCCAACATCCTCCAGCTTGCTTAAAAAGAAAGCGACTACTAAGCTTGCACCCCAAGATTTGGGTTTCTATATCATCAAGGATCTATTGTTCATTTATAGAAAGAAATGGAAACCAACAAAATGCAATAAAAAGACTATGGACTTTGGAGAGGGGCTGTTCTGGGTTCCAATCCCACACAGGCCATGGTCTGGCCGTGCAACTGTGGGCAAGTTACTGACCCTCTCGGAATTGCTTTTACGTGGATCTAATAATTGTGCCTCACAGTCTTTTGTGAAGACTAAATGAAATGGTCTATGTGAAACAGTGTCAAATTCACACTTTGCATACATTCAGTAAACAAACAGAAATCCCTCAATGGACAGAATGTGAACGTATACTAAATAAATACCCACTGTATTTAATGCATACTAAATAAATACACACTGTGGCTGAACGCTGGGTTTGACATAATGAGCATACTCTCTCAAGCCTGGAAATTACCTTAGAATATAAGTTGATAATTGATATTCCCTATGCTGTAATTATTTACTAAAATTGTTACTACTCTCCAATGTCAGAGGCATGGCAAGTTTTGATAACTGCTGTAATAGTCAATGGCAAGGTTTTAAAAAGAAAATAGGATTTTTTCACTTTTAAAACTAAGACGTGGGCCAGGGATTTAGCTCAGCTGTTCGGTGGCCTGCCTCACAAGCTCAAGGACCCGAGTTCGATCCCTGGTACCAAAAAAAATAAATAAATAAAATAAAAAATAAAACTAAGACATGTAAGTGTATGACCTATGGCAAAGCAATACTTTGGCTGTGAGCAAAAATACATTGTATTTTTAGCATCATTTCATTTTGTCCATTTTACAGCTGCATGTTGTTTCTAAGATACAGAAAAATACAAAATAAATCTGCAAAGCCCAGAAAAACACTGTACTTGCTTTCATCACATTTCATAATCAGCTCAGTACTGTGGCCCAGACTGCTGTTCCGTGAACAATATAAAAAAATCTCCACTGATTTAACATCACAATAAAAATTAAATACATTAGCACCAAGGGACCGTTTCCAGATTTGGAAACCAACTTAACAGCGTTGTGATCTTACCTGGTAGATAGACTGCTGTGCCTTCCACGGCCTCTTCATGAATGCCAATCAGGAAATGAGTTTCGTTAGAAGTTTCCAGAAGGGAAAATGGCGGTGTGGCAAGCTCACGGCTTAATCCCACCGTGCTTCCTGTAGCCTGATTATGAGCATCAAGAATGCTCGCAGGTGGTTCCTTTTCTGGTCCTGTGACTGTGGAATCCTCCCCTCGGATTAAAGCTGCTGCATGTGTTTCCAGGTTTATTTCCGAAGAAGGGATGGTGGGGCTCACAGAAGTCTGTGGGCTGGGCTGAGGCACCACACCCGCCTCAGCCCTAGAAAGCTCAGAAGCAGAGGTAGAGTGTGGCCACTGCATGGCACCTTCTAACTTTATCTCCCCAGCAGCTGTAGGAACAGTTCCAACTCCAGGGATTCTAATACTCGGAAACACCTGCATCGTTTCTCCAGAAAACTGACCATTGCCTTTGTTTCTGGGATCTTGAGAAGCCTCCGTTGCTTCCTCGGGAATTAGTTCTGTGGGAGAAGCTTCCACTTCTGACAACTTGGGTTCACGTTTGTATTCTGAAAGTTTGGCATCGTCAGGAAAGGAGAACGGAGGCTGAGTTACATGGGAGTGTTCTGCACTCGGTGGTTTGGAAGTGGCTTCAAAAACCACATGAACCTCGTTCTGAGAATGCCCCGGAGACCTCAGAGTGGAGCTGGTGTCTGTACCTGGCAGAGCACTTGGCCGGGGAACCTCTGCATATTCAGACACCCCACTGCCCAGGGAGACAAGGACTGGAGAAGGTGCTGTCCTAGGAGACAGCACTTCAGATGCTGAAAGAGTGACTGAGGGGCTGGGTCCTCCCAGCATATCAAGTGCTTCCGTTAAACTCTGAGTCATGAGGTGGATATTACTGATACTTACATGGGGAGTGACGTCCATCGGTAACTCCTCGGCCCCTGAAGAGGATTCCGGCTGAAAAGAAGGACCTATGTATTTCTTCTCTTCGTACTCCTCCTGAGTCCTTTCCAAATGACCTAACGTTGATATGACTTCACTTTGGTCTGCAATAGCTTGACCATCAGACAATGTGCTTGATTCAAATATGTCATCCAGGCCTTTCGTTTCCAGCTTTGGTTCTCGGATCTCTACATGAACTGCGGCAGGCTTACCAGGCATGGGCAGGGCTGTGACCGCAGGTAGTAGAATCTCTGCTTCTGCTCCCATGCTAGGCACAGGGGTTTCAGTTGTGGCATTAAAGCCCATATGGTGCAACTGGCTTCTGTCCTCAGAAGCTGCTGGTTCGTTATGTGCTGCCTGAGGGTACCCAGCCAGAACAGGCTCACCAGAGCCCTCAAACGCTTCCTCGGTTAAGGATAGGTTAACCGCTGCCTCATGCTGGTCTTGAGCTTGGGTGGCTTCAGTGCTTTCTTCACCACGTGGTCCTGCTGGTGCCTCTGAGTCTATGTATGTCTGCATCCCAAGGATGTCTTCGTCTACAGGTTTTGTATGATCAATATCTATGATGGTGGTTGCATCCGTCAGCCCAGGGAGAATATGGAGGATGGGACTCTCTGTAATGGTCAACATTAAATCCTCTTTGTCCAGATCGATAATAATATTTTCAGTGGCTTTTCTTCTGTTAGGTTTCAAGGTGGAATCCTCAAATCCTGCAAACCGGTCTTGGAAACTGTCTGTGCCATCTTCCGTGGGCTTCTTGGAGGGTGCTGTGTCTGCCGGCACGCTGGTTGGGCGAGGGGTGCTTTTGTTCTGCTCTGAGTGGAGAGGCAGCACCGTGGACGCTGTGTGTGATCCACGGGCAGTTCTAGCTTCAGCCCCTGGGACTTCCGGATGCCCTTCCAGGAATGTATCAGAAACAAATGTGGTGCTTCCTTGCCTGGTTGCCTGAGGAGTTCCAGAAATATGGACTAAATCATGAGGATCTGATTCTCCAGATCCCTCTCCAGAATTTTCATAAAGCAAGTCAGATGGTTTCGGTGCCGATGTGACAAATTCTTTGGCCATTTCAAGACCATGAGTTCGAGCTAGAAAAGCAGTAGAAGAAGTTGCCGAGTCTTCAGTGTCTGCTGCTGAGGTATTCTCGTGAGAGACTTGCTCAGTCACAGGCTGTGGTCTCTGAGTCTGGATTTCTTCGGACCAACTTAGGGTCTTACTGAGAGGCTGCTCAATGTCTGTGGTGAAAGAGATGGGTGCTGGAGTCGGTCCTTCTGCTCCAGCACCACCTAAAATATCTAGGAAGGTGGTTTCGGCTGCTGCCTCATCAGATTTGGAGCTGTTATCTGTTTCAAAAATGAAGGATTTAACTTCATTTTCTGCATTTTCCATTTTATCATAGTCTTCTATTTTCTCACTTAGAATACTTGTTTTCAAACTTTCCACTTGAGGAGTCTGGGGATATAATGTGCTAATGATTTGTTCTATTTCAGTAAAATTCACTGACATTGTAGGAAGAGTGGGTGAAACTTCTTCTCCTGATCCAAGTCCAGAAAATAAGAGATCAGTACCCAACTCACTGATGTTTGGTCTCACAACTTTGGGGAGGAGTTTTACGTTTTCTTCTTCTTTAATTAATAAATCTGTGACTACACCTTTGGCTGGCATCGATTCAGTCACAAAGGAAGAAGCTGAGTAAAAATCTGACTGTTCAGTGACCAGGGGGAGAGTAGTATATGATTCCAACGCCTTTGTATCTGGCTCTGGAGTAGACAAGAGAACTAAGGAAATGCCTTCCTCCTCCATTTGCTTATCAGTGCTGTAAGTTTTCTTTGTAGAATAATCTGTGGTTTGAAGTTCAGTTTCAGTAAGTGTTTTTGAATCAGAAGTTGTTTGTTCTGGTGCAAGAGAGCTACGGACTGATTCAAAAGTCATGTGTTCTTGAATCTTTTCCCCCGAGGCTGTTTCACCTTCAATCCCCTGTCTCAAGGGATCGACTTCCTGCCTAGGCCATAACTTCACTGGCTCCACTGTTTGGAGAAAGTCCATTAAAACTGTGCCATTGACCTTTACTTCGTCCCTTCCTGTTGGCTCTAAAGTACCTCCCACTTCTGCTCTAGGGAAATCGGTAGGTCTTGGATTTGCTTCATGAATGACACTCACTTCTTCCAATCTTTGGTCAGTAAATGGGAAATCTGGACTGGAGAAGTTTTCCACAGCAGTGGGAAGCATTGGGTCAGCAGAGCTGCGGGCCATGACCAGCTGCTCCCCTGAGCCCTCAGCTGAGGCTAGGAACTCTTCCCAGAGGGAGGCTGAGGTGCTGGCCGTGGTGCTGCTGGGCCGTTCTTTATCCTGTACGAGATGGGTGTGCTCTGAAGAAGACACTGTGGGTGGCAAAATCTGGATAGTTGTAAAGCCTGTGTCTCCAGAGCCTTCTATCACCAGAGTTTCTTCTTTTGTGATGGGATGAGGCACCGTGGAGTATTCTGTAAAGTCACCACTGAAATCTTCCTCCAGAGGAAAACCTGTAGAAAAGCCCTTTGTTTCTGCCCTGTGAGTTGGTTCTCCGGATGGTTCTGAAACCAGTTTTCCCTGGGATGCTTGGCTTACACTTTCAGCAATGTCTCTGTCTGTTACAGGGGACAAAACATGTCCTGTTGGTCCAGAGGAGGACGTGGTTTCCACGTGGGGAGACAAAGCACTTGCAGCTTCTATTCTGGCTTGGATTTCAGACTCTAAATTTAATGAAAACAAAGAAAGAGTAGTGGTTTCTAGGTCCACAGCAGCTTCCCCAGAGCCCTGCTCCAGAAAGAGAGAGACTAGGCTACCTGAGAGAGTGGTAGGCCCTTCCTGGACCCCAGCGTGGCTGCTACTGCTGGGCTCAAAGGGCTGTGCCCCAGAATTATCTAAAACCTGTGTCTCTGCAAGGAGAAAGGCAGAGCTTGTCACTGCAGTTTCAGGCTGTGTCAGTGTTGTCAAAGGCAGAAAGTTTTTCCTGATGTCTGAATCACCAGAGGTCACTACATATGAACTTTCTAATTCAGGGGGCAAAAGGAATTGGTCTGATCTCTGTGTTGGTGACAGTAACTCCACTGTAGCAGCCACAGCAGTAGTTCCTTTCTCCTCTTCTTCCTCTTTCTTTTCCTTTCCCTCAAGAGCTGTACTGAAAACCCACGTGGAAGTATCTGTTTCACTTAGAAATTTGGGAGACACCACTTCTGCAGAAGCATTCTCAGAACTGGAATAAACAGTGGTCACAGCAACATCAGAAAAGCCTTCTGGGACCACGACCTTGCTAGTTTCTAAAGTAATGAGTGTATCTGCAGCATTTCTCTGTGATAAGTTAGCTACCATGGTGAACATTTTATCTTTGTATTCCTCTACTTCCCCAGAGCCCTCTAGAAATGGAAGTGAAGAACTCCCTGAGTGCTCTGCAGTTTGGCTAGAGGTTATTTCAAACCAGCTTTCTGTGGTAGCCAAGCGGTCACCAGGCTGTGGACTTCCGGTCAGTGTGACTGAACTTTCCTCTGAAATAGGGTCCAGAGAACTTGGAACTATACCACTCTGAGTATATGTGATAGCAGCACTTTTTTCTGTCTCTTCACCCAGTGTTACTTCTGCAGCTCCTGAAAACACCATTTTCTGAGATACTTGGTCAATGGCAGCCTCTCCTGAAGACTCCTCAGGAAAGAGAGACACGGGATCAGGATTTCCATGCACCAGATTTTCAAGTCCAGGACCTCTCTCTGTGACTAACTCTGCTCCTTCTGGGCGTTTTCCCCCATGGAATGGGGCTGTAGGGAAAATATCAGGCTCACCACTTGCAAAAGTTTCTGACATTTGGGGGTAAGTCGCAGGTTTCCATGTAATTTCCAGCAGTTCATCGGATTCTTTAGATTCATTAGGTTTTAGAGCAGGCGACAGCTCTGCTTCTGGTATTACAAACTGATGGGTATCACTTTCAGAGCTGCCTGAGAAGTTTTGAGAAGGTGCCACACTTTCATACTGGCCACGCCGAGCTTCCTCCGCCTCCGGGTCCTTGGGCACAGTGGTGACAAGGTGTTTCCCATTGATGTACTGCACAGACGGGGTGGTGGTGGCATCAGTGGCATTTGCACAATCTTCGCCCTCCCCTTCATCCTCCTCATTGTCGTATATGCCTAGTTCAATTATGTCAGTCAAAAGTCCTTCGAGCAGACTTTGCATCGGATCTGTCTCTTCACTACATGGTTCTTCTTCTTTAGATTCTGAATCTATTGGTTGACCACTTACACTCAAATCACTCATTCGACCTGAAAAAAACAAAGTTTTCACAATACTTAAATGAAAGATTTGGCAGAAGAAATCGATAGCAAGGCTGATCACATTTATACACACAAAGGAGGATTTGAAGCTCTCCACATGAAGTGCAGTCACACTACACGGTTTTGTCTTCAAAAATCTGTTGCTTTACATCAACAACGAGAAAACCAAGTCCCATTTGTGACTGTAGAAACAGGTCAGGAAAACTCTCCAATTAAGTTTCACAAAACATCAAAGTCCTTAACATGAAGCAAGGGCTCGTGTACACATTATAATCTAATAGTTTAAAAACAAAAATTAAGGCCATTTCCCCAGACCACCTACAAAAAGTAATTTGTTCTTGTTCTTTGTGTAAGCAGATGCTTAGATACTCTGTATCCAACAAGGAACCGCGAAGAGCTTCCTCCAGGATTCTCCATAATCTGTCCGAAAGAAGGCTGGCTATTCTCAGAGCAGTGTTCACAACCCCTTCAGACTGCAGGAACAATCCTACCTACGCCAGCAGTGAGACAAGAGCTCGGCCACCGCCCATCTGTGGGAGCAGGAAGTCCTGGTGGGGGCAGCTGGTTCACTGAAAAGACCAGGAAGGAACAAAAAGCCCCCTGTACCATTACATTTAACCCTTCTGGGTTGTGACTGGGATTAGGTCACTTGTAGTTGTGAGAGACATTTCCTCCAAAGAAAATTCAGGAGTCACATCTAAACAGTGTATTTCAAATAACACATATCACCAGAACATTCCCTGGATTGTAAATTCCAAATGGCACCAACCAGTAAGCTCAATGGATTTCTTTTTTCGTCACCAGAAATGTACCAGCAAAGTTCTTTGCCTTGGACCCTGGCAAGGAAGAGATTCCAAGGCTTCAGCCAGCGAGGTGGTGTTGATCTCTCCAGGAGTGGGTCCTTCCTCCCCCGCCCCTCTCCTTCAGTGACTCCACATCGCGAGAGGGACTTGGGAGGCCCTGAGCCATGAGGAAAACACCGGGCTGTGGAGTCTTCCCATCCCACAAAGGAATTGTCACAGGGCCTGAGTTCACATCACACGTGCATAAGCTGCACCGGTCACAAGGAAGGAGGAGTAACAAGGACGGAGCCAACCTCACCCTCCACCGCAGCTTCAGGGGAGAAAACATCTGTTTTCTTCCGGATGGTCTCAGCTGCAAGAAGCCACCTGCCTTTATGTTTGGAGGAAGCAATATCCAGCATCTACTGGTATATCAGAAAAGAAAAACTACTCCGGAGAAATCAGTACCATATAGCTCATATTCCATCTAATATCCATCAATATAAATACAGAAGAACTATATGAACTATCACTATAAACTCTATGGGAACTTATCAAATTCTTTTTAAATATCAAAAGGCCACAACTTTTATGTAAACAGAGGGCGTGTACAATAGTTAGATCACTTTTTTCTCTCTCATAAAAAAAGAAATATCTTCCTTGTATCCAGCATCTCTTCACTAAACTGTATCCCTATAATACTGTTTGTGTAGAGCTGGATTTTTTTTTTTTTTTTTT
>NW_022900915.1:42187101-42212515 GCF_012274545.1 Fukomys damarensis
TTTTTTTTTTTTTTTTTTTGGTACCAGGATCCAATTTGGGTCCTTGTGCTTATGAGGCAGGTGCCAGGACCACTGAGCTAAATCCCTGGCCCAAGCTGGATTATTTTTACCTTAATTCTACATCCTTCTCCTATTTAACTTTCACATGTTGTAATTAATTTTCTGTACCTCAATCTTATCCCACTCAGATATTCAACCTTTCAACTAGGTAAGCTAAGGCATAGAACTCAAACAAATGAGAAAGAGTTTCTGTCATATAGAAAAGTGAGATCAGTGCCTAACCCTAAAGGTAAGCTTTGTGCTATAAAAGAGGATGGGAAAAAAATGTTTATACTGTACGACAGAATGCACTTTTACGGTCTTTTGCACAAATGATTCTCTGGAAATACCACATTGACAATTTAATCACTAAATCAAGCAGTTTCTCACTGTTAATAGTATTTAAGATGAATAAGGCCAGGCTCACTAATAACTATTTTCTACAATTTCCTGGGATTTACCTGGAGTTTCTAAAACCCGCCTATCTGAAACTGCTCACATTCTTATTTCACACAAAACCCTGGTTTATTGCTTCATTCGGCACAAATTACACTAGAACTTGTGATGAAGAAGTGTTATACACAGGTCTGCCAAGTTCGCACCTATGTCTGCTTCACTCCACAGCCTTGCTCAGTTAAGTGGAGAAAGAATTTATAAAGAAATGAGACAGTTTGAGCATATGAAGACTCCCTCAAGCATGTCAGACCTTTTAAAAAATAATGGAGTTAAAATTAGCTAGGTGGCCACACTTCTCTAGCCAAACACAAAGATAAATAAGGAAGCAACTGCTCAATATTGTGACTAAACTTTTAGGCCGGGAGTAGGGTAAAGACACTCGTTATTAGTATAGATTCTCAATAAATTCCTCATTTTAAAATATAGAACTGATATAAACATATCCCACCATTTTCTTAGTGAATAATTACAGGTGGAGGGCTCATCACGTGGCTGTAAAATTGTAGGCTGGGGAGAAGCAGGCAGAGAAGACATTTAGGTGTGCCAATGCACAAACGTTCACATAGGAGGAAACTAACAGATGGTCTCCACGCTCAGTTAAATGAATTACTTTTTCTTGTAAATCAGTAATATCAACTCATATTAAGTCTGTTTGAATCTATTAACTAAAGACCATGGCAGTCACTTTAAATTCTCTATTTTTAGTCTCAGTGAGAACATTTCACAAATGGACAAAGAGCTGATAGTTCCTAACGTTCATACACCCTTTTTTTTTTTATTTTGGACCATCATTTTGGAATATCACACCAAAAACTCAACTGTTAGATCCAATGCGTTCTACTTGCTAACTGAAATAAATACCACAGTATGTCAATCGCAGCAATGTAAACATTATCAAACCTATAAAGTTTACATACACATTTTAAGCACAGCACTGCTCTGTACTAGGTTTTGCCTGCAAAATTAAATACACTATCACAACCACCGGGGCCCTGCTCAGGAGCCGGCACAAGACTAAGCCCCTCGGGCTGACACTGGCTTACTATTAAGCTCACAGCAGCTCACGTGTATCTTCTAATCTCTTCTCACACAAACACTGTGCCAACAAGTTAGAAAACAGGACTAACTAAACTCTTTAGCCTCATGTTGAGGGGAAACTTGCTGAGTATACATCACCCATAGTTAATTTAGATTAGGGTCCCTCCTCAATTACCTCCCAAGTATTTGATCAGATTTGCTTCAGAATGGCGAAAAGCAGCAACATTTTACCCAATTTAATCTTGTTTTCCATTGTACCCCAAACCCGGCAATGACCAAGGCGTTATCAACACACCATAATAAGCAGTGACTGAGAAGAAAACCTATATATAAATAATATGCTCATTTGATAAATAACATGGATTTTCTTTTAAAATAAATGTTATTGTGTATATCTGAGGCTTACAATGTTATGTTGCTATACTCATGAGTAATGAAATGATAACTATATAGAAGCAAACTAAAATATAATTTAACTTACTTTTACAAGAGCAGCTAAAATCTACATATGCAACACAAGTCCCTAATACAACATAATTCCATTACCTATGATCCGCATACTGTAGTCCCATTTTGTACCAAATGCAACTTGAGTAAAAAAAAAAAAAATACAAGAGTTGTGATTATTTGCTTTCTTTTACCAAAAGGCATGTTCTCACAAATGAGCAACTCCTGTTCACAGTGTTTCTTAATACTGGCTTAAAGCAGAGGGGTATGGACTACCAAGGCCTTTGAGGCTAAACTTTCTGCCAGTAGATTCTCTGCACACCAATGTACCTCTCGCCTTGTCGGTAAGTCTGGTTTATCCCCATACTACTCACATTTCACCCAAGCCTCTCTGTGGTACAGAGGGGTAGGTGATTTTCTTTCTCCAGCCGCAGGGCTGGCTGCCGAGTCCTGGCCTCTTATCCCTTCTAGCTCAGCGTGCCTGCTGTTCCTCTTTGTTTATTCACCCTCCAAAATCACCTCTTCATCCTCTTTCCTGTCACCGCCCTCACCCACCACAGGTATTATTAGCCAATTGTAACAGCTGTAATTACTGCAAACCGGAGAAGTTTCTTGGTGGCGTGTGGGAGGGGGGATGCCTGTGCCATTGTGCAGGCCGTGTCTGGTTCGGAAACCATGATCTGCTTTCTTTCACACCAGCAGAGCAACCTAAGAGGGTTATTGACATTCCAAGCTCTTAGACCGACAAGTCCTCAGAAAGGACTGCTCTATTTCAGAATTTTCCTCTAAGGATAATAGAACTTTTATTTGGATTTCAAAAGTCAAACCACAGAACTGTGTAGAGTGCACGTATAATCTTTTCTGTGTTTCCACGAGTGTATTTTAACAGCTTGGCCTTGGTATCCCGGTACCATGGTTAATAGGTTTTTTCATGGCGTTTCACACAAAGCTTTACTGCTGGCTGATCTCAGGTTTTTCACCACGTATTTGTAAGTATTTCATGGCAGAGTTTTGTAGACATGGTATAAGTCTTCCAGCCACACTGTGACAGACAGAAAACATAATTGCTATAATGCATCGGCAGCTAGCTAAATCTCAAGTTCTCTTTGGGGAATTTTACAGTTTAAATTTAAGAGCTTTTAATTAAATGTAACTTATAATCTGCTCTGCTAGATATATGAAGGTTGTATTTATTTAAATGGTTTTCATTTAATGTATAACAAAAAATTTTATTGGCTTAATTCAAAAATACATTAGATAGCTACACTGACATATTTAAGAAAAACTTGCAAAATTTAAAGAAAGTTCGAAATTCCCTAAGATATTTAAATTTCCAGGACTGGGGATTTAGCTCATTTGCCCCATACCTGCCTCACAAACACAAGGTCCTGAGTTCAATCCCCAGTACCTAAATAAATAAATAAAACAAATTTTTTTTCTTACAGACATATACCTATAGATTCAATAACCAGAAAAAATGTTTTAATTTCCTATATCTCTTATAAATTCTTAACGAAAATAAAATGCTAGCAGACACCTTAAGAAATGAAGAAAACTGACTGATTTTGACCAAGACTGTCTTAGATATCTTGAATCCTCAATGTTTTCAACATTTGACACATGAAAAATGGCACCAACTCGGTATGTTTTTTGAAAAACGGAGAGGTGTAACCATGATATAAACACGCTCCCCAAATCTTGCCAGATGTTTCTGCATCCTCAATTACTGCAGTGCCTGGATGTCATGCAGTATTTGACAATCCTCGACCCTCCCGGAGGTGAAGATCAGTACAGTTCTGTGACCCACATCTCCCTGCTACTTCTGACAGCTGGGGTTCACCTGGTCCACTGACCAAGCCTTTTCTTGATCAGCAAGTAACTCAATTCTCCATTCATTCATTTTACACTCAAAAAAAAAAAAGAGATAAGGTATGCATATAAGCAATACAAGTGTTTCTGATGACCTCCTGTAGAAGAGGCACACTACTATGGGAATGACGGGTGGGGATCACCTCTTTGCCTAACTTCACACAATCCTCAAATAACGCTGTTCTTTCAAGTGGAGAGAACATGTGAAGGTACAGCCCTCAAGTGCACTGGAGGAGACAGCACTGGTGTGGATGCTTTCAGCTTACGGAAAAGCTTACAGAAAAGGTTTCATAACTTCCAACTTCTAAAGCACACGGTTTCCTAGAGAGCACATTCAAGTAATGTTGGTACCTCTGAGCAATCTCTGAACAAGAAAAAGCTATGTGGAAAAAAGTAATCCAGGTAATTTAGGTTTGCAAGTTTTCTTTACAAGATAAAAAATAGAACAAATGTAAAAAAAAAAACAATAGAGCTGTGCTTTTATTATATTTTTCACTTTGGTTTTCTAATATTGTCAAATTGTTGATAAACAGATGATAAATGACAAATATAGATGACAGATTTTATCAGATAGGCTAATACCAGAAAAATGGTTGTGTCAGAATCAAGACTTCAGAAGTAAATAAAAGCTCAACTAAACTGAAAGGTCTCTCATAAATAGGTACATATAGTTCCTCTTTAGACCTGTGAATGACATCAAGCTACACTTTACAATCACCATTTTATTTTTAATTGTGCCCCTCCTTTGTTAAAAGTTTAGGAGCAGCTTGTGGCCCCTCTTTCCCCCAGGCTCTCTGGCTGGGAGCTCAGGCAGCTCAGCTGGCCAGCCACAAGTCCATCCCTTCCCTCAGTCTCCTGTCCTACATCATCCTCTGAGCTTTACCCGTGCAGTCAGGAAGCCCTCTGTCCTCCAGTTCATCTCGAAAGGCCTGGGCCCAGAATGGCCGTATCTTGGACACGCATGTCACAGGACTTAGGTCTCAGGGTTTCTCACTTACAAGTTTCCTAGTTGTTCTTACTTTTTGGTCTCATCTCCCTGTGTTCCATATTCCAAAGTTAAGGTAAAAGGATCTTCTAAGCAAACATCGCTCCTCCTGCTCCACCTGTTTCACCCCTCTGAAGAGTCTTCTTGGAAGATTATCTACCTGGTTACTCATACGAATGCCACTAAGAAAGCTCACGTTCTGCTTGACCAATACTTACCTCCTGTGAAAGATTTGTAACTTAGCTGAAGGGATTATAGTTCTTTGGCTACAAGTATTGCCTGGTCTGAGATACAACTAAAGAATCATACCTAAAATGCAAAGAGTAAATATTTTTGTAGCAATAAAAATCTAGATAATTTAACTATCCAGGCCCCATTTTAACACTTTTTTATCATTCATTTTCTTTCCAAATTCATATTGGCTCATACTAAAGCAATTGTCATTGCTTTTTCCTCAAACATAAATGCAAATTGAACAATACATAACCAAAAATATCCTTAAGCCATAAGCATATTTCCTTTTAATTCTCATGTTTGCAGGTAGAAATTAAGTGGGCAGAGCTAAGTGACTTTGCAATTCTGAGCAATGAAAATGTACTTCTCAATCTTCACTACGACTTTTGATGAAATTAAGATACTCCTGAAACTTAAAAATACATTCCCATTATATTGAACTCCACTCTCTTCCTTATTTACAGTTGCCGAGGTTTCTTAACATTGTAAAAAATGCACCCCAAAAATCTGACCAAAAACCCCAATTTCCCAGAGGTAAGACTGTGTCAGACAAACTCCTTTCCCCCAAAGTTGGTGATTGCAGCTTCAGCTGAGCTGGCCGGAAGTCACCTGGCCTCTCTGCAGGCCTGAAGTCTGCAGCTTCACTAGTGTTCGGCCACTCACTGCATGGTAGGCCCACCTGGGTGCATTAGAAGGCCAGTGTGTGATAAGCAAGTAAAAACTTACCCAAATTTAAGAAAGAAAACAAAAACTGCAAAGGCTCGAGACCCCCACTACAAATTCAGAGTCAAGCTTCGTCGTGGGGACACAGGGCTGAGGCTTCTGTCCCCCAGCCATGGTTGAGAAGCAACGAGGGCAGCACTGATGCATGGGGGTGTCCTGGTGCCCCTCAAACTACCCCACAGTTTGGCATCACAGGCCATCATGGGGCATCATCACTGTTGGTGCCTGGCTGATGCAGCCTGGGCCCTCTCTGGTAAACCAAGTCATGCCCGAGGGGAGGACAAGTGCCTAAGCTTTCCTCTGAAGTTGGTTCTGAGCTGCCCAACTCATCTTAACTCATCTCACTTTACCTTATCTTAACTCGTCCCATCATAGCTTCCAATATATGTATTACAGCAAGCTTTCGCCTGTATCCCATATTCCTCTGCTTACCAAATTACCCAGGTGCTTTCCCAGCTAAGTCATATGTAATCCAATTTTCTTTTCCCTGGACACATAATGGCTTGGTTCAATGACTTTATTTCAGTAAACCTCTAAAGGATGTGGGAGTAGGTGCGGGAACACAGAGTTTCCATCTCAGAATAGTTCGGTACATAGGCTCCCTACAAAGCCCAGAAAGGTAAGCTTTCAAGAGCGAAAATGGTACTTGTACAATATTCCGATACGTTCTCCAGAAATACGCATTATTGTTTTCCTTTCTCTCATCTTAGAAAAGCCAAAACCTTCACACGTTGCATATGGTTAAAGAAAGCAAACAGATACTGAAAGACACCAAGAATCTCTGCTAAGAATCAGCCAAGGTATTTACTGTAGACTAAATACACGTGTGGGTCAACAGGTCAAGTATGCCAGGGTGACACGGGATCTGAGTTTTGTACGCTTAGATTCTGAAATACAACTGAATTTTTCCTCTCTTTGAAGATATTTTCTGCTTTAAAAGCTTGTAGTTAGATCTTAAGTAATATATGGAGAAAGACTATATTCCTTGTATTGATTATTCTGAGTATTTAAAAGGCCCACCATAATAAATTTTTCTCCAAAGGATCAAGTCACTCATTTTAAAAATAATTATATCCTTCTTCTTGCCCATACGTTTTCCCCCTGTGTCATCCAAGACTGGTACCATTGTGTAAAGCAATAAAATTGATTTTCATTTGGCCGTATGATTCCCTAGTACAAAAGGATGTTATATATCACCTCAATTATGTTGTAAAAAATCTCAAAATACTTTGGTGCAAATGAAAAAATCTATAGGTATCAAATCACATCCCCTCGGTACCCTGTCTCCTATTCCTCCCCATCAATGACCCATTCTTGAAATTTTTCTATCAATGAAACCATTTTATATCAACTATTCTTGTACAGAAAATACTGGCCTCTGTGGAGGAATAATACTGAAAAATTTCTAAACTGCACAAAATAGAAAAGTGTTCTTTAAAACACAGTATTTTCAGCTTTACTTCATTAAAATGGAACCTCAGAAAGCAATTATTTTCCTTTAATTCCTGTTACTTCTCTCCCTTAGTTATGCCCTTCCCCCAAAATAGTCTGAACCCTGTCTGGACCTGTGAATACATTTTTACTGAAAGAGATTTTTTTGTTTTGTTTTGTTTTTTCTGGTAGCAGGGATTGAACTCAGGACCTTGTGCTTGTCAGGCAGGCGCCACACCGCTGAGCTACATCCCCGGCCTCATGAATACACTTTTTTACTCACTGAACAAATAAATGATCTACTATCCATTAAGCTATTAAGAGAAGGCCGTCACTGTGTTGAGAACTGAGGGCTTCCTTGAAGACACATAAAGGCAGCAGGGGATGTGCAGGCTTTTTATGAATATGTAAGCAGAGGCCAGGCCCAATACCTGGGGACATCCATACTGAAATTGTACAATGACCTTTTCTTTAGAGAAAAAATTTAAATTGGTAGTTCTCCAAATCAGAAGCCTGATGTTCACACACAAAAGAGAGCAGAAAGTTTTTTATACTTAGAGCCTACAGAACCAATGCTGTAGTTAATTTGGGTGGGGGTTGCTGGGGATTGAAATTTTATGTGAAAGCTAGAGCTGCCTCCAATTCATACTCAAAGCGGCATCACTGGAAGCCAACATGAGCACAGAGGAGTCACACTAAGATCTGTCACGTTCCTTAAGTCAATCAGGAACCAAGGTGCAATTAAGTAATGTGGTCCTCATACAATAAATCATCTTGAACTTGAAGATAATGCAACTTCCACTCGTTTAGTTCAAAACAATTTGTTTTCTTATGTTTAGAAATCTGAGGGAAAAAAATACACTCGATTTTAACCAAAAGGCTACCAGCAAAACAACTATGGTAAAAATTCCAGAGGCCGGGATGGGAGGAGCTGGTACTTAGAGATGCCCGTGTGCCGGGCGCTGTGCTCGGTGCTGTAGCCACTTACGCGGTGTGACTGTGTGGGGGTGGCCCATGGGAATAGCTCACGGGAGCTCCCCGAAGATAAGCTGCTCCCCGCAATGCCTTGTGGGTGAAGCAATGCATCCTTGAAATGTTGTGACAGCTGAGTCTGTAAGGACCCAGCACTTCATTCAAACAGTCCACAAACAGCAATGTTGACAAGAAATCTGAGTCTCCTCCTTCCACGACACCCACGCCCTTCTACATAATTTAGGGAGTGAGCTGCCCAGCAGCCATGTTCTTTCAGAATAGCATAAGGTGCTTCCAAGAAAACAGGTTCAGTGCAGTGTGAACACTGTAACTACTTAACTGTTCAATAAGAAGGTGTGTCATGTGCATGTGGATCTAGAGACAAATATGCACGCGCGCATGTGTGTGTGTGTGTGTGTGTGTGTGTGTGTGCAAGTGAACGCATATACATTTTCCCTGTTATGGAACCTCTGTGGTTTGGAGAGAGTTAGGAAGTCAAAGTTGGGAAATACGCTATATAAGAACAGTCCTTATATCGATCTTCTAATGAAAAAAATTCAAGTGAGGAAATGTAAACATTCCTGCATCCACACTGCAGACAGGCAAAGGAGAGACTGAACCTGAGTCCCCGACATAGAGCCCAGGCTCTGACCCAGATGCTTCAACATGCACCTGACTTAGGGTGTCACCATCATTTAAAGCAACTCTGACAGCCGTAGGAGCTCTTCTCCAAGTAGAGTTCATGCCATGGAGCCTTGGCCATGCATGGTTCTGAACAGCGGCGGAACCACTAAGCCAATTCCCCGGCCCGGGCGTGCACGGTTCTGAACTGCAGCCCCACAGGGGAATATATTTTGAAAGTTAAACACACTTCACTTGCAGAAGATGCCACCTTTATCAAACCCTTGGAATCACTAGTGCTCAGGGAGGTGTGAGGAAGTCAGCTGAGTATCTACCTTTGGTCTCCATGAATCAGTTTCTGGAGTGCTGGTTAGAAGAACAGCTGGCTATAGCTGGGTTTTCCTCACCCCACTGATAACCCCCGGTTGAGAACCAACAGGCAAGCGAGTGGTTTCTTTTTACTCTACCCTTCCAGAAAGGACTGGCTTATGTTTCTGCTTCTTCTGCTTCTTCCTCTTCCTGGACTTCTTTTTTGAAATATACTTTTAACTTTCTACCTTCATCCATCCCTTCTTTTGCTGATCTCATCAGTTACCCACAATTTGCTACTCCACGTTACCTACTGTGTAATCACAGTCTTTTGTACCACAGTTACAGTTGACTATTAATACTATTGCTTCCCTGGTGTGCATCGAAAGGCTGGGGTGCACACAGGCTGGTGTAAGGTCCTTCTGCCCACCTCTCCTTTAATACCCATCAAAGGACTGGGCATGCTGGGCCTGGAGCTTTACCTAAAGATGAGTCTGTTCTCTTCATTTCTTTTTCTTCTTCTTGCGGTGTGTGTGTGTGTGTGTGTGTGTGTGTGTGTGTGTGTGTGTGTGCGTGTGTGTTTGTAGGTGGAGCTAGTACAACTATCGCTGAGCTACATCCTCCATGCTTTTGATTTTTGAGTTAGGCCTCACTAAATGCCCCAGGCTGGCCTCCAACTTTCCATCCTCCTGCCTCACCCTGCAGAGTAGCCTCTGCCTCACTACCTGGAGATAACCCTTGACTGCTCTTTGCCGGAAGGTGGTGTATGCATCTTTCCCAAGGCAGCGGCCTTTTGCACGTCTGTCTTTGCTCCTACCACTTTGATAGTTTTGATAATGCAAAGTTGTAATTACTAAAGGCTATTTCAGAAACTACTGAGTTATTTGAGGAAGAAGAAAAGGCAGTTTCCCTTGGCTATGGATGCAACACCTCTTTTGCTGTTAAACTTCAAATTTGAAGCAAACACTTTGAATTGTTTACATTTTTGTCTCAAGATCAGTGGGCTAATAAAATTATTTACAGAACAATCTCAAAACTGAAATTCTATAAGTGCATATATGTGTCTACGTGTGCACACTTGTTATATATGCAAAGTGTTTCATTTGGGATTGTTTTAAAGAAGCAGTCTACAGTACAGTGTTATGTTCAGTAATAATTTTGAAGCATTAAGGTCTATTTTTGTCTTCATCATTCTAAATAAGCGAGGGAATACAAGCAATGTCTGACTTTAAATGTATTTGAATAATAGAACAAGAGCTCAGTCCTTTTGAGGACTTAGGGCAGCCAAAGAAAGATGAGGAAAACTCCTGCTAATTTCTTGCAGAAAAACAAAAGTGCTTCTCTGGCAGTAAAGCCACAGGCAGAGCCCAGCAAAAGGGGCCACGTATGCTCCCAAAATTCTGCAGCAGAGAAGTGACCCAGAGCCGGAAAAGCAGCTTACCAATTTCAGCACAGGTATCTGAGTGTGACACACATAGTCCTCTGAATTAGCAGGGCCTGAACTGGAATCCTACACTCTTCACAAACCAGTGGCCAGCTACTGAGAAAGCAGCCTTGCCAAAGCTCTAGCTCTTTCAGGAATTTACGGATGTGGAGGCATCAGAGCCAGCAGGGAAGGGGTACCCATTCCTTTGTTCATCAGAGGAGAAAGTCCCTTCACTACAAAAGTGCTCCCAAGAACACCAAGGCTACTAGACCCACCGCTGGGAGCTAGACCCTGTGTCTGTGTGCCTGTCTGCTTTCCCCAGATTTGTCTCTGGCTTTCACAGGTGTTCAGTATGGGAAAGGTGGTCGGACCCTCCAGAGAGCCCTTGATGGTCGCTTGGTGATTTAGTTCCACACCGACACATAGCACCCTGAGCTGGAGTTCTGCATTCTCTTGCTGACACATAGGTGCTGGTAAGACTGAAAGCACATTTGCTTCATTGGCTTCACTTAGCACTATGCAATGCAACTACCCAAAGGTAAATGTTAGTAAGTGTGCGTCCTTATCCTGGGGTAGAGGTATAGATAGCCAGAACAATTTCAGACAGTTTTCCTTTAAAAAATCAGTTCATTCAGGAATAAGTGAAGATTTCTGCTTGACATGATGCAACTCCCTTTCCAGCTATGTGTTGAGGTGTGCACTTGGCTAGAAAGTACCGGAGGAGAGGAGGGAGTGACTCCAAGAGACAGGCTCCTGTCTGTCCCCTCAAATATTAACCAATACGGATACTCATCTATCAAGCTACGAGGACCCTGCATAAAGGGACAGTTGAAGAAAGGAGTCTATGAAAAGATGAAAATAAAGTGTTTGTAGATGGGGAGGGGAGGAGGGGGTGAAGGGAGGGCGGGGTAAGGGGAAAAATGAGAATCAAGACTTGTCATGTAGAGGTACAAGATCCCAACAATGAATGTAACTGTACTGTACCCCTAAAATGTACCAATAAACTCAATTAAAGCTGAAAAAAAGGAGTTTGATCTTCTAATATAAAAAAATCTCAAAATAATTTCCTATATAAGGCTCTTTAAAATTCCATAAAAATGAAAAATTTGAGACGTTACCAAGCTGTTTCATGAATTATCTTACATAAGCGTCACCTTTTAAAGAGCAGTGACTGACTGCACCATCAATGACATAAATACCAGCGACCACCAACCAGACAGCACTGCTCTTGGTGCCAATGTCCTAAAACCCAACATTCGGAAAATAAACTTGTCGTTTTATGTCAGTTTCCCAGATATATAAAAACAACGTAGAGGAGATTAATCGGATGGGAGTTATTTCAAAACGACAGAAACAATGAACTACACTTCCCCATAAAGATACTGAGAAAAATCGTTCTAATTTAGAACCCAAATATTATGTTCTCGTAATCTAGCTACTCTGTAATATCATTACATGCATAATTTTATCCAGAGCTCAATCTTTAAATCGCTGCAGTTTAGCATTGGCTTTACTCCTGCCTTATCTTACATTTGGGTAGATGTAAGTCATAAAACCAGTTTTAAAACATGAAAGAAACCACCTAACAAGACGGCATCAAACAATGCACAGTTAGTTGTTATTTAATATCTACATATCCCTAAATTATCATTTGACAAAAACGTACAGGTAAATTGGTTTTAAAAACATTAATAATTCTATTACATTAACTTGTATCATTTCAGATGATTTATTGGAGCATTCTTTTAAAAAAAAATCTGGAATCAAAGAAACTCTTCGGACACATTCCAACCCTGAAGCCTTTATCCATGTTCACAAAGAAACCTTTCGATAATTTTTTTCCCAACTGCAGGTGTGCAAATGACTCCTGAAACAGACAGGAGTCGAGTTTTCAGCATCCCCTGAACCACTGTTAAACACACCCCATAGCATTTTTCAGCTCATAAAACTTTTATGAGCTGAAAAGTTCCCTCAGATTTTCTTAACTGCCAGCTCTCACTGCCCTCCAGCAACAGCAGCCTAAGTTGTTATTAAGACCCCATTTCAGCAAATACATCGTAAGCATGCCCTGAGTAGCATGTCTTGTTTCATGGTATTAAAAAAAGAAATCAAGATTTATATGACTTGCTGAGTGAAGAAAAAAATATGAATGTCCTAGCAGAGTGTAGCATGGGTGGTATTTTAGCTTACATAGATACACAGTGGATGTAAAGGTCAGTTCTAGTCAGATGAATTGATTTATACAAGTTCACACATGAAGGCCAGGGATTTAGCTCAATGGTTCCACTGCCTGCCTCGCAGGTGCAAGGACCCGAGTTCAATCCCCAGTACCAAAGAAAACAAAACAAAACAAAAAAACAAAACGAAACAAGTTCACACATGTATCAAAGATTTTCCAGTCTGGAAAGTATTCCTTGATACATTAAAAAAGTTGGCTTTCCAGGCATATGTGCACTTTCCCCTTTTAATTTATGCACCTGCCTTACAACTCATTAACTGTACATCTGCTGTAGGGCTTTTCCTTGCCAAAGTTCAAAATGTTGGAAAATTGAATTTCTCAAAGAAAACAAATGAGATTAGAGTAAGCGAGCTCAGTGTCTTAGGAAGGCAATAAACAATGTTATTCATCCTAAGGAGAATAGCATATGTAGAACACACAAAAATACAGAGCATAGGTTAATCCAGAGATACACACCCTCCTGCGTGCACGTGTGCAAGCGCACGCGCACACACACACACACACACACACACACACACGGACACACTCTGTACCCTGCCTAATGCAGGTACCAAAGTACCCCACAAAGGTTTCTGGCCAATAACTATCAATAAAAACCAAAAATTAGTTTAAAGGCGGAGCATGGATGGTCCCATGGTTTATAAATGGAGAAAACCAAACAAAAGTCCCCAGGACCAGCTGAATTAAGTTCGCACACTTATAAATACACACCTTCATAAAAACTGTTTTAGGGTTACACATCTGTCTGAAGTAACCATTTATAAACTTACTTTTTTATGATAGCCAACTTTTCTAGGAAAACCGAGTTTCGTTTTTTTTCCATTTTGTAACTGATTGGCCTAATCTTAATGTACAATTTCCCATTTAGAAGAGTTGTTACATGCAGAACATTTTTACTGTGTTTTGTGTTACCAGATCAACTTAGTTATTTATATGAACAACAGAGTAATATAAATTGAGAAAAATCTCTACACAGTAGTTGAAATACTTTTCAAATCCTCAACTGAAGTATTTGTAGTAATTTAGTTCTCCCTTCACTTTTTTTATCAGTTATATCTTTCTGTCTCTTTTCTACTTCTGCTGAGAGCAATCCTCTTTCCCACTTCTTAGTAACTCCTTTCTTTTCCACTTCAGTTCTAAGAGACAGAATGCAGAAGAGGAACCACGTTACAGTTTTCAAGAAATAGCACCTGTAGCAAGGGAATCATGTTCCTATCCTAGCCTCTCTAAACTGTACTGAGAGGTAGAGATCAATACTGTTCATACCAGGAGGATATGCTCTTATCTGCTATCTGTCCTCATGAACTCATGGACACCATTCTGGACAGCGGAGGTGGAGGGAAGCAGTGAAGTTCCCACCCACTATGCTGGATGCCAAATGGCTTGACACCGAAGCCAGCTGGCTGCTTCCAACAGGTGTACTCCCGAGAGTGCTACTGAGGAGAGCAGTACTGTTCCCAAGTGGCGGATTGCATCAGTAAGAAACCCTGAGGTCAAAAGATGGTTTTCCAGTCTGGCTTCTTAGAGCCAGGTCAAGGGCAAATGGGTGTTTATTCATTTATTTCTTCTATCAGTTAGAATACAGTAACCTGCTCAAATCAATTATCCTAACTTCTAAATTAAAGAAACAAGCAAACCTGGATTGATCCATCAAACTACATGTGCAATATTGTCTCAACCCAGCTGACCAAATGTAAAAGATGGTGTGGTCTCACCTTCAGGCAAAAGTAAATGATGTTTGATAGCGGCAACTGCAATAGTAATCACTGTCAACAAACAGCTTTTAAGATTTCTGCCAGAACGCTAAAACATGTGAGTAAAACAGAAGGCATCATAAATACTTCAGAGATAAAACAGTTAAGTCGCAATATAAACATTCTAGCCTGATTTTAGGACACAAAGGTATACTTACATATCTACCTTCTGAAATTATGTCTGATACAATTAGAGCAATGCCTAGAACTAGGCTAGATTGTATTTGTTCTAAATAGTTAAAGCCACACGGAAAACATTCAAAAGGAACGGGTTAAGGGTACGCTGAATTTGATCAAAATAACATCTAAAGTACAGACGTATTGCCCACCCCACAAGTTATATAATAAATCTATAAAATCCTGGAAGAGAAAAACCAAGGCAAACCTTTGAATGTCTTTCTGTCCACCCTAGGCATATGCAAAATCGGTTTAGCTGTTCACAATGTAAGTACTAAAGGTTAATAGTTACAGAACGATGGGATGTTAAAACAGTCTAGTGCTACACTTGAGTAGTAATGCATGGAAAGACACTGAAATTAAAACATCTTGTTCTGCATGTTCTGAAGTGATGTAACATGATGGTTTGGTTATATTAGATGACAAAGCAGGGCTTCTTATGACTTTTAAAATAACACTGCATCTAACATTACTCCAAATTGTTTAACATATTCTTCCAATCGTTGTACAAACATATGAAGCTAATACATTTTTTTCACACTCCAGGTATCTTCTAATGACAGCGTTTGGTATGTTGATTTTTTTTTCCCATAAGTAGCTTTCACTGTAAAATTCTGATTGCTTTGAAAGGCATGTCTAGAAAGCAAAGACTTACCTGTCTTATTTTCTCTGACCTCAATAATATAAACATTTATGTCATGATGGAATTTTGTCCCCTCTGGGGGTTGTAGAGTGGAAATTGCCTGAGGTCTGAAGGCCTCTTTGCCTTCTTCCGTGGGTGGTCTTTGGGGCTGTGTGGAAGGGTGACTTGTAGTCTTGAAATACTCTCTGTTGATATCTGCTTCCGCTTCCTTAGCTGAGAGATCAACAGGGGTAGTGGGAGGAAGGGAGGCTGAGAATTCTCCGATGAGCATCGTGTCCTCAGTGGTTTCCTCACTAGGTTCCCTGTCAACGAGAAGGGGTTTCTCAGTGGACACTGCAGAGGGCTTCGATGCTGAAGTGGGGTGATGTCCATCTCCTGAACCGAACGCAGTGGTGATATCACTCAGAACTGCTGTTTTCATTGTTGAAAATTGTGGTAATTCTGTGGCTGGGGGCTTTTCAAATAATCCTGAGCCCAAATCAATATAATCCAGTGATGTTTTCTCTCTTTTTTCCGTAGTGATTTCCTCTGTAAGGGGGGTGACCCGGGTGCCAAAGGAACTCAAAGATGATGTGACTTCAGTTGGACCACTACCTTCTGCTTCGTGTTTTTCTTCAAGCTCTGGACTTACAAACACCTCTGGCTCGATGCTTGGTATCACTGTTACCATGTCACCCGCTTCCACTTTGTGCTCAGTCACAGCACTAGTTGGGTGCTCAATTTTCCCAACTGGGGTTGTTTCTAAAACTGGGCCTCTCTCCGGACTTGTCACCAGTCTCTCCTCTGGGATTGTAGATGCTGATCCTTCACCCTCGTCTTCGTCCAGCAACGTTGTTGCCTCTGCGGGCCCAGCCACTGTCGAAGTCAGAACATAATCTGGTCTCCGGGCAGTTTGTTCCTCCCCAGGGAATTCTTCCTGAGCTGCTTCCTTCGAGGTCTCTGTGGTCCTTCTCAAAGTTTCAGGTGCCACAGTTGCTTCCAGGTGCGGCTGCTCAATGACTCCAATGTCTGGAGAGGGTTCACCCAGAACCTCACCTTCTGATGGAGAAGAAGGTGCTAACTCTCCCCATTCTGTCTGGGGAATTACCAGAAGAGGAGTGGTGTGGGAAGTGTCCGCGTAAGTAGTGGGCTCCAGGGTGCTACTGTAATTCATAAATGCCAATCCTCCCACATCTGAAGTATGTGCAGACGAGAGCACAGTAGACAGTGGCTTAGAGCCATCTATGACTTCTCCTTCACCCAATGCACTTCCTTCCATGGTGGCATAAACACCTTGGCCTTCTGTGCTTGTGGTACGTGGAATTCTGTCTTCAGTTACAGAATCCCTCAAAGTTGACTTTTCTGCAACACCTGCTGATGTAGTTGGCTGGAATTTAACTGTGAATTTCCCATCATCTGTCGAGTCTTCCTCGGTAAACATTCCCAATGGCTTTTCAGTACTGTCTGGAAAAGGGGTGAATTCATCTCTTCCATTTTCTGTGAAACTTGGGGGTTCTTCACCCTTCCCATTTGCCCCCATAGTGGTAAGTAAGACTGAGGGATGTTTTGGAGAGCTTGTCTGTTCTGTGGACTCTAAAAACGTTAATGTTGCATTTTCCTCATCCCATGACCATTTCGATACAGTGACCACTTCCACACTTAGAGTACTGTGGGTCACATGTGGGGCTGTAACATCTTCATCCTGCTTGGGAGTGTCTTGATAGATATCTGTGTCTAATCCACCGAGAATTCCCATAGTGTCTTCCTCCACATCTCTTGCTTCTGTTGGCTTCACACTTGACTCCGTTGCTGTCAGTGCTGGGGAATCAAAAGATGTGGTCATTTTCACAGAAGATTCTGTAAAAGTGATTAGCTCTGAGGAAGATGTAGAGACCCTCACTGCAGAGAATTCTTCATCCGTGCTACCTGTGAATGGATCTTTGGTGACCTCTCCTTGTATTCCATTATGTGTATAATCGTCAGTTCTCCTTTCTGGTCTCAGCATCTCTGTTCTTTCTCTTCCTTGAGTCATTTCTGTTTGTGACAAGGGATGTATAACTGTGGATATTCCTTCTACTGATATTTTATCACCCGAATAAGGAAATGATTCTACTTCTGTAGTGCGCTGTGATGGAAAAGGTGTAGTAAAGAGAAACTGCCCAAATGCATCTTCAGTTATTGGACCATTTGTTTGTTTCTCTTCCCAGCTGAATGTGGCTGATCCATCGTGCTTAGGCACAGTCTCAGGTAAAACAAATGTGGGTGCTGACACTGACGTCAAGTCCTCTGAAGTCTTTGACACTGTAATAACCTCTGGTATCTGGTGAAAGACCAAGGTGCTCTGACCAGATCTCATTGTAAATGTTCTGTCTTCACTATCATCTTCTCCCGAGGTGAATCCATAGTGATTTGTGCTCTCCAATTCAGGAACAGTGCTTACAGTTGGGCCTTCAGTTTTGGATTCCAGTTTCATTTCCGTGGATACAAATGGTGCTTTGGTTACCGACAATCCCTTGGAAGGAGTGTGCTTTGAGATTTCCATGAAGGTTACCAAGGGACCCACTTCTATCTGTTCAACCTGTGTCACCGATTCTTGCGTCTGAGTGTCTCCCCTGACACCATCCCACGAGTCAGTGGCACGCTGGGAGATGACAGTTGTACTTCGGAGCACTTCTTCCTTGATTTCAGATATATCTGTTTTTCCAAGTGGTCCAGAGGCGGAGGGTGACCAGTAGTCCGTCTCCTGAGACTCCTTCGCACTCTCAGCAGGAGTGGAGGGTGCGACAGTGGCTAATCGGTTTGTGACAGGCTGAACCTGGACTGGGGCTTTCTGTTCAAAATTAATCATATTCCCTGCAGGAGGGAACCCTGTGGTAACAATAGGCAACTCGGTGACTAAAGGGATGATTGCCGTAGTTCTTTCGAGGACCATTTGTGTTTCTCTGGATAAACTGGGTGATTCAGTTTCTGCGAGGATATTCAATGCGGTGGTTGGAGCCTCTGATATATTCTGTTTAGCTAGAAAAATAATTTCAAAGAGTTGATTAGACAAGTCACTCACAAAAAGGCTGATGCCCACTGTTTGTGTATTTTTGGATGGGCCAAAAGTGTTCTGTGATGGAAGGAGATCTAAAAGCTATAACCCAAAGACACAAAATGGAGCAATTGGTAAGTTGTTTTGTACTGTAAGGGTTATACTTGTTTTTTACTCACAGGTAGGAATGACTGTCCTTGAGGGAAATGAACATTAAGTATTTCTAGGAAATGAGAGGTCCAAGAAAATACAAATGCAGAGTGTGCAGAAAATGGATAGTTTATTGATCAGAAACTACAGTGGCAACTTGAAACCTAGTAGGAGAACATGGTTCTATCGTCACTCTGGAGACTACAGTACCCTGCCGCTAGCTTTCTCCACGCACTCCCGCCTTCTCCAGTGCCGTGTCTTGGGGGAAAAGGAGTGCCTCAGACTGCAGAGCAACAAAAAAGCCACATCAAACGAGACGGGCTCGCATATGAACCATTACACCGTCCACAATGTGGAGACGCCCATAAAACAGGACATTAAACTTTTTAATACCACTCTTCATCTGTTTCCAGGTGCTGGACATTTCGTTTTCATCTTCCTTTCAACTCTGTGGGCTTGTTCCTAATAAATGATCAAGTGTGTCCGGCAGAGGCCGGCTGGCGTGTGTTGTAGTCCTACACTGTATTCTGTGTTCTTTCTATGCACCGTGTCTGTACCTCTTCCGAGCTTCGGTCCCAGTCTTGCTTTAGGACGAAACATAAGCATCCAGGAAATAAAGCACCCACATGAGCTATTTTAGATCTGTAATCACAAATCATTTGAACAACCCCGAGCATGGGAAAGAAGAGACTCAGGCAATGTATAAAGTCACCTGTCCGCACATAAAGATTGATGCTTAAAAACAAATCCAAATTTTTGAAAATCAAAAATGAGTTGGCAGTGAACTCAGAAGAAACTACTCTCAAGAACTCCACAGTCACTGTTTCACTGCAGCCTCTCTGACTTAAAGCTGGGTATGCGAGTATATGCTTGCTCTCCCTGATAAGATGTGCAATATTTGCCAAAACTAAAATATCTAGTGTCTTCCGAGGAATCGTCTCCAAATGGGAGCCCTTAAAAAATAAAATTGGGTACCTTTTTCCTCCATGCGTCCTGTCAAAACCTAAGGGCAAAATGGTGTGATTTTATTGTAAATCAGGGTACGGCAGCAATAGGTTCCTTATGTTTTGTCTGGCATGTGCTCTTACTAGCTCATTCCCCAGACAATTTAAAAGCCTAGATTCATCAATTTATAATGAAAACTCGGTGTTCACTGCATTATTGTGCACTGAAATACTCTTTAAAGCCTCTCACTATGTATCCCTTTATGAAAACAAACTAAACAGAAGAACTGGGATCTTTAAAAAAACACATTTTTGCTCCCCTTTTAAGAAAAGCTTTCTTTTCGCCTTTAGTCCACTTTGACTGACAAGAACAACTTAAAGATTCAAAATGTGCTCAACTATTTTTCTTTTAATTCAATTCTCTATCCTCTGAAATTCCATCACCGTTACCTCATTTCACTGCCAAATTTCATGTTTGTCTTAGAACTGCATTCTTTGGGGAAATAGTAAAAAATATGTACAGAGAAAGCTCCCATGGAAACATAATACAAACTTTTAGAAAACTGCATATTAGAGAAAATTTAATCATAGTATTATTAATAACAACAAAAAGGCTAATTTTACTTATTTCCCCTGAGCATTCCCGTGGCTGATGAAATTAACTTAAGGTGATACACATTAAGGCCAAACAAGGGGCTATGAATCAGCTCTTCTTCTGCTCCAAGACAAGTTCCCCACTCTACAATGCTATGAAAATATTTTTATAGCGTTTTGAAAGTGGACTCAGATTTTAAAAACTAAATAAACGTATATCATTGTCAATTATTACTGTACAGCTTGCAGTGGACTTTCTTCTAGCCTTACTGTGCAGAAAAATGATGGCAATATGTCTCAGGGAATCTGCCTTCCAAAGCCAGGGTTTATAGGACCTTGTTTTCAGGAGGAAAAAAAAAGATTTTCAATAATTTTAGAGCCCAGTTTTTAAAAAATCTGTTTACAATTAAGTTAATTAATTCTACGACTTGGAATGAAAAACCTCAGACTTCCTTTTGGGGCTGGGTGGCTTTTGTGTCAACCCAACAGCTGACTTCCATCTCGACTCTCTGTGTTGGATCATCTCTGTCATCTGTTACAGCTGTTCCCCCCCAAAAGCACAAATATCTACAAAGAGACATCTTAGGAATAAATGCGGCTGTATCGCAGATGAGTATCATAAAGATGAAAACGCAACTCTGGGTTATTCTGCAAGGTCCCTCAAGAAGGTGCGTTCCCATGCACACATTTTGGTCTTGGAAAACTACCAGTGATCCTTCAGCTTCATTATTGAGGAAGCCAGCAGAACTCAGAAATGCGTCTTTTCCCACAAAAGTTCCCTTCCAACCTTTGCAGCTGTCTGCCACACAGATGTTTTCCATCACTGTACTTATGGCATTGCATGTTCTATAGACTCTTCTCTAAGCTTCTGGTGCGAGACATTAAGCAGATTTTCCTAATAAAATGTAAAACCCTCTTTGCACATGATAGTCAGTTTAACTCATACCTCACACTACCTACCTTTTGGAAAAGGGCTGCCTCTAAGTTAGCCCTTCTATATTAAAATAGATACACATAAATAAGTGTAAGCATATGGCAAGTGCAGTGGATATTCACTAGGTTGACTCTAGATTCAGAGTTGAGGAAAAGGATCAGGTTGAGAGTGGGCTTAGAATTCAAACTATCTTTTAAAAGCTTTGAGTAAAAGCCAACTGATTCCAGTTTAATAAACAAGAAAAGGATTTTAAATACAAGTTAGGGAAAGACTCGTTTTGTCACCTGGGGCAGATTATGCTTTCAGGCAAAAAAGCAAACAAAACAAACAAACAAAAAAAGATAACGGAGCGACTGGATGAGAAGGGCAGGCCAGCTTTAAACATGGATAGATCTGTAGATTACATGTGAAGTAGAGGGGACTAATTTAGCCAGCTCCAGATCACTATTTCCACTCATTCCAAATTTACTCAAATAATAGGATGTAAAAAGCAGCGAAGGTTCAAACAGGGATTATACGATCATTACAGGTTTCAATTAAAATTTCAAAACAAGGAAATTGCTTCCATTGGAAATGTAGAGAGGCATTTAAACAACTGTGCTCAACAGAAAAGGCTACTACTTAGATTTCATGCTCAACATAAAAATGGATTCAGATTCTAATGCTGCAACTCTTAAGATAATTAGAACTATCTGGGAGTGACGAATATAAAATATTAGCCTGGGTCATCTAGGAAATATGCCTGTGGCTCTTCTTCCTGGGGTCATCAACAATGTGCAAAGTGAGATGCTCATGAGCCTTGAATGAGTTTGATTCACCTAGATTTGGGATATACAGTGTTACGTTCAATGCCTCGTGTGTCTTTCTAACTTTCACAGAGCTTCCTCAATTCTGAGACCAAAGAAAAATGAAAAGCATACAGTGCAGTTTAATCATCAAGGGAAAATCGGAAAACTATTTCACAAGGTTATTCATTTACCTATTTATCTAGTCCATGAATCAGAATAAATTCTAGCTGTCCGTATTATCAGTAACTGTAAATGTGTTATTCAGTGAGTATATGAGGAAAGAAGAATTATAGCAAACGAGGATTTGGAATGTTCATTCACGAACGGGCCTTAAAAAACAGACACGCACTTTCTATATTTGATAAAGCAAATGAAAAAATGTGGGTTCATTTCCAAGTTCCTCTGCTTAACCAGCCAGCTGCTCATCATTGAAGCCAGTTTGGAACTGCGGCTGGGCCACAACTCATAAACTCTGCCCTACAGGATTTTCTCACTCCTGGACTATGTGGGAAAAGAAGGCCAGAGTGGAGTCCTTTGGGAAACGCACATTAAAAGAATCTTTACAAAATGTGTTAGAAATTTGGGAAGCTGTTGATACTGTGTGTAGTTTAAGGAAGGCATTTATGTCATGGCTAGACTTTGTTAACCTCTTGTGTGCTGACTCGATTCTTTTATATGATAAGGTCTTAGGGAGGAAAGAATGAACAAAAATCGGGGCTCAAACTTTGGTAGAAAAACACCAAAATGTGAATCCACTCTGTTTCCAAGTTCTATACATTGAATGAATTAGCAAAAATAAATAAATCAAGGGCTGCGGAGTTAGTTCAGTGGTTCCACCACTTGCCTAACAAGAGAGCAAGGACCCAAGTTCAATCCCCAGTACCAAAAAAATAAATAGATCTAAACCTACAGACCTTTTTTGCATTTTTAAGTAGATTTTTAGTAGGTAGTTATTCTATTTAAATCTAAACACATTGTTATTTCATGCATTCACATGAATTTTTCATTTAAATAAATAATTTAAAACACAGTAGGTTGAATTTTTAATAATAATCTGTGTGGCTACAGATAGGCCTTGATTTCAAATTTACCCTCAGGGAGAAAGGCATGTTGTTCAAAAGTTTTCTATTTCCAGTTTTATAATGCACCAGAAAAATAACTAAGACAGTCAGGTTATTCTGTCCCTTCCCTATTCTGGGGTCTCCAACTCCTTCCTCCCACACGTTAATCTGGTTTCATTCTTCATTCCTTTCCCCATTTCATGTAAAACTGATTTTAGAGCCTGACTTACTCGAAATCTCGCAATTCACTGTTGTGACCATGTGGCCTAAAGGAATGTGTATCGGTCTGCTCGGAGGATACGGCTTTAGTTATTGTTGTTTTCCTGAAAATGACTAGGGAAGACTGTTGTTTCAGGGCCTGAGAATAAGAGCTAGAGTTTCCTTTGGCTGGCACACATGGAGCTAATACACAAAACACAACTCTAACAGGAAGCTGAGTCGGGTGGGTGGGAGCAGAGGCATCCGAAGGGAGAAATAAAAGCTTTGCGTTACACCGACATCCACTGCGCAGACTACTTTGACATAACAGCACTGTGGATTTCGCTTTGGAAGCCCAGCAAACAATAGCCAGTGTACCTTCCTCTCATTGTAGTTCCACGTTTCCACAAGATGTACGGGAAATTTAGTCAAAACTACTCATGATATTTCAAAATCTCTCTCCTCTCTCTGTTGGACATATGCAAGGTCACCAGAACACTGAATGCTGTTTCACACAATAATGACCCTGGGGTAGCTCTTACGGTAAGACTCTAGATGACTGGCTTCTTTTAAGCCTCTGTAATCATGATACTGTATCATGCAACTAAAACTGGTAAAACAATTTAAGGACAACTGACAACTTAAAATAATGATACAAATGTTGAAGAATGTTACTTAAAACTGTTTTAAGTGCGAAGTTTAACAAACATACTCAGTATTACATGTTGCAAAGAGGACATAGTGTACTTAAATCATTAATTATTAAAAGGCACATATTCCATTACTTGAAATAAAATGAGGTACATGAACGTTCTTATCAATACCCCAGTTCCCTCTTAGGGAGGAAAGGGACAGTATGAATACCCATGCCAACTCCAAATACTTACCTGCGATCATTGAAATTTAATGTCTCCACCATTACAAAGAAAGAGTGATATCAAAAAAGACAAAACAACCAGGATTCAAGGACTGAACTGAGCCACTCTCAGCCTCAGCGTCATACTGCCAAGCATAACCTGCCTGTAAGGACGGCCACTAATACAAAGCAACCATTCAGAAGTCAGCTCTGTGACACTGAGTGGAGCCCAGCACGTGACACCCCTCCACCCCTCTAAGAAAGCATTTCTTAGACTTCCCCTTGCTTGGAGCGCCTCCCTGCCACTCAGTCCGCTTGCTCTCAGAAGTCCCTGAACCCTTCCCATTCCGTGAGCACAACCCTTAAGACCTGGACTCCATCCCCGTGGCTAGCTGAACACCAGTGCCTTTGAAGTATTTTTTTTTTAATTCTGTAATTTAAAAAAAGATATCAAATACTTACGTTTAAAGCAGTAGGCATCAAATCTGCTATCAGGGGTAGGGAAGCCTGTCTGGTTCTCAAAACGATACAGCGTTCTCACCCCAAGCAGACCACCTCCACACTGGGCCCTGGCCACAGTCACCGGGTGGCGCACGCTGGCGTCCTGAAGCCACCCGTAGTCACACTGGTCAAAGCCACTCCTCCAGGCTGCGTGCAGCTCCCCCACAGTGGCCAGCCTGGCATCCTGGGCTTCGCACGCTTCTGCGGCCTCCTCGAAGGTGAATTTGTTGAGAGAAGTAGTGTGGAATACTTCACCTGGAAGGAAAAAGGGAAGAGGAAAAGCCTTAAGTTCTACTCTTCATGCCTTTCCTGTCCTCATAAATATGGAGAGGGGAAATGTGAAACTTTTTCCCTGGCAAGCTAGCAGCTTCTGACACCCTAGAGCAACAAATATGATGGTTACTTTGGTATAACTGTAACAGATATTCCTTGTTTAATGATTTACCTGCTCAACGACTGTTCAGACCTGCCATGGAGGCACACGGGCCAGACTTCTGATTGGTATTTTGGTTTTGTACGGCTTTGTACATCTTCATTATGGAGCCTCAATGTCTTTTTTTTTGTAGAGTACTCATTGTTCATACAGTACTGTAATTTTTGTTGACTGCACTGTATGGTACTATGGCTTAGTGTTGTTATACATTACAGCACTGCATGTAAGAGTTACTCAAATAAAGCAAAGCCATCAAGCTGGAGTTCCTCTGAGCATTTCTCTGTTCTGATTATTATAGTGTACATACTACATTCAACTCCTCATTTACCAACCAATTCATTTAACAACCTAGTAGGGGAAAGTGGAGTCAGTAATTAAATGAGAAGTATCTGTAGCCTATTGTATTTTATGCATGTTCACTGAGCATGTTGTATAAATAAGCACAGTATTCATGAACAGACAAATGTCCGCAAAATATGCATTCTTTATATAACGTCTGCTATCAAGGAAAAGTAAGCTGGGGCCAGGGATTTAGCTCAGCGGTTCAGTGGCCTGCCTTGCAAGCACAAGGACCTGAGT
>NW_022900915.1:42212913-42228759 GCF_012274545.1 Fukomys damarensis
CCCGGAAACAAAAAAAAAAAAAAAAAAAAAGGAAAAGTAAGCTAATGCCATATTTTGTTTTGTGCTTAATTTTTGGCTCACACTCCTAGCTGGTAAGCTCCTTTCCTACATAAGTTAGAGGTCTTTCTGTCCTCCCAAGTATGTGCTGCACAGGTGGACAGTTTCGCTGTCAAGGATATTTGGGATTTCCAGTGATTTTCAGAGTCAAGCAGGTTCATGGATCTGGAATATATTATTAGAAGTATTTTAGCTTCATTCTCTTGCAGTGACCTACAGAAGCTCCTTCATGAAAGAGCCCAAACTGCACATCCGAAACACAGCTTCCAGCAGTATCTACTGCATGATCGACATAACCTTAAGAGAATTCTCAGAAGCTGCTAAGGTGCCAGGAAAGGGCAGCGAGGAAATACAAAACAGACGTGTTACTGATTTGCTAAAGATCACATCTGGACCGCATCCCATTTTGCAATCATGATTATTGATGAGCACCATCTAGATCATAAAATATCCTGGGTTAATAATTTTCTTTTTTTATGTTTTTGGGTTAATAATTTTCATTCCTGCTTTTTCTGACATGTGAGGGATCAGTATCACCTGAACCCAGCTGTTGTGCAGATTCACTACATTTCACTTTATTTTAAAGGTTATTGGAAAGCATAAATGCTTAAGAAAAACAAATTATTTTCATTCAACTATTTTGATAACATGATGCCTAATACAGTTATTCCCCATTTAATGACCTACTTATTTAATAACTGCTCCACCTCATGACCAAGGGGCACTTTGGAATTACCAACCTCCACTCAGATTTATGACCCATCTCTTTTTTATTTTTTTTTTTTTGCACTTCTGACTTGTTTATTGACCCTCAATGTCTTTTTTGTGTACAGTACACTTTGTTTATACAGCACTGTAATTTTGCTAATTGTATATACAGTACAGTAGTGTAGGTTTATATTCACTTATACATTATAGTACTGCATGTAAGAGTTATGCAAATAAAATCAAGTCAACAATTTCAAGTTTCCTTTGATCATTTCTTTGCTCTGAATATTGTAATATGCACACTGTCTACAATTTCTCATTTAACAACCTAACTGAAGGAATGGAACTCTGTCATTAAATGAGGACTATCTACATTAACACATAATAAAAATGACATATTAGAAAACTTTCACATATAAATATATAATGAATATGAAATATATATCAATATATATTGAATATATATATATATATTTCTGTGACACTGTGTGTAGTCCCATTAGCCACAGAAGTCATTTGATAATAAAATCACAATAAATTCTTAAGATAAATTCTTTTAAATGAATAAATCTCTCCAAGAAATTCTTCAAGTTATTATCTGAAGAATGGGTTTACTCTTTAATGAAAGACTCTGTACTAAATAGCATTCCATGCTAGAAGAAGAAAGCTATATTGAAATTCCAACAACCTTACCCTTTGTTTATCCTAGAATCAGACAGGAATTCTCTGACTCCCTCTTCTTACATATCACTACCATGGAAGTGGATTAATTCCATTAAACCAAGCAGTTAAATGAAAAGAAACCCAGGAGTTTGAAGTCAGGAAAAAGAGAGGCAATATGGCACGCTGTTTCCTGCCTTCCTGTTGCAGGCTCCAGGTGGCCATGATGGCTGTGTGGGCTGTGGTGAGCTTGGCCACATAAAGCCAAGGGCATACGGGGCTTCCACCAGCTCTCACTCAGCCAGCAAGAGACCAAAGCCCTCTGGAGGAGGCCTTTCCTCCAACCTGCTTTGTCCTGACAGTACACATTTTGGAATCCATCTGCCAAGAGTGGGCACACTGTTGTAATTTTCAGATACCATGAGTGCCAGTGGGGCTCTAGCTGGGTAAAAGAGAACTTGAGACCTTACTTCCTGGCCGGATAACAAGCAAAGGGTGGGCATTTACTCTGTTCATCACCAGGTCCAATTAGTAGAGGAGCCTTTCTTGGTCGCTTAGATGCTGTAATAAAATATCTCGAAATTGACATTTTGGGAGGAGAACTAGTATAAAAATCTGCCAAAATTAAATCAAATGATGCTTTTCATTTATGAGTCCATTCACGAGCTATACGACAGAGACAGAATTAGCAAACACAAGTGAATAGAATAGGTTTAGGGGGAATAAAAAATAAAAAAGAGGAAAGAAGCTAAAGTATCAATAGCCCATTACTGAAAAACTGAGGGTCCTACTCCCTTCTCACCAGGGCCGATCTCTGACTCTGTGGTATGTTAGACACCAGGGACACCTCTCATGATCTGGATCTTCACTCAACCATGCCAGATGTAACAAGCAATGGCTTAAAATGATCAGCACCAATACTCTGAGATGGCGATATCTTTATGAAATTAAAAAAGAAATAGTCATGGAAAAAACAGCCAAAGCACACATATATGCTTTTCTTACTATAAGTCTAAAATTGCTCCTGAGAAAAATACAACAGATCCTAATAAGAGATATGTGTAGAAGGGAATGAAAAATTACTTGGACCTGGCCGAATGGAATGGTAAAGGTAAAACTAGGTTTTTATATTTAATTATTTAGTCTGGTGAAAAACAGTAATCTGGAATCTAACAGTACAAAGTAAGAGCAAGCATCGCACCCCCACCCCGTAAATTTTAAAAGCTTAAGGATCACCCTACCCAGTCACATAGGAGGCGCTCAGTAACATATGGTTAATAAATGGTGCTTCAAATTTTTGTTCAGAAACAAGGTCTCTCTTTTTCCCTGCTTCCCAAGCAGTGAGGTCTGGGAAGCTGCTGACAGGCCTTGCATCTCAGCTAGGGACTTGGCTCAGGCACCCGGACCAGGGCCGATGGAGAAATGATGCCAACCTGAACACTCATTTGCCACAGCGTCACACTGCCACTAGGCTGGGAAGGGGCGCCGGTGTGAAGGGGGACAGCACGCTGATGCGTGTGCCTCAGACTCTGCCCCAGACCCGTGATGGCTGCCGGGGGAGCTGCTCGGTGACCTTCTTTTCTTCCCACATTGTTAGACACTTCTCGGAGGCAAAACTATGGTTCCTCCAACGTGACAAGAATGATCAGGGCTGGGGATTCAGCTCAGTGGTGCCACTGCCTGCCTCGAAAGTGCAAGGTCCTGAGTTCGATCCCCGGTACAAAAAAAAAAAAACATCAGCCAACAAGAGCCGGCTAAGGAGGGAAGATGATGTGTGACAACTGGCTCCCACTTTTAAACAGAAAAAATGTCCTGGGGGTATTCAAAGAAAGCCACGATTCAGTAGGTGCTGACAGGTGTCTCTAAATGGGAATTCCCATATTAAATTAGTACAGGCCTACTTATAATAATAGGCCTTGTCATGTAGAAATTCTTATTAAACCTGACTTTATATCAAAATAGCAATGATTCAACTAACTTTTTAGATGATACAATTTCCATTTATTTTTTGATACCTATCAAATAACAATTTTACTGTGACTGAAACTGTTACCAGCCCATTTATTTTCTTTCTTTTCATTTGTACGCGGGAACTTTCCAAACATTCAACATAAACTCTAAAGGAATACTGAAAGAGCCATCATCACTCTTTTTCATGTTACTCCAATGGAAAAGAAAGATTTAACCGGAGCAACGAGTTTAGGGTGAGGGCTGGAAGAATTCACCTCTAAAGATTCGGTCTTCATGGGTGGCATAATTGTTGCTTTATTTCAGAATAGTGAGAAAAGGAAAAGAAATTTACTTTAACTCTGTTCCTGAGTTATTTATCTGAGTCTTCTTGTCATGATTCTTTGGAATGAACATTATCATTCTCTTTACTTGAAAAACCTAAAGATAGAGTGAAGCCTGTACATTGTGGATTTATCTTACTGGATCTTTAATCTCCTAATATTAACACTCACTCCATACCAAATGTAACCATCTACATGTCCAAACTTCTGTCCTTCCTACACATCAAGGCACAAATATTTGCAACAAGACATCTCTACATGGACCTGTTTCACTGCATCCTTTAGAAAACACTGCTCTAGAAACATTTGCTCCAATTGAGAAGAGCATCCTCAGTGATTTATAACAAACATAACCCCAGCATTAGGTTCCTAGTGCCCCTGTGTAAACCTGACTGGGACAGAAGCACAGAGTGGACTGGGTGATGCAAGACAGTCCAAGCAGAGAGGCAAACCTGGTATCTCCAAAGTCAGTTGCCTCTCAAGGGGGTGTCAGAGATGGAAAGTGGGCAAAAGGGGGATAGGCAGAGAAGGGAACCCGGTTCAATGGTTGTAGTGGTTTAGATCAGCAAATTCCCCCCTAAGTCTCAGATGTTCAGAGATGGAGCTTTTGAAAGCTGATTGGGGTCTGGGGATACGAGGCTCACCAGTGATTCACCCATGGATGAGTGAGGTCATGGCTATGTGTGCTGTCAGGAAATAGAGCCTGGCCAAAGGTGCATCCCTGGGGTGTGGGCCTGGACGGATCTATTCTTACTCCCAGCTCCTCCCTTCTCTCTGTGTTTCTTGGAAGCTATTGGTTGAGCAGCTTTACTCTGTCAGGCCTTCCCACCGTGCTGTTTCTGCCTTGGAACCAGCTAACAGTGGACCGAATGCTTGAAAAGCATGAGCCAAAATAAACCTCTCCTCCTTAAGTTCAGGATGTCTCATATTTTGTGTCCAGCCACGGAAAAGCTGACTAATACAACAATCTAAGGCAATTTAAGACAGACACAGAAGGCTCATATTTCTCCCAGAGAATCTCATTTGCAAATAGTAACCCAAGGACTAAAAAAGATAAAAGCAGCAGGATTTCTCCTCAATAATAATTATAGAACCAAGTTTTGGGGTACAATAACTTACACAAAAATAGTTTAGGCTAAACACAGACCTCTCCTACACTAAAAAATAGCAGTGAAGATGTTAACGTTGTCACAGTTTTTACTGATCTACTTTTAGTTTTTTAAGTCCATAGTGAGGAATTATTTACAAGTTAGATATCCTAAACTAGAGCGCAATGGAATGGAATTTAAGTGTAGGCCAGTAATAGTAGTAAATCCAGGCCCCATTCAAAAGTGAATGCTCTTGTAAGAATATGTCAAAAGGTGACATTTAAAGTCTAGAGGCAAAGCCAAACCAGGAACCAAAGAAGCAAGACAAACGAGAGAGCCACTGATCTCTGCAAACATGAAGTGAGGCAAAGCCACTCTGTACATTTGCTTAGCTGTTTTCTCTCACTGCCGTTTAATTGGCCCACGTGGGTAAGTTTCTGCCTGAGTGTAGCTTATAGACAACTTTTTGCTTTTGATGTGAATAATAAAAATTTCTTCCAGATTTCTACCGCATTTAGGGTCGGGCAGGGGAATAAACATCCTTCTATGGAAGAAAAATGCCTACTTTATTAGCCTCGGACAAGATTGTGTTCTACCTTCACTCCTGGGCACTTGTGCCTGAACAATTTACGGTAATTTTAGATTTAGTGGGCAGTTTCTCTCTTGGGAAAAAAACATTTAATAGTTTGATGTGAGGCCTGCTCTTAAGTTCCAGGACTGGCCTCATCGGAACAGCTACCTCAACAGGCTACTCATCAATTTTGTAACTACAGCACAGATTGAGAACATAGTTATCTATTTATAGGAAAACATAGACAACGAATAAAATGTCACTGAATTCATAAATTATGTCATATGCACAATATGATCTATTAGTTAAAGTAAAATGCCAATTTAACTTGTAAGAAGTCATTGAGGTATATATAGATAATATATATGTATATGATCACATGTACACTAATGTACACATAAATTATAAGGCACAACAGTGAACTTCACACAGGATAATTTGCACATTTTTATGGATACTTATGTCATATTTCTAAAGTTTCAAATTAAATCCTTCTAGGCTTGAGCTGTGCTTCTTAAATCAATTTTCCAGAGATACCTAGAAGAAAGTAGCAGACACAGCTGGCGAGACCTTCATGTGTGGGGACATCCCACAAACTGAATTCTTTTGATTATGGGAATCACCACCACCAGAAATGTGGGAAAATTAACCCCAAGGGGCCCTAAGAGTCCTGGAACATGGACCAGGCCTGTGCTCTCTCTCCACACTGACTGTGAAATGGAAAAGCTACTTCTTGGCACACTCAGAACTGACACACACAGACAAGGCAAGCAATGAAGAAAACAAACCAAACCATCAAAAGGGACCCACGAGGTTCAAAAGCTAGAGTTTGTACCCAGAGGTCACTCAGCAAAATTATTAGACAGCCTAAATCTAGGCAAAGCTGGGTTGCAGTCCTCCTCTCCATGACACCTGCCTGTCTCCTCCCTGTCACCTCTCCTGTCACCACGGGGAAGGTGATCACCAACAGCTGCTTCTCTCCTGGACTGCAGCTGCTGGACGTGGGGACACGGGGACATAGGGACGCTCTCCGTGGCAGTCAAAGACGCGGTCTCACCACTACTTCCTGGGTGAGGGTATGTGCTCAGGAGTGTTATTAGTGCTGCTCTGTGCTCACAACTCTGTTCTACTAAAGTGCTTGACCTCTCAACTAATTATGGTTCCTTTTGCCCGTCTGAGAACAGAATTTCCCGATTTTGTGATTTTTCCCACTGTATAAGTTCAAAATACATAAATGTTGCTACATTTCCTCGTTATCTGAGTCAAAATCATATACAAGTAAGAAATATATGCACACATCAATAGATAATAACAAGAGTTCAGTATAATAATTGGCTTTGAACTGTTGATTTTTTTAATATTTTGCAAAAATACAATAAATATTGGGGAGGCTTATTAGAATCATGAATATGGAAATAAATTTTCACACCCCCCTTCTCATTTTTGCCTGTATCTGCATCACACCCATGAATCATTACCCTCTGAAACACAAAACCCATCATCGGGACACATTTCAGTAATGAACGCTGCTCTACAACCATTAATGGGCCAGTATTTGGAGATAATTCAAAACTGTGTCATTTCCTCCTAAGAGTTGGTCCTATAATTAATTTGTACAAAAGCTACCCTTCCATTCACAGTGACAAGAAAACTGTAGGGTGCCAAAATAACTTCAGTCCATTTTGGAATCGAGAGTTAGCATCAGGCTGGTGATCTTTCTAACTTGAGACTAATGACCCTAGAAGACTAAGTCTGTATCTACCAAATTTCTCACTAGTGTTAGGCTGAAATAGAAGCATAATCATGTGGCTTCAAAACATAGAATTGGGGTTTTGAAACATTCAATTTCTAATTATTATAGCATGATCAATAGTGTACAATGTAATAGTTAACATTTTCTTCACCAGATTACATTAATTTGAAAAGGAATTTACATATCTATGAATGTATTTTAAGTTCTCAGGTACATCAATTTAAAACTCATGGAAGGGCCAGGGATTTAGCTCAGTGGCACTGTGCCTGCCTCACAAGTGTAAGGTCCTGTGTTTGATTTCTAGATACTGAAAGAAAAAAAAAAACTCATGAAGCCTTCACTAAAGTTGAACATGTTTTTATGATTTTTCAGGGTGTCCACACACTCATTCTTTGCCATTGACAAAGCAGTGGATTTTAATTAGAGTACAAAAGATGTTCTAGACAATGTCTGGGTTCCTGAGTCTTCAAACTATATGACAGATTGAATGTCTTATTTGGTGTGACAGACACAGTATGGTCTCAGATCTATGTCAAAGAATTAGCCACAGCTGAAAGGTACATGGCCACTCTATATCTAAAGAAGCTCTTTGGATTCAGAACACCTTAAAGCACATAAATGTCACCTGCCTTAAGGATTCCCTATTACAACATTTTTACTTATATAAAACTTAAAAGATTGTATACAGAAAACCCTAAGAAGTCCATGAAAACACTATTGATACTATTAGACAAATGTAGCAAGATTGCAAGACATAAGACCAATACGTAAAATCAACCACACTTCTATACACTTGCAATAGACAATGAGAAAAAGAAATTAAGAAAAATTAATTTGTATTGGCATCAAAAAGGATAAAATTGTAGGACTAAAGTATAAAATTTTGTTCAACAAAAGAACCATGAAATATATACTCCGAAAACTATAAAATATTATTGAATGAAATTTTACAATCTGAAAAAAACCTAGAGAGATATCCCATATTCATGGATTGGAAGACTTAGTACAGAGAGATGGAAATATAGCCCAATCTGATCTAGAGATTCAGTAAAATCTATTAGAATCATAATTTTCTTCTTTGTACAAACTGCGAACCTGACTCTAAAATTCATGTGGAAGTCCAAACAACCCAGAATAGCTAAAACAAGTTTGAAAGGAAGAAAACTAGAGAGAGGTCTCACACTTTTTCAATTTCAATTTTTACAACAAAATAATAGTAGTGAAGATGAGGTGATACTAACATCCTTAGAAATCAGTGGAATGAATAGAATCATGAATCTGGAAATAAACCTATCTGTGATCAATTGCGTTTTAACAGAATGCCAAGGCCATTAAATAGAGAACAAACAGTCTTTTTGATAAATGGTGCTGGGACAAAAATTTATTTGGGACCTCCATCTCACTATGTATTAAAAAGTAACTCAAAATGCACCCCCCAAAAAAAGTGAGAGAATTAAATTTTACAAGGCAAATCTCTATGACCAGGACTTTGGCAGTATGTTCTTAGCTATGACATCAAAAGCACATGCGCATGTGCACACACACACACACACACACACACACACACACACACACTACACAAACAGACCGAACTACCAGAGACCCCTGCAGTTAGGTTCCAGTGCTCTGCCCAGTATACAATGCATGCCTGAGAAATGAATACACTAAGGGAAAGAACTAGGAGAAAGAAAAGCAGGGCACCAGGACGACCAATGCCAGTGCAACCAACAAAGGCCCTGGCCAGTCCCAGGTACTGACTTTTATTGGCAATCAATTGGGGTAAAGGCAAGTTATGTGCAGTTTCTATAGTAATTAATGTAATTCATAAAGGACAAGACAAAGCATTCTCAAATTAGGAACCGAATAGACACAATATATGGTTGTAATTAGAATATTGTCCTTCTAGACAGAAGGTTTTAGTTGTGGGAACGGAATTTGGGTGCGAGTTACTCTGACCTTGGCACACAAGCTTCAGCCAGACTCACTTCTATCTGTAAACAAGCCGGCTGTTCACTCTTCACAGCCTGCTTTGGGCAGAATCAGCATTTCAGTCCTTTGCATTGGACTTCATTAAAATTGAAACTTTTGTACTTTGAAGAGCCCTATTTAAAAAATTAAAAAGGCAACTTACAGACTGGATGAAAATATTTGCAAGTCATGCACAAAAGAAGACACTTAAATCTAGAACACGAGCAGAACTCTTGCAACTCAATAATGAAAAGACAAATAACTCAATTAGAACTGAGCCAAGCTTCCGAAACGCCGGCAGATGTTTGCAATCCCTTCTATTTCGAAGGCTGGAGCAAGAGGAGTACAAATTCAAGCCCAACTTGAGTTCAGTAAGACACTATCTTCAATAAAAAGTCAAAGAGCTGGAGACATAGCTCAGGGGTACAATGTACTGGACTCAGTCCCTAGTACAACAAGAAAATAAATTAAAAGATGGGAAATGTTCCATTACAGTTTAGATCAAGAAGGTCCTCCAGAAGTCACACATTCAGAGGTGGAGATTTTAGAAGGTTATTGGATTGTGAGGTGCTAGACTCATCAGGGGACTGATGAATCTGTAGCCGACTGTGCTCTCTGGAGGCATTGGTTGGCCTAACAGACAGGTCACTGGAGGGGTAACCTCAAAGAATATACTCTTATTCCAGGCTCCTCTCTTTGCTCTCTGCTTCTTGACCACCATGGGGTGTGTAAGCTTTTTTTCTGCTAAACTGTCCTTCCTTGGAGTCAATCTTGGACTGAACTCTCTGAAACTATGAGCCAAAATAAAACTTTCTTTAATTTGTGTAGGTTGGTGACAGAAAAAGATAATTAATATAGGTTCTAAATAGGTATTTCTCCAAAGAAGATATGTAAATGATCGGCCAGCACATGGAAAGATACTGAACAGCTTTAGCCATCAGAAAAATGCAAATCAAAACCACAGGAATATAGTACTTCACACCCATTAGAACAGCTGTGCAAAAATGTTATGGAACAGCAACTGTTGGCAAGATATGGAGGAATAAGGATCTCCAAATAATCTCGGTGAGGATGTAAAATGGTACGGACACATTTGAGTTCCTCAAAAGCTCTCAATTTGACCCATCAATTCCAATCCAACCACCCCGTTGTAGCCCAACCAGAAATTATTACTCAAGTAAAAATAATTTTTGGTGTTACTTGGGACTGAACCCAAGTCTTTCACACCAAGCTACTACTTAAGACCTTTTTATTTACTGTATGTTTTATTTTGAGACAATGTCTTGCTAAGTCCCTAGGTTGCGCAGGTTGGGTCCAACCCTGGATGCTCCAGAGCACAGAGCACATAGACATGTGCCTCCATAGCCAATTTAAAATAGTGATGTTTTCATCTGAGAAATCAGGCATGTGAAGAGGCTTTGAGGGCACTTTGCCTCTTCTTGACTGGCAAACCTCCCTATTTTCCACTAGGGAATCTTTGGTGATCCTGTGACTTTATCACAGCAGAACTGAAGAAAAGACAGACCCAATCACCTAACTTCTCCACACCTCAGATTCCTTCTGCAAAAAGTGGTTTTATTTTTTCAAAAAGTACAGTTCCAGAGGATTCAAGAAAGGAAGATGCAACCACACAGAATTTCCCTCCCCTTCTGCTCACACAACCTTACAGATTGCCTCAGCAGCCAATCCACTGAAACCACGCATTACTGAAAATCCCAGCGTGCAGGAGTGCTGCCAGCAGACCATGCCTGGCTACCTTCTTCAATGACGTCTCTGTAGATGACTCAACACTGAACACAAGCACTACGAGTCACCTCAACTCGCCTACCAACGTGTGATAGCAAGAAGTTATAAAGAAGCCAGGGCTGCAGATTTCAGCTATGATTCTAGGAGTTCTCCAGAAAATAAGATGTTTTCAACATCTTCCTGCACCGGTATCCATGCATATAGAGATTCTGCAGCCCAGAATCAATCTCTACATTATCTGCCGAACCACAGCATGCAAAAAGCTCTTGTAGTGGACGTGGGACATTTTAACTGAATAAGCCCAGGAAGGACACAGATTACTAATTCTTAGCCCCCTTCATTGAAATGTTCTGTAGACTGTGTATGACAAATTCCATTAAAATTAAAAAGCAGTCTAAAATTAAAAGAGCAGAAACCACATGATTTCCAGACTCAATAGCTGGTATTCCCCTGATCAAAACCTCTAAAAAGCTATAACCAACCTTTGTTCTAACATTTGTTTAATAACATTCTGGACATTCTTTTGTTTTAATGTTTTGTTTCTGTTTTTGTGGTACCAGGGTTTGAACTCAGGCCCTTGCATTTGCAAGGCAGGCTGCAGAACCACTGAGCCAAATCCCCAGCCCTGGACGTTCTTTAATATTTTAGATTTTCATCTCTAAAGGACCTCATAAGAAAAGGAACAGGAACAGTTAATTTTGGTTCTAGCAACAAGGATGACATGTGTCATGGTTTAGATCTAAAATGTCCCCCAAAGGCTTGGTGTGTGTGGAAGGTGACTGGGTCATAGAAGAGCTATCCTCACCAGCGGATCCATCTGCTGAAGAGTCAGTCCATAGCTTAATGTGCTGCTACAAGGTGGGGTCACTGTGGGGTAAACAGGGAAGGGTGCAGCTCGCTCCCTGGCTCTCCCTTTTCTGTCCTTCCAGGCTGCCATGGGCTGAGCAGCTCTCTTCCACCATGCCCCGGGTCAGCCAAATGAACGTATTGAGACTGTAAGCCAAATAAACCTCTCCTCCTTCAAACTGGCTGTCAGGTATTGCTTTCCACTGGGAGAAAGTGACGAGTGTAACACAGGAGCACTAGACGAGCTGCAGACGTGACGGAGTTTTCTTGGATTTTGACACTAGGAACCAGTAGAAAACAACCTGCAGTTTGTGCCTACATGTAAGGGAACCCAACCCAGAGAGGACAATTTCCTACAATGGAATGGGGAGGTAAGAATGGGAAATTGCTTTGAGAAGCCAGGAAGGAGTATCTCCAAGAAGGAATTTTTTTCTAAGAGACATCTCAGAAATGGAGAGGAGAACATCAAAGAGAAAAAGGATTAGGATCATCTAATAATGATTGAAAACAGATCCTTAAAAATTTGGTGAACAAAGCAAAACATTTTTTTCACATGTTATCAAAATGGAAAGGTGGTAGTAGTGGCCAGCAATTTCCAAAAGAGACAGAGGTTGGAAAACTCTGCAATTGCCACCAAGCATTTCCTGGATAACTATTACATGTCTGTGACTGGCTGTGGTTTGGAAAGCTACAGATGTTTATGGTCTTGTTTCTACCAGGAGCTTAGAAGGCTTTTGCATAAATGCGACTTATAACACTTTAGATTTGATAAACAGAAAAAGATAACTACTTGTACATCAAGTAGGAGGCCATGTCGAGAAATCTCAGGGTGAGCTAGACAGCCAAAGAGAGGATCTTGGAAACAGTAAGTTTTTAGGAACAGATGAGGTCAGAAGGCTGGAAGACAAGAGGATGTATTCTGAGAGGTCCAGGCAGAAATGAGGGAGAAGCTAGCGCAGAGCATGTAGAGGGCAGAGGGAGGGAAGCAAGGTTGAACAGGTAAAGACACCGTGACTTAGGGGCTTGGAATTCCAGGATGAAATCCAGTGTGTATAGAGGCAGGCAGCGAAACCACCAGTGCCTCTACCGTATGGGAGAAGACATGGTGAAACAGGACTTTGGCTGGATTATTATCAAAGGCATAAGCATTGTTTGTGAGACTCAAAAGCAGAGCTGAACACAAAACATTATTTACAAACTGGAAACATGGGCGTGAAACTCAGAAAAGAGTTTGGGGCCAGATGTGCAAAACAAGAAATTAACATTTTCGATTTTTATTAACTTGGTGTTTTTCCTTTTGTGCCCCATTCTCCCTGCAAATCTTTTGACTTAATATTTATATTAAAAAGAACAAAAAATGAAATCAAGTAATTTAGTAAGGAGAATGAAGAAAAAATATAAAAACGGTGTGTTCAGTTCACCTACAGAGTAACACTACAGGCCAAGAGCACGCTGCAGTTACATGGGTTTGCACAGTTCCCTCTCTCCCAGAAGAGCACCTGTCAGCAAACACCTGCAGGAGGGTCATCACGGTCGTGTATTTGAGATTTAGAGATGGTACAGGCCAGAGCCACCAACCAGGACTTGAAAGGCACGTCGAGTGAAAGTGCACAGGGCAGTTCTACCAGGGGGTGAGAGCAGTGAATTGGAACAGCAGGTCAGTGGTGGCAAACCTGTGGCACACGTGCCACAGCGGGCTGTTTGCCGTCATTGAAAGCTCTAAAAGGTTCACCATCATGGATCTAGGCTCATTCACCAGGGAGCTAAGTAGGTCGATCATGAAGAGAGGCAGTGTGACCTCAGCTTGCAGCCTCTGATTTATCTGCAGGGAGAACAAAATTCAGTCCTTCTTCTGAATTCACTGAGAAAAGGGCCTGTCTTATACCCATAAGCTCTTATAACAGTTATTAATTATTAAGCCCTTCCTCTGAAACACATACTATGAAAAGTGCTTTACACATTGTCTTATTCAACCCTCACCCTATGATCACAAAGTTCAGTGTTTGTATCATCTTCATTGCACAAAAGGGAAAACTAGAGCTTAAAGAGGTAAAGGTTGCCCAGGACTTCATAAGGAGGAAAGGTGAGAGCTGGGGTGGAAGTAAGCTCGTCCCTATGTGTAACTTCGAGGCACTCCAGGTGGATACAGCCCTCCCTATTCCTAAATATGGGTGATCCCAAAGTGACCACCACTTGATTTACGGTTCCCAGACTTCATGGTGGTAGAATAGCAATATGCATTCTGGGAAAAAAAAAAACATATTTGCAATTTTGAATTTTGCATTTTTCCCAGTCCCAGGCAGCAGCACCAAGCCACAGCGCCTCATCAGTCATGTGATCTCAAGGGTGAAGCCCGGCTGCTCTGCACATCACCACACTGCTAAGCTGGGCTGTGCTGTAAGGAAGGTGTGTGGAATGTATTTTTCAACTCACAGTGGGTTTATCGAGATGTAGTCCCATCATTAATCAAAGAGCATCTGTAATCGCAATCTAATTTTGGGCACATTTGATCAACTCTAAAGACACTGCAACATTTTCAAAATCTATTAAGGAGAAAACACCGATTGAGCCTTCCTAATGGGAAACACTGTGTGAATCTTAACTTCTGCGCGCCTGTTGTTGAATACTAATTCCATTAATTTATTATTAACGGTGTTCTCTTGCTGACTCACATCTAATAACCTCTAGCACATGTCTAAGAACACAGGCTAGTGTTGAAATACTCCTAGTTTTTATAGCTAATGCCACTGCTCTTTTCACTTATGAGGTTACATTTTAAAACAGAACTGAATGTCGTATTCCTACACAGAAGTGTGCTATAGCCATCACCTTAGAAAATGAGCCAGAATACTGGCTAGATTTGATTTAATGTAATTATTTTAATTTTATATAAAATACTTATGTCAAACATGAAATTACGAAACAAAAAAGGAGAAACAAAACAAAGTCAACATTCTGTCAACTAAATATTTTTTGACAAATAAAGCAGAAAATTAATTACCTTGCTTAGCAGTATCTTACTTCATATTTAACTCAATAGACCCTCTGGTATAATACAGCTTCTAATCTGTGGTAATTTCACGTTAGCTCATGACTCCTGTGTATATGTTCCAGGCACTCTGAGTGCATGGATGTTGTTCATTCTTACAGCCTTCACCATCTCTTAGGCATACACACTTGGCTCTCAGAAAAATTAAAAATACTAATGGAAATCACTAGACTTACAATACAGAAATCAATATAAATCTTGCATGAGGAATTTGGGCCCACCTCCAAATAATCTTTTATCAATGTGACAAGTGAGCTACCAGAAGTAATTTCATGCATTCAACTTGCCACAGAATGTTCATCCATTCACAGTTTAGTCAATGTTTATGACTTCAAAGTGAAGACATATAATTCACAAAAGGAGTGAGAGAACTTTATGAGAATGATCTGCAATCTTCCATTTATACCACCAGCCATAAAAGTTCTCTTTAGCTCCACCAGCCCAGCCTAATTTCAGATCGGCAGAGGAAAGAATGGTGTCCAAAGATTTGCTAACCACTGCAGGGGCCAATAGACAAAGAAGGAAAGAGTTCCAGAATGGTGACATTATAAACATTCCGAATCTCCTCCAGAACTGTCAAGCTTTCCCTGTGAAACAGACAAAAGCCTTGTTATTTTGCTAACACAAATTTCAACCAATGGTCAATGTAGTATTTATACTTATCTTCTTTCTTTCTCTTCCAACTTTTCTGTACTAAAACAAAAAAGTTCAAATTCTGTCAAATTTGTTAGGCCACATTCCACATTACAAGTTTTCAGATATCAAACGTGTGGATTTGTTCATAAAGTCTTTTCCTATACCAATGTCTTCCAGAGTTCTGCCTAACTTACTTTCCAGCAAGTTTAATGTTTCTGTTTTAATATTTAGATCTTTAATCCATTTGGATTTTAATTTAGTGCATGGCGAAAGATAAGGGTCTAATTTTAATCTGTGACAGGTTGATATCCAGTTTTTCCAACACCATTTATTAAAGAGGCTATCTTTCCTCCACTGAGGATGGTGAGCTCCTTTGTCGAAGATGAGGTAGCTGAGTACATCTGCATTTGTTTTTGTGTCTTCCAGTCTGTTCCATTGATCCTCAGGCCTATTTCTTTGCCAGTACCATGCTG
>NW_022900915.1:42231965-42238798 GCF_012274545.1 Fukomys damarensis
AAAAAAAAAAAAAAAAAAAAAAAAAAAAAAAAAACGTGTGGAACATTTACTCCAAGTAAATTCAGACAACAGAATTAGGTTGGACTGGGTCAGAAACTGATTTTGCACAGAACATTTGAAGGTGGGAAAGGACTTCTGTTTAGACTAGTGAATCCTTCGTCACCTGAATTTGCTCACAACCTCAGAGCTCTGAAGGCCTAATTCCTGGTCACTCTGGTTATTGCCACTCTGAGCAGACACTGAGGGACCAGCTGTCAGTGGGTGCATTGTGGCTAAGGGATCCTTGGCAGGACTTGCACCACCAAGACTTTTAAGCAGTACTTATATAGGGATAGGAGTTTTTAGGTCTTCTATCAAAGCATTCTCTGGACTTGAAACAATTCTTTTGAAGTTGGGGAGTGTATAAGATTAGACTCTATAGTCTACAGAATTCTACTAGCTCCCTGTTATGGCTCAATCCTAGATGTTCCATCAAAGCCTCACACACCCACAAGTGGGGGTTTTGGAAGGTGGCTGGGTAATGAGTATGTGGTACTGAGTTTGTGATACTGGATTATGGGTGTGTGAAAAGTGGATTATTTCACTGATTGGTTTAGCATAGTTCTGGGTGTGGATGATGGGGTGAGTGTCATCAACCAATAGGCTTGTAGCCTGGATGGAATAAAAAGGGAAAGGGAGGCTCACTGCTTATTGCTTCCTGCCTGCCTTGCCATGAATCGTTTCTCCTCTGCCATGCTGCCCTGCCTTGGAGCCCACTGACTATGGACTGAAACCACTACAAACTATGCACTACCGTAAGCCTTTCTTCCTTTAACTTGTGAGTGTCAGGTATTTTTTTTTTCCCCCAGCAATGAGAAAGTAACTAAGACACTCTCCAAGGAAAACCTGAACACAAAGAGGGTTTTCTGGGCTGCCCTTGCAGGGTCATCATAAGCCTATAAACCTGCTTCTCAATCAAGGAGTCCCACTTAGGATACTTATTCTATTCAAACCAGGATGTGATCTGTACCTGAATGCCCATCCTTTCAATAGTATTTGGTAAAGCTCCTTTAGGTTTACTAGTTTTGCATACATTTTTCAAAAACTATCTCCAGTTCAGTTTCTCTATTACCAGCACCACAGATATTTTCAAAACTAACACTTGGATAGATATTATTCTAAATCAAAACAACAGTGATAGAAACTCCCACCTTACTGAACTAGCAATAATCAAGTTTATTCCCTAGAACTAGATTCTCCAACAAACCATCTGAAGGTTTGGATTAGAAAATGCAAAAATTACAAGTTTAAATGATGGTGATAGTAAGAATACTAAAGTCTTAGAGAACCACCCATTTAAGCGCTTTTCTTGAAAGTGGGTTTTCCTACGCAAATTTAGTCAAGGCATTAGGAAAACATAAGCTGTTAATATTCTAGCTTTTGGGCTCTGTGGTTCTTCATTCCACTAATAGAATTACAGAATTCCAGGCCAGGCACAGTGGTGAACACCTGCAGTCCTGACTACTCAGGAGGAGAAGGAGGAGGATCACGTTAGCCCAGGAGAATGAGACCAGCTGGCCCAAAACAGTGAGATCCCATTTCAGCAAAACAAAATCCAGATAAACCAGCAACAAATAAACTAGAATGATGGGATTTTAAACAAGGATGTAATTCTTGAAATTAGAAAGGGGACCAAGAGATAGAGGGAAGGGAAGAAAGAGGGACAGATGAAATAAAAATAATTCAGGTGTGTTATGTATGCACACCCACTCACAACAATGAATGCAATCATTAGGCACTGCAAACATGGACTAATAAAAACAAAATTTTTAAAAATAATTTTAAAGTTGGAAGAAACTGAAAAATTATCTAGACCAATATTCTCATTTTTTCACATTAAAAATTTGAGGCCATTCTTCATACGTCTACCCAGACAAAATTAAAAATATAACTCAATGTAATATCACTACTTATCGACATAGTTAGGCTTCTAAGAAAATCCATTTCTGAAATCATAGAAACTTGAATTGTATGTGCCTTCTACACATATAATGTCCTTTAGATAGCACAGGCACTACTGAACCCAGACTTGCCTTAAAGAACCCCTAACTCCAGTGGAGGGAAAAGACAGACGCCAAATCAATTAGACCCTAAGCATCTTCAGGAGAGGGCTGTACCGTGGCTGGCTTCACACCAGCAGAGTACCCATCACACTGGGTATCTCTGAATGCATTTCTAATAGGCTGCCTGGCTTCGTGTGAATGAATGAATTACTGTTCTGAATACCAAGGTAAAGTCCTAAACTGGTGAGAAACTGGCATCGCCTCTTGCCACGGAGGCCTGGAGTTGAGTTTGCGGGTGTTTACATGCCCTTGGATTCACAGTGGTTTGTCACCGCAGGGTTTTTACCTGAAGTCCTCACCAGAATAGGAGCCACCCTTACAGTTTCTATTCTGAATGCTCTAAACCTGTGCTGGACGCGATCCCAGAGCAGCAGCCTGAAGGAGAACCTGATATTAACTCAGGCTGGCTCCAGCTGCTCACACGCTCCTCTGCCCCTTCCACTTCGGGCCTGTTTTACCACCAAACCATACAGTCTTTTCAACGCAGTGCTCCTGTGTGGGACCCAAACGAGCCGAAGACTGGCTCTAATCCACGCGCCTCTGGGCTTTCCTAGTTCCAGTGAAGCGATAGAAACTTAGACGGCTCACCGTCCAGACGGTCCACGTAACAGTACACATCGTAGGTTTCCAGAGGAGAGCGGAGTCCATAGGTCCTGACCCCGGCCTTCCCCATCATGTCTCCAAAACAGCCTTCTCGGGGGACCCGGATGGGGTATCTGCGGAGGGAAGGGCGAGTGAGTGCCGCCGACCTCTCGGGCCATCGCGGAGGTAACAGCCTTGTGCCCCCGACTCACCTCACTGTCTGATCAGACAGCCAGCCCGCGTCGCACTGCTCAAACCCATCTTCGTAGGCAGCGAAGAGTTGCTCGGGACTCGCTATCACAGCGCCGACGTCCTCGCAGGCCTTCTGAGCATCCTCAAAGTTCAGAGTGTACCTGCTGCTGGCCGCCCGGTAGTGAAACACAACCCCTGCAGACCCAAAGGGAAACGGTTACAAGCGCCCCAGTGACCCCTGGATGGTGCGAAACCTCTCACTGGGCAACCCACCAACTCAGCTGGTGGTAGTAATGACAACATCATCAGTATTTCATAAGGCAAAAATCATATTCATTCGTGGTCATCCAAAACACCTTCCACCCCGCATCCCACACTGCTGCCCTAGAACATTTTCCAGCTGGGAATTTCCTGTTGACATGTACACAATCCAAGACCAAAGGCACTGAACCCTGCCTGTCGGACAGTTGTCCTGATTACTAGCAGTATTAGGACTCTCCTGGGCACGCTGAGCATGTAAATGAGGCAGATTCTGCAGAAAATACAAAGGGGCAAGGGAGCCACAAAATCAGGACCTCCTGCTTCATCCTATTACCCAGGACCTGCTCAAAAGAAGAGCGTGAAGTGTTGGCCCATCTGTGAAATATTTACTAGGGCCACTTCCTCCGAACATGGAACACTGTGGTACTTTCAGAGGAAGAACAGAGGGGAGTAAAGGACACATATATTAGAGCAAGAGCTGTCTCCAACACTAATTTGTTCCAAGTTAGAGCTTAATTTCCTCACTCATAAGGTATCACTAAAAATTACCAATTATTTGATTGATCTAAAGCACCACTTTAGGGAAAGGACAAAATGCTGGGGGGAAGCTAGGCACTACCCAGATGTTTATCAAATGTTTATCACTTGTGCTGTGCACCTAGCGTAGTTGGTGCCTGTGCTAGAACAGATGAGATCTGACATTTCTATGCTAAAGAAGTCCTGCTTGAACTAAAGCTCTCTAGCTCTTCTGAGTACAAGCAGTGTCCCAGATCTTGCCTCAAACTCCACTTTGTTTGAATTTTAGGAACTGGATAAACTAGTGGTTTTGAACCATGCTCCAGGGCTCAAGGAGTAGTCAAATGGGTGACGAAAGAACAGGGTGGAGTTTTGGGGTCTCTCTTTCCTTCTGAGCAAAAGGATTCCCACTTTCAACTGTAGTAAATATCATGACTCATTCTAGAAGACATCGATGAGTCTAATTAACACTCTAGGGAAAGCGGAAACTGGGCAACCGGGCCTTATGAATGCAGTTTGATTGAGTCCTATCAGTTAAAAAGACTTCTGCCATTGTTACTGTTGTTGCTATCACTTGGAATGAATTCTGGTGCTTGAGATGCATGTTACTCTCCTCCCGTTCCTAATAATTTCTAGGGATTTCTAGCAGTCTGTCTTCCCGGCCTGACTTCTAGCTCTCAGACTGTCTCCCACATATTCACCCTCAGATTGTCTCTTGCTACTACAAGAGGCAGGTGCCAGTGAAGTCACTGAGGGAGGACAGACTAGGATCTCACACAGAGGCACCTGTGATCAGGGTCAACACAAGAAGACCTGCATGGCCACTAGGGAGATACACTGGCAACTCACACTCATGTGCCCTTTTCTGATCTTTTGTGACTCAAGATAATCCGCAAATGCCAATTTCTACCTACACAGAACCTCTCTCAGCACTGGCCAAGAAGTATGTGTGGTGCCAGCCGGTAAGAACGAGAGAGAGTTAAAATGACTGTAAGGCTCAGGCAAGAAACTGATTGGTTTTCAGTCAGTTTGGTGTTGATCAAAACTGAAAAAAATCTTCTTGGTGATTAAAAAGCTCCTGTGAGCAATGAAGACTGTTCCTAAAAGGGGACGAGGGGGCATCTACACTGGAGCAGGGGTCATCACTCTGGTTCTGTATCTGCATTGGCTAGAGTAATCTGAAGACCCCATGCAGCTAAGGAGATTAAGTGCAGAGTTTTCATTATTTCGGAGGGCAAAGGGTAAGTCCACTGCTAATTCTTTAATGATGAAAACTGGTAACGAGTCCTTGAACTCACTTGGGGATTTTTAAAAGAGATAAATGTGGGACAGTCTCAGATAACCAAAGGAAATGATAAAAAAGTGAAAAGAACCCAGGAAATTTGATAGATACCTGGACAGCATGACACTAGCTATATGAAGGGGAGTGGTGGGATTTGAACATAAAAAGATGTAAATTACTTTGTTGTATCTGAAATTCAGAGTATTTCCTTTTGGCTAAACAAGAAAGAGTTTTGATAAAACCCTTTGTATATATTTCCGAGAGGTAAATATTTTATAGGGAAATGGAGGGGTGGAAGAAAATCTGTTTCATCATGTCTGGGTTTAGAATTCTGCTTAATGATCTGCCAACATTCTGCTTCCAAGAGCTACGGCATTATGTCTGTGCCCAATTAAAGCAATTTCTCTTTGCTTTGTCTCCCAACTTAGATTCAAGTGACATAAGCCCCCACTGAAAAGGGGTGATCTGAAACGTTTCGTTGCAAGACTCAAAGGAGAATGAATAACTGGTGTATTAATCTTAAAAAGTTGTTTTAACTGAGTTCTTGTTTTGAACCAGTTGAAATATTTATAGAGTTCTGGTGTGTTTAAAGACACTGTGGTATTTATTAAGAATCTTACTTGTTGATAAAAGTTAAGTCAAATTGATATAAAAATAAACTCAGAGTAATGATCACTAAAAGAATGTAGAAAAGGGAGGAAGATTTGTGTGTGTGTGTGTGTGTGTGTTAATATATATAGGTATACAGCACACTTATGTAAAAGTAAAGCAAAATGTAGATTGTCATGTACGATCATGTAGATTAATCATTAATGAATCTCAGCTCTGAAATAATGATTAATGAACTGAACTAAGAACAATATCTTGAGGTATTCAGTTCTTCCAGTACGAGGTACGACTGAAAAAAAGCTGGTGGATGTTTAAATTTTTTTTAATTTACTACAGTAAAAGGTACTGCACCATGAATGCCCCTCAAAAATCCTCTCCCTTGCCTCAGACACACTCATTCCACATTCTGCCACACTCTGCAGCAGTCCTGGAGTCCACTTTCCTGAGTGTCTTTCCCAGGCGTAATCAAAAGTACCATGAACGCAGATGCTCGGCACCACCCTAGAAAGACCAGGTTGTAAAAACACAGCTGGGACCTGTATCCTCCTCATTCACCAGGCCTGGCACCCACTGACTTCTAGCTCTTCCCCAAGTCAAACTGACCATGAAAGACCAGGATTTTGGATTGATTCAGGCAGCCATGGCAGTACAACCAGCAACACAAAACTGGCCTTGCAAAACTCATAATGGCCATCTTGGGTGCAGCCCACTCACCCACTGACAGATGCATGGTAAAGAAAGTGTGACGGAGTGCTACTCTGCCATAAAGGACAAACTTTTGAACCATGTGTAGGAAAACAGATGCAGCTTGAGACCATCATGTTAAGGGAAATAAATCAGAAGCACAAGCTTACCTCGCATAGTTTCTCTTACATGAGAAACTCAAAGTATAAAGGTAAAAAGCAAAGTGGAAAATAGTTCACAGAAAACAGGGAAACTGATCTTTTGTAAATGGGAAGGGAACCAAAAGATGAAGGGATGGATGGGGGAGGAAGTGAAAAACGACAGGAATAAAATAATAATTAAATGTCCACGAGCCAGCTCCCCATGAGGAATGCGATCGTTTGCTACAGGCATGAACTGACAAAAATAAAAGGGGGTGAATGTGGCACTGTGCCTTTCCTGTACCTTACTGAACTGGGTCTGCTTGCTGCACCCGGCCACCGCGCTCGCAGCTGCAGGGTGGGCCTGGCCTGAGCAGGGTCCCGTCCCATCCCTCCCCGTCCCGTCCCTGCTCACCGTCCACCACCAGCGCCACGGTGGCCTGCGCGTCCTCCACACCCAGCAGC
>NW_022900915.1:42238861-42252279 GCF_012274545.1 Fukomys damarensis
CGCAGGGCGCCCAGGGCCAGTGAGGCGTCACCCGCCTCAGGCTGCAGGGGCACCGACACGCGGCCTTGGTAGTCCTGCCCCACCTTCACGTGCCCGTCCTGTGCCACCAGCACCATGGTCTCCTTCAGGTCCCTTCCGCTCGGGTCTGCCTCGATCTTGGACCACTTGATGCGCAGGGCCTCACCCGCCGACGCAGGCAGCGCAGGGAAGCGGCAGGGCAGCAGGGCTGTGGCCGCTAGGGAGCCCCGCACCAATGGGCCTGGGACGCTGCCCGCAGGGCCTGGGGAGAGAGTCCCGCACCAATGGGCCTGGGACGCTGCCCGCAGGGCCTGGGGAGAGAGGGTGGTTAGCAGTGTGGGCACCCAGGGGGGCTGCTGCAGGGGTGCGCAGTGGTAAAGGCCAGGGCATGATTGTGGAGGGTTTGGGGTTGGTTTTTTTGTTTTGGGTTTTGTTTTGTTTTTGTACCGGAAATCGAACTCAGGCCCTTGCGCTTGAGAAGCAGGTGCTTTGCCCCTGAGCTCCATCCCCGGCCCTGGAGTTCATCTTAAAGTGTGTGTGATTTAATATTTAATATGAAAGCAAGTGCGGGCTTAGAAAAGGAAGAATAAGCAAGGAGTTGGGCTGCGGGTAGAGTTGAGTGGCGGGGCTGCTGGGCAGCACGCAGCAGTCTTGGTTGAATCCCCGAGGGGTGGAGAGAGAGGAGAGGCCGGGAGGGCAGGGGAGAGGAGCAGCTATGGTTGGAAGAAGGGTTAGAAACCGCGGACCAGGTCTGCAGACCACACAAGGTTAGGACAGGCGACCGAAAGGTAAAAACTATGTTCACAGGTCAAAGTGGAAAAACGTTCGTAAAGATAGCTGCTACATTACCTTGGAGGAAATGAAAATAAAGCTCAAAAGGGAAGTGAGAATGAAAAACAAAAACAGAAAACTGCTTCAGGGAGCTGGCGCCGGGGAGCCCTGACAGCCGTAGGCCCCTTGATCCCCAGACTGAGCTGGAGGCCCTCACAGTGACAAATCCAGCTGAGGCCACCTTGCCGCTCCCCACGTCCTGGCCAGAGCTGGCTACTGTTCACTTAACCTCCGATAATACTAATTTTCTGTGTGAGTCCTTAAGCTTTCAATTACAGGGATTGCACTGATTACAGTTTGAGACCACAGCGTGGAAAGATAGAAGCTCCTTCTGCAGCCCTCCCAGGTACCAGTCCCACTGGTTAGGCGGGGGTGCGCCGTAATAACAGAAACCATTGCAGGTGCAGGAGTGAGGTCCATGCAGGGGAATGCAGTCAGCAAGCCATGTGCACCTCCAGGAGAGGTAAAAATACTGATTTCTAACCTAAAAACTGCTGTCTACCTGGCTGGGCCAGGAATCAAACTGTGACACGTGTCTCAGTGGGGGTGCGTGTGTCAAACTGGAAGTTGCGCTGGGGATACATCATTTCGGACAGTCCAGAAGGTACTGTGTAGATGTAATGACCCTTCAGAAAAAAAATACTCCACTGCCAAACACTACAGTTTACCTGAACAAAGACTAAGCTATAAAGTAGAAAGTTGAAATAAATCTAAAATAATTAATGCAGTATGATTGTACGTACAACAGAAATCACTGATCTGTCCCAAAACCATAATGCCTATTGCTGTCTCACACTCATTGTCTTATTAATCTATATATAGTTTTCCCAGAAGGAAGGCATTGAGCAAAATGAGATAAAAACAGAGTGAGGCATGGGCGCTATGAACTGCAATAAGTGACTCTTTGTTTACTAAAATTGTCCGCATTTATAACGTACTATCAAGGCTTCTTCCTCTGCTCCCAAGCTGAGTACAGCACAAGTATTCACTGCAGCTCCTTTTCAGCACCTAAACTCATTCACTTCTCTAAGTCATGACTTACTAACTGGGCTGAAACCTCCATGATGCTTCTAATCTGTAAAATCCACAGGGGAGCCCCTAAAAGTAAGCCCTGCCTGATCTACATTCCTTTCCCTTCGATCCAGTTAGAGAAATGATGACAAAAACAAGATATCTTAAATTTTTTGTCAAAAATAGGGATTTTAAGAAGAGGGGAGAATAGTTTAATCCTAAAAAGTCATGTCATTTATATTCAGCACATGTTCTAGGAAATCTCATTCTCATCTTCCTTCCTGAAGAGTTACTGACTACAAATAAAATGTAGAATCTTCACCAGAAATAAAACTCTGCTTTCTTAACAGAAAAACAGCTTTACTGTCAACTTTAATCATGATATAAATTATGAGACTTTATCATCTCCTTACAAAGTTGCTGGATAAATGTCTTCTAATTCCCTTAATATTTATCGCTAAATTATAGTTCTTTTCAGAATTGTAGGTGCATGAGATAGACATGAAATTCCCCTAAATTTATCCCACGGGGAGTTTTCTGAAATGTAATGCATTATCTGACACCATACTGTAATGAAGATATGCTTTCACAATGATGTCAAAAGGCAATTTCCTAGGGGACTATTTATTATTATAATTAAAAGCTTTGGTTGGGTATAAATATATATATTCCTGTGGGATCCAATCTCACCAATAAGATTAACAAATAACTGCATGAGAAAATCTTTTGTTTTATTCAATTTGGGGTTTTAAATCACTGGGTGACAAGAACTAAGCTCACTAAATCCAAATATTTTAAGAGAAGAAATTCGGTCTATACTATGTAGAAGCTACTCGTGTTTATTAAAAACCTGGCTACCTACAGGAAACTGTGTGGAATTGTGAGGATGCCAGTAAGAAAATGAACTCTAACAGACACGTGCGCTGTTCCCACCCAGTGTTTTGTGGCCTGAGTGGCGCAACAAGGGAGAGAGCTCTGATAATGAGGGGTCAGCTGCCCTTCATTCTGTCAGAAGGCTGTGCAGAGTAAGGGTGATGAAAATCCCATCAGCACAATCCCACCACACACACACACACACACACACACACACACACACGCAGACCTTAGCCAAGTAGATGGAAGATTTAAAATGGGAAATTGTTGCTCCCTTGATGAATACCATTACCTGCTCATCCACTCACTATGCCTTACTCCACAAGGAACAATAAAGTAACGAAGTCAGGGCTGAGTAAGCAGTGATTTGGACGCCTTGTAACCTAACATGCCAAGCATCATCGTAACAGTAAAGATCTCCTCATGTGAAGAAGGGGGGAGGGAATGGGGGAGGGGAGGGCAGGGCAGGGCAGGGCAGGGAGCAAGCTAGTAGTGATGCTTTTCAAATTCCAAGCTCATCATTTACTGTATTTAAAGAGACACAGCCAGAAATTGGAAGAAGGACAAGGAGCTCAGAAATACTGGTCACTGATCCCTTGGGCACCAGGGAGCAAACAGGAAAAAAACCTTAAGACAAAAGTGCATATTTGTGTTCACTCAACAGCTTACTGCTCTGCATCTCACAACACACTTGGAAATGTTTTAACATAGATTTTGTGTATTCAATGTTTGCTTCTCATAGGCATAAATAAATAAATAAATAAAAGTCTCCCTAAATTAACCTCAATTCATTATGAGACTTAATAGTGATCATGGATTGACAAACAACAGAGCCCAATACATAAGAATTATGCGGTATGACTGGTTATTACCACTGTCTTTGAAACAATGTTTTATAAACAGCTACACTATGTATGTGTTGCTTTGCTTCGTTTTTCACTGCGCGAAAGCTGTCCCGCCCACTGCATCCTCTACAAGGCCCTTTCCCTTATGGGTCCCACGCCAACTCCCCTTCCCACGCCCCTCTGCAGAACGCCACTCCTCACTGGATGCTCTTGTCCTTTCCTCCCTGAGTCCTTTACCTTCACTTCCTGAAAACGTACGAAGAAAGCTCTTCAGCCTAACAGATGCGGGAGGCTGCACTGGGGGAGCCGCCTGGGTCCCTCACCAAAGCGCTCGCAAATCCATCCCTCCATCCACGCAGTCAGTAAGTCAGTGAGGCAGTCAACACAGAAAAGGGTTCACTGCTGACAGTGTGCCAGCCGCTCTTTCACATCTGACTGTCTACTGTCGACTCGAGAGAACAGCATGCAATAACATCACCAGAGTGGTGAGTGCTGCATGCTCAGCACTGCACCGGGACACAGGGAGGCTGGTGCATGTGGAGGTTCACTCAGGAAGCCCGAAGTCTGGCGCGGGTGGCAGGTGAGGAAGAGAGGGATGTGTTGGGAGAGCAGCCCAGCAGAAACGCACCAGTGAGGGCCAGCACACTTTCCTCCTTCCAATTTCTGGCTATGTCTCTTTAAATACAGTAAATGATGAGCTTGGAATTTGAAAAGCATCACTACTAGTTTACTTGTTTGTTTGTTTTATTTATTTATTTTGAGACAGGGTCTGTCTCTGTAGTTCAAGCTAACCTTGAGCTCACTGTGTAGCCAAGGCTGGACTCAAACTCATAGTGATCCTCCTGTCTCAGCCTTCCAAAAGCTGGGATTACAGTTGTACGCCATCACACCCAGCAACTACTAGCTTTTCTTAAAATTAAGAAAAAAATGCATGTGCATTTGCAAAGTTACTTTAAACAAACAAACAAAAAAAGCAGAGTCCAAATTCTTGCTATCAACTCTTTCTTTATAATCTTGAGTCTTTGAACCTTAATCTCCAGGGTGTTTAATAATCTTTCTTTCTGTATAAAAAGGCCTCTGAGAAGCAGTATTGGAGAAGCTAGAATTTTTAAACAAGCCTGATGCCAAATATGAGTTACAAGGCAAACTGGATGTGACTGAAAACCCACCTGTAACTCCAACATTCTGTTCATTATTTTGCTTAATTGGTTTGAAACCATTTTTTTCAGCCTTCCACTATTTTAACTAAGAATTTACAGCACTAAGCAGATGAGAAAAAAGGGGCAATTCTTTATTCTAGGGAATCCATGCTGCTGTTCCATCTCCTAGTACAGAAACTGTGAGGTCAGCAAGCAGATGAGAACTTGTTACCCACTCACCTTTCTGTAGCGCATGGGTGACTATTAAGGTTGAGCACATCCACAGGATGCTTCGGATATTCGTCAACATCTTGTCCTAGGAACGAAGAAAACTGAAGTAAATCCTAAGCACTCAGCCTAGTGACAGACCAGACCTCACATGCTACTGTGCATCTTATGTAGGAAAAGTAGAAACAGCAACTTCTTGGAATGTAAAAACAGGAGGAAACTTGTAACAAGAGAAGTTATCTCAACCCTTTCATTACTAGCTTGAATCTCACCCAAGACAGTAGTTGTCACGCGCCATTATTTCCGGGTTCTTCATGCCCTGCATGAATCCCGGATGCGAGTCCGCCGGTGACGGCGGTTCACGCCTGCGCAGAAGGGGCGCTTGGCTCGTCAGAATGACGCAGGCCGGCATTGACCAATAGAAATGGGCTACGCCACCCGAGAGGCTATAAAAGGCAGGCTCGCATCCGGCTCGGGGTCTTTCCGCCATTGAAGATTGCAGAAGAAACTCCAATAAAGCGTGCATCAGAAGAATCCTGAGTGTTGCGTGCTCCTTGCTGGCGAGGTGCGCGCGACAAGTAGTCACCAAAATAACACCAGAATCTAATTTGGGGACACACGACAATATGGACGTGTGTCAAAGTCACCACCGGGTAGGCTACAGGAAGAATGCTAGAGGCCACAGCCAGAATCATTAACAGGATCTGGTGGGGAAAAAAGGAAATGGGATCACAAAGTCTTTAGCAATAAGAAGGTGACTGGATAGATGAGGAAGGTAATGAAGAAGCAACAGCAAAAATGCTGAATATAAGAAATTGGCATCAAACAAGGCACGCAATATCAGAGGAGAGATGAAGGACTTCAGCAGGCTTTTCAGAGCACGGAATCCCCTGGGTTGCGAGCTGACTGAGCAACTCAGGCAAGCGCATTCTGGGGAGTGTTCATTACAAAGTGGCCCGAGCTTGCTGTGGGTTTGAAAGCGGTTCCAACAGTTCCCAACTCCGCGGAGGAAATTGTGAAGGACAATGCCCTGAACTGACTGCCCAGATGTCCCGCCCTGACTTTGGCCCTCGTTCATTCTGTGACATTCAAGAATCTGGGTGTCAGAGTGCTCCCTTCCAGGGTGAACGTCTATGGAGCCTGAACTAGGAGGAGCAGTAGCACCAGTGTTGGAAACCACCAAGTGTGGATGCTAAATGTTCATCAGTGGCCAGATCCTACAGGCTTGGCACCGTCGGAAGGAGGAGCAAGGCGGGTAAGACGGGGTACGCTTGAATGGCCCCCCTGAACTGAGCGGTAACTCCGCCACATGCTTCCAGCCATGACATCCCGTGCCCTGGAATTGCCAATTCTGAGCCAAAGCTGTCTTCTCTTTAGGCTGATTGTCTCAGGTATTTGCTGTGCTTGTGCAAAGCAGACTGACAAAATGACCATCTAGAAATCAAATGCCAACCTCAAGAAAGGCAGATTATTTGGTCTCCATAGTTGTCTTTCTCTACCACATTTAGAACGGCTCCATAAGAACCATTATTGGTTGGCTCCCAAGTAGCCATTCTCCTTCTCCTTTCTCAAAAAAGCACCACTTCCATTCGGGTATCTACCTCTGAGTAAAGCCGAGTACTTTTACAGGAACCTGGGCAGACGCTAGCTCATCCTCTAAGTCCAGCATAGTGGTCCCATTCTTTCTTGCCAGTGATTGATTTTGGGATGGTGGTAGGCATGGAACCTTGGCCAATGAAATATGAGGGAATCTCTGTCCTGGGATGGGGTAGGAGGCTGCTGAGAAAGGTATATTCAACTTGAGAAGATGACAAAGGGAGAGGCCACTTTTCTCCACCGGACATTGTCATGGTAAGATAAGTCTTCTTGAAATCACTGAGCTATCTTGAATACATACGTGTATGAGATAGCTTTGGAAATAAAGCTGGAATGTAGCAGGGAATTCAAGGCTTAAGTCCTCCAGATATGGATCTCAAAGGGGCCATAAGTTTGAACTTCTTTTTATAGGAGCCGACAGATTCCTTTATTGTTCAAACCCTTTAATATAGTTTAGATCTTAGATGTCCCACCAAGGCCCATGTGTTAAAGCTTAGTCCCAAGGTTGGTGCTGCCCAGAAGAGGTGGCAACTGTAGGAGGTGAGGCTGTGGGAGCTCTCGGTGACTGGAATTGTGTTCACAGCATCCCTCCTTTGCTTCCTGGCCTAAGGATGGCTGTGATTTACCGCACATTCCTGCCACCACGCCGGGGCTGCCTCGACAGGCCAGGGGACCATGGTCTGAATCCCTCCAGTACTCCATAACCCTTTCTCTGTAGAAGTTGACAGTCTCATTCTAAACAAACATTCCAAAACAAAATACTAGGAATCTGTAACCCTAGGTATTTATTTCCTGGAGAAAAAGTTCACATGTAATAAACCATATGGCTCACATTTTCCATGTATAGGTCAATCGATAATTCCCCAGGAAAGGACTACATTGCATAATCCCAAGTAAAACTTGGGAGTCAGGCTTGCTGTGCGTCATTTAGTCAGTGATACGTGCTATTAGATTATGTAAAACACCAACTGGGAAGTGCCATAATTTTTGACATTTCTGGATTTCTTATAAGGTACTACAGCAAACTGTTATGCATTACAGGTCTATATTTTACCCATATCTCAATGACACTACAATATTTTAGAGAAAATATACCCATGGTGTAAACAAGATGAAAGCTTAGGTTAGTATCATAAAATATTATTAAAAGTAATACAATCCAAGAGTATTAATTGAATTCAGATAAGAAATCTTTCTTTTATAGCAATAATTACCTACTTTTCTTCAAGAAAAAATATTCTCCTCTTTCTTTTTCTTTTGAGGAAATGTTTAGAGCATAATTTAAGAAGCCTGTTCCCTATTTTCAAACAACCCTGAATTCAAGTTCTACATCCTCCACTTAAGAGTCTTGGATTTTGAATAAATTACATTTCCTCTCTAAACATCATTTTCTGTCGCTATTTAATACTGGAAGTTAGTATTTATTATGGAACTGATTATAAGAACTGATGAAATGCACATAAATGCACACAGCTCAGAGATACACATTGTGTTTACTACTCAATAGTCACTAAAATAATTACTAATTCAGGCTTCCTGTGGGTGTTTTAACTCTGGCCTCATATTGTTAACAGTTAAAAGAAAGTTACCACTTTACGTCTACAACAAACTGCTCCATACTTTGAAGTGTTATGTGCACTGTGCAGTGTGGTGCCAGAAAATGCGGGCAAGTGAGACACTGAAATACCGTGGTAGGCCAGCACCTACCACGACCCGTGCAATGTCGATAGTCATCAGTACCCAGTGTGGAATCGCCAAACAAAAGCAGAAGGAAGATGTGTGAGCCTGATCGGGCAACGGATCTCCCGCCTCCGAGCCCTAATCTGCTAGCAACAGACACTCAGAGTTTGACTGTTGGTGCCACACTGCAAACACACACAGGCGTCTTTAATTTTTGAAGAAAGGATGGAAATCATCCCTCACCTATACAAATCCAAGCATATTAATTGATTGCTCTAAGAAGAAACTAGGGAAGGAAGTCGGTGCATAGAAAATACAAGAAAATAACCAGAAACATTTAAGTACATTGGAACAGGTGCCTAAGTATATTCAAAATACTCCAAACTGAAAACGGTGTGCTCACACCGAGTGAGCACAGACCTCTTCTTTCTTTTGAAAAAGTCATTAGTGGAGCAGCCACCTCTCCTGGAGTCTGTGTCCAGGAGGGCACCGGGCCCATGTAGCCCTTATCTGCTTCCGCCCTGCCTGGCCCCACAGGCTCCGAGGTTCACAGCGCCGTTATCTCTTGTGAATGCATCGCAGTGCCGCCTCGGTCACTCGTTTCCGTCTCCTCTTCCTCAGTGCACACACATTCATCCATCCCTCGTAAGATCACTGTTTGTCTACTGCATTTGATCTTATTCTACCTGGGAACTGTGGAAAACTCTTTGTTTGCAGCACCACCCCACCCCGCTCTCCGCTCCTCTGCTCTCCCCCTCCGTCTGGCTGTTAGTGATAAGAGGACAGCGTGCACGGAAAGACCCGCTGAGATAGCACAGCCAGGGCCTCGATTTAGCCTTCCACTTCAGTAAGGTCAATGAGGAGAGGAAGAAGTCATCACACAATCGGGGACAGCTGGGCCAAACTGTTGAGTCTCCTGGGAGACAGAAGAGACAAGGTCACCAGGACTCCGACCCACGAGAGGTCTGTGGAGAGAAGAGTCCCCCAGGATGGGCAGCCCAGCCACAGTTCTATGAAGCGCACTTGGTATTCTCCCTGGATCTCAGGGAAGCCCAGCTGAGCCGGGGTGACCTAAGGACACAGACACAGTGGTTTTGTCTACTGTTCTGCTAATTAGTTCCCCCAGACAACCAGTCTAGGAGCCCTGGGTCACGCAGCACGCGTCATGAGCCCTGCCAATCAGATTTCCCCTTGGCTCTTTCTCACAAGCAGCAGTGGTGAAACTCGGGAGACACCTCAAGGTTTAGATGCGAAGTTCCGTCAAGTGACTTTACAGTAGTCACCGTGCCACACGTGCCCGCATCATTAGCCTGCACCTGGGTCCCCCGGGAATCCTGGGCTTGGCTGCACTTTGGGGGGTTGTTGTCCCTCTGCTCTCTGCCTGGGAAATCCCTCCCTCATTTCCCTCTTTCTCAAGCTCTGTTTTCATCCCAGCTCACACCACCTTTACCTGTGTGTGAGGAACCCCATTTCCCTACCCAATGTAGTAGAAAACCCAGGACAGGGTCTCTGATTTGTTTTTCGCTCCTGTGTTCACAATGCCTGGGGCTCTCAGTAAATATTATTTAAAAGAATGACTATATCCCCAGGTTTCCATTGTGCATACACAGTCTCATATATTACTCTCTTCACTTAAAATACACGCTCCACCTCTTGATGGAGGAGGAAGGGAAGAGGAAAAGGGCGGGAAGAAAGGAATGAAGACGCGTAGTGTCCATGGACCAACACCACACAAGGAATGTGATGATTATGTACGGCAAGCATGGACTAATAAAATAATACTAGCAACAACCATACGTGTTCGGCATCATCAAACACAACCCTTCTACGTCACTGTTAGCTTTCAAAGCTTTCCACAAGATGGGTATGGTAGCAACATTTAATCAACCAGTTCCCTGCAATAATCTTTTATGATAAATGTTTGCTGTTAAAATAATGCTCCAAGGGCCACCCTTGCCCATTCATCTTGGGTGAAAATTGCGGCCATCTGTAAATGGGAGCTTCTACCAGTAGAACTGCCAGTTCCATGGATCTAGCTGTATATGTTTTAAAACTTTGTTGCTAAATCAAAGAATCGTGATTGCCACCTAATTTCCTAAAGACAACAAGACAACCTATCTTTGTTCCCATAATATTTTCTGAAACATTGTTTCTGTAGAAGCCAACTAACAAAGGATGCTTCTCAAGCTACGTTTTTCTTTCCTGCTGAGTGGTGAAGAAAGGTGTACGTCGTGAACGTACCACTGGTGTTTTAGTCAACACTTCCTTCACTGTTAATGAGGCTACAGAAATCTTTGCATGATTTAAAACATTTACTTTTCTCTGTGACATTACCTGCACATGAATTTTGGCCATACTTGAAATAGAAAAGGTTGTATGTTAACTACTCCTGAAAGTTCTTGGTACATCAAAAGTTATTAGCTCTTTGTCTCTCATATAATGCAGATTGTTTTCTTGTTGATCATTTAATTATTATTTAGTCAGGCTCACCATCAGTTTCTGGTTTGTCTTTTGGGTTTATGTTTTGCTTAGAACATGTTTCTCGTTCCCTAGTTTCTTTTTCAAAATCTCACAGTCTCCTCTCATCATTTTTATCCCAGTAATTTTTCAAATAATATCATTCCTTCCATTGCATTTGGATTCACCTTAAGTTTTGTTTAGGATGGCAAATGGGGTAGAGGTTGGTTCTTATTTTGAGTGGACCAGTCAACTGTCCCACAATAGTCACGGAATAGTCTTTATTTCCACTGCGTGACCCCGACATGTGTATTGATCTCTGAACTACATCTTCTGATCAGTGAACTAGATAATCTTAAAAACCATAGGCTTCTGGCTCCTTTTATAGGTTTGGTTGGACATACACGAAATGCTTCAGTGCTATTTTTAGTAAGATTATAGAATTAGATGCATGTGAATTCCATAGGCATAATACCTTAGCATCCCTTATTTGCATAGTTTTGCACTTTTCAGAGCCCTTTCACAGACATGAGCTCTTTGGTCTTTACAGCAGCATATCCCTTTCCTGCATCATGGTGCTGAGCATCCAGCAGTTCTATCTTTACTCAGCTTCCCCAGCTAAGGAGCCTAACTCAAACTTTCTGACTTTGAGTCTAATGCTTATTTCGCTAAACCTCAAAGAATATCAAATCAGTAATTTAACAGTAAAAAGGTTATAATTTATTATATATTATATGTTTATTATAAAATCTGTAATTTCACCTTAGACACATAAACATCTCTTAAAGTTCTCAGAAGGAAGTAGAGTATATAGAGATACTGAAATAAATATAAATGTAAACCTTCATTTGTACCTACTTATTGATGTTAGATCTATCCCAAGACTTTTAGGACACATAACTGGCAAACTCATTAAATCAAGCCCCTTTGTACTGGCAACCAAAAGACAAGCATATTTAGCAAATGCAGCTAGGAGAACTTAGTGTCTAAAACTCCTACACATATACACGAATGAGAAAGGAAACTGGCAAAAACCCACTGAGCCAAATGGAGCGTGGCCAAGATAGTTATCTCTACTTCCCCTGGTTCTGATTCCAGATCAGAGAGAGCACGGGCTTTCTATTTCCTGGTAGAGTCAAAGTGTGAGCCTATGCGACAATCAGCACATTTCTTAGACCCAGGGAGGAGCTCCCAACAGTGAGTGTTTGTCCTAATGGGTTTCTCTAGGTGGGTGGTAGAAAAATTGCCTACTATAGCCATTCACTCTTTCTGCAAAAGAACCAAGTGTCACAAGCTCTAATCCTTTACAGAGCTGTGTCCCTTGATGTTTGCCCAGGAGTCAAGGTAACAACGTTGTTTAAACTACACCGGGAAAGGAAGGCTCAGCTGTAGCACCATGGGAGACACGGTTAGTTGATCACTGGGTTCTCAAAGTCTGTGCTGCCCATTTAGATGACCAATCATTAACCACATAGCATTTCAGCATAATACTGCGAAGAGAAGAAACATCCCGCCGCAGTGATCACCTCCAGCTCTGTAGCTCTCCCAGATTCTACCAGCACCTAGGCACAGATACCTTGGGCAACACAAGTGTCTCTTTCCAAACTGCAAAATCAAGGTGGAAACCTATATCCACAAACACACATAACCCTAAGTAGATTCTTTTCTAAATTCACTTATGAAAGCTGGGGTTACAATTTAGGATGAACTTTTTTTTTTTAATCTACCAATAAAAAACCATTGTGAACTCTGCAGGGATCCTAGCTGCTCTCCTGTGTCTCAGACTCCTTTGTCCACCCACACAAAAGATGAGGCCCCCGGGAACTCTTCCGGAGGAGCAAATGGTCATTCACAGGAGGGACCACCGGGCCTTTGCAGTGTTCATGCCCCGGCTGGCAATCTAGACCACCGCAAAGTACCCCAGTTTTACTTAGAGCTCAGAACTAGAAGGTGGGCCCTTGGGCACAGTCATCTGCATGGCCTGCTCTTCCAAATTCTCATTTCCCCAACTGGAAACCCAGTTCTATCTTCTCGGAAATGCTCCCTTCCATTAGGGTCTTCCCACTCCCCTGTCAAACCCACCACATCTAATTTCATGACTTCCCCCCAATGTTTTCACAATGAGTCTGCCACACTGTCTGGGCGGCACTGCAGAAAACCTGGGTCACGGCTTTTAGACAGAAAAGGAAAATGGATCCATCAGCTATGGAATCCAGAGTGCAAGCCCAGCTCCTTAAAATCCAGGTCTTCCAAAGTAGAAGAACCAGGAGAATTAAAATGCCCCCTTGACTAGAAGCGCTGGTCCTGAGCACGACAAACGCCTGACATTCTAGACAAACACTTTACTGCCTCGTGGAACGTGATCAATCTTGTAATTAACTAAAAATTGGCCTTTAGACAAAAGAATAACTTTTAAATATATTTAAAATGCTCGTCTCATTTTCATGCCAGAAAGGGAGAGTTTGCTTGAAGTGAATCCTTCACCCCTTCTCGCCTCAAGGCAAAAGCTCTGTACCTCTCCGAACATTCACAAGAAGCAAGAAAAAGCCGGGCGTGGTGGCGCATGCTTGGGAGCCCATCACTATGGGAGGCTGAGGCAGGAGGCTCGAAAGATCGAGCCCAGCCTGGGCAACCCAGTGACTTCTCTCTGCCTCCCATCATTGAAGTAGCCTTCTCACAAGAGCGGTTAGCACCGTCTGAAAGGAGGCTGAGTCCGCTCCGGCTACAGGCGGTCCCGGAG
>NW_022900915.1:42252458-42253073 GCF_012274545.1 Fukomys damarensis
GCGCTGTGCGCTGTCCGGCCCGGGCAGGGCGCCCCTCTTCCCCCGCCGCCAACCTAGCTCTGCCGGCCGTTTCTGGGGTGGGAAATTGAAGACCAGGAGCCCGGGGGCCGTGCAGCTTCCTCCCCCACATCACCAGTGCACAGTGGTGATGCAGGTCGGCGGGATGCGTTTTGCACAGACTTGCGCCTCTCGCCCCGCTCCCACGCCGCGCTGTCCGGCCCGGGCAGGGCGCCCCTCTTCCCCCGCCGCCAACCTAGCTCTGCCGGCCGTTTCTGGGGTGGGAAATTGAAGACCAGGAGCCCGGGGGCCGTGCAGCTTCCTCCCCCACATCACCAGTGCACAGTGGTGATGCAGGTCGGCGGGATGCGTTTTGCACAGACTTGCGCCTCTCGCCCCGCTCCCACGCCAAGACCCCCGCTGAGGGGCGTGGGCTCAGGGTGCATGGTGCATCTTGATCCCGTCCGCGCCCCGTGTCCGGGGACGGGCTCCTTTCCACTCTCCCGGCGCCGCTCTGGGATCCCCACAGCGGGGAGAACGCGCTCGGCTCCTCTTCCGCGAGGCAGTGGAAGCTGCTGGCAGGCGCCGGGTGGGCGTGGGGTCCCCTCCCCGCCGTGC
>NW_022900915.1:42254158-42254439 GCF_012274545.1 Fukomys damarensis
CGCCCAATCGCGGCCTCCCTGCCTTCAGGAAACCCTCTACCAATGGCAGTGTCGCTTTTTCCAAAAAGACCCACGCGATCCTCTGCCCTGTTAAGTTTTTCTCTTTTCTCCCTCGAAAGGGGGAACAAAAGAAGCGCGGTTACCTCGGGAGGCGGCTTTTTGCAGGTTTAGGGGAGATTCAGCGCAGCGCTGGGCAGACGGCTCGGCGTGCCCGGCGCGGGTCACCTAGGAGGCGCGGCGGGACAGCGGGAGGACGAGGCAGGGTGCGCTCCCGGCCGCGG
>NW_022900915.1:42254725-42263990 GCF_012274545.1 Fukomys damarensis
CCCGGCGGGGCGGGCGAGCGCAGAACAATCGAGCGGGATCCGAGCTGCTTGGGCGCCGCCAAACTCTGCAAAATCAGCCAAGAACTTGGCTGCAGCCCGCGTGTGCGCCCGGAGCCGCCCGTCCGGGCTGGAGAAGTTGTCAGGCTGCGGGGCTCCTGCCAGCCTGCGAGGGACGGTTCTGAACCCCCAGGGAGAGTGTAGGAACCCCCACTAATGCCCTTCCGGGGACCTCCCCGTGGGGAGCCCGGCGGCCTGCGCAAGGCACAAAGAAAGACCCTGGGAATAAAGGACTGCGCAGGAAATCCCGGGGCAAATCCCTCCTTGAATTCAAAGAGAATCCCCTTCCCCTGCCACAAATCCGCACCTCCCCACCTCAGTCAAGTCTGGCTTCTCCCTCCCTCCTTTCCTCTCTCTTCAGGGTCCCTTCTGGCGGCATGGTTAATAATTTTTCTTAGTAACTGAGACCCCATGGATCTATCAATCACTCTCCTCCTTGACAGGAAATAGGACCTAAACCCATCCTGTGTTTAGGCCAGTTTCCCCTTTCAGGCCTGCCCACCCCTGTGTAAACAGCATCAGCTCCTGAAGGAGTTCTTTCATCCTGTCACAAAAGGTTTCCAACAGGACCTTAAGGAGCAAAGGGTCAGCCAGTTGACACAAAGAGTTCTTCCCCCCTCCCCAGAACACAGGGACGCGGGGTTTACCCATGACGTCGAGTATGATCTTACACGCCGGGGACAGAATGAGTCCAGGTGTAAGTCAGGGTAACGTCAGGGATCCTAGAGTGGATGGCGAACTTTCTGTCCCTCACAAATATGGAAGAATCCTCATAATTCTTCTCCCTGAAGGCTTTGCTTAAAGAAGTGTGTCGAGTCCAGGACCTCAGAACAGCAGTGACTGAAAGGCACTGAGGGTCCTTCGCCGTGGGTCTCTCTGATTAGTTGGCTCCTGCTTGCTCTGTAAAGCCTGTCCAAGCTCTTGTACGCGCCTTTTCCAGGTTGAACGCATTCAACACAATCACAGGTATTAAACCATAAACGGGTGAGAGTTTTATCAGGACAGTTTCCATTCTCAGAATGTGCACTTCTTTTTTCTGTCTGTCACCTTAACACACTGAATAACAAAACTGCCAGTTACAGCTTTGGGGATTCTGTTTTGCAGGGAATTATTTATTATTAGTTGTACTACCGCTCATAACATGACAATGTGCTGCATTAAGTGTTTATAATGATGGTCGTAAAATCAGACTGTCGCCTTTGCATTCAACGTGCTAGTAAACCAGGGTGCAGGAACTGACTCTCCCAGAGTCCCACATTCAACAACAGAGCTTTCACCACAACGCAAGGCTTGATTCAAGATGACTTCATATAGAGGGTGGAAAGACGAGGCGAGATACCTGGATAAGCAGTACCACACTCTTCCTTCATAATGCGCAAACATTGAACAGTTCTACAAAGGGGACATAGGCCAGAAACAAGCAACTACTGGTAGATGAACGTGCACGTGCGAGGGAGTATGGAGTTAGCATTTGTTATAAATAATTCCGTCTGTACATGTGGGGCATTTTCTATGATGTTTGGGTCAGTTCCTCTTTACACTCTGAGATGTTTTCCTTTATCTTTTCAAATGAGATCCTGCAGCTCCCCAGTATTTATAGTTCCTCATCCTGTCCCTAGACATTATAACCCTTGAGGAAGTAGTGGTACCAGCCAAAGCCCTTGCTTAGGCAGACTCAACTAATGAAATTACCGTGGTGTGGAAAAGCTTCACGCTGCATGCCTTATCTCTTCTTCAGCTGGTAACATTTATTTAGAAAAATAAACACTTCTTTGGGACCATCAACTAAAATAAAATGTCTATTTGCCTTCTTTGCTTGGGCAGATTTTCCCCTTTAGCCGTCCAAAATAAAGAATAAAATGAGAAAAGTAAAACACACCATGTATAACCAGGATAGAGTCTATAGCTATATAATACCTATGTGTAGCTCTCCTTCTTAATCCCAATAGAATAAGAAAGCAGCTATTTCTGATTCTCTAAGTTTGACAAAACCATTAGAAGGTTTTTTTGTTTGGTTTTGGTTTTGATTTTGGTTTTTTGGGTTTGTTGAGATAAGGCCTCACTATGTAGTTGAGACTGACCTGAACTCACTATGTAGCCTAGGCTTGGTCTTGAACTCACAATCCTCCTGCCTCAGCCTCCCAAGTGCTGGGATTAAAGGTGTGTACCACCACGCCTGGCTCCATTAGAAGGTTTTTAAAGGGAAAATATTTTTGTGGCTTTTATAACTAAAACTCCACTGACATATCCAATATACTCAAGTCTACATCAAATGCTAATTAAAACCTTGTACTAGGGGGTCCCTCTTGAAATCATAACCCTGCCCTCTGGATGCTGTTCATGCAAACCCCAGATCCCAGGCATCGATAAAGGAAGGTCTTCGATCATAATGCTGGCGTCTACAAGAAACCATTAGCCAAGCACTAGGGGCCTTGCTTCGTTGTTGCCTTGATCTTGTCTTTAGGAGCTTGGCCGAGCTCCGGGACCGCCAGCCAAGGCCTTAGAGGAGGCGGGTGAGTCTCCAGGGAGCTTTGTTATCTTCTCTAAACCTCCTGGCCAGTTTCTTGAGGATCACGTTTCAGTCTTCTTTTTTTATTGATCAGGCGAAGCATCCTTAGACATGGCATTGCCTGTTGCTGTGCCAGGGATGGCAAGATTCTATCCCTACTCAAGTTCAGAAAGTGAGAGTTCATGTTTTGGTTCCCTGCTCTGACTGTGCCTGGACACAGGAGGCAGAGTGTGTGCTATGGGCCACCAGTGTACCTGCACTGCTTCCAAAGACCGTGGAAGAAGGAAGCCAGCCCGTTACGACTGTCACAACCATGTACCTAAAAACAACTACAGATTAGGGACAGACATTCCACCCAGCACTTTAAACCGTCTTTGGTTTTCTAGGAGATGTAGATGTAATAAAGGTTTTGGTCGTCTCCTTTAAAAAAACAAAAAGAAAGCTTGCAAAGGCAAAGTCTCATCATACTTTAACCTGAAGGGATTTTTTTTTTTCTGCTCAGAAAAATTAATCACAGACAAATATCCTTAGAAAGCCACCCAAAATTAAATTTTTCCCTGAAATCAGATACCGACCCTATGTCTCCCCACCCCTAAAGCACAATGTAACAGTAAAATGTTTCTTTCAACAGAGCAGTTTTCTCCTTTCCTGTAAGTGATTGGGTAGATTTCTCCAGAACTTGACTAGAAGACCGTCTACATCACATCAGAACTATGCAGGCTGAAGCCAAGTTCCACCATGGAGCGATGGGAGAGGCTGGCTGCAGGGAGGGGATGACTTCACAAGGGAGAAGAGTGGCTCTCTGCGTGGGTCCCAGGGCAGCCAAATGGCTCAGCACATCTGCTCTCCCCAGCCACGCTGCACCGCCTGGATCAGAGCACCGAAGATGCTATCACTTCTACAGAGCCAGAGGTCCGGGCGAGGGTGAGGAGAGAGCAGCCTGCCTGAATGGAAGCAAAGGCAGTAGCAGTCTCTCGCGCCTCCCTAGCTACATGCGCCAGCTCTTCTCCTTCCCTCCCTGCAGCCTGACAGATATAGGTCAATTTTTAAAAAATGTAAAAACATTTGTCTGTCTGAACCAAGAAGAACTGAAGAGTCTGGTTTCTGAACACAAGGCAGCAGCAGAGATCTTGGGATCTTTGAGACAAAGCAGGGAACGGTGTCAGAGGTTTGGGAAAGCAGCAAAACTTTGAAGGTTGCTGTTTGTCTCCAGTGGCCACCAGTCTAGGGGTGTTTAATTAGACAGCGCTGGAACCCAGAGTAAAAATTGCATCAGAAGTGTACAAACCGGAAGAGTGCTGCACAGAGAGTACAAACAGACCCTGTGGTGTCCTTGTGTCTGGGTGGTAAATAGAGACAGGAGGCAAGACTGGCGTCAAGGAACCTTTACACAGCGGGAAAAAGGATTGTAGGACTCCGGTGTGTGCATCAGGGCAAGAGAGAGAGCAGTAAGAAGCAGGTGGTCTACCCCTCCTCCGTCACTGTACAGAATCCCAGGACTCCTTGAATACTGGGAACTTGACACCCTTAACCCAAAATATAAGTGACCTCATTTTAACCCTACAAAACAATGGAGGTCAAAAATTTGTTATACAGACTCAAGCATTAGAAAGATTTGTATAAAACTCAGCAAATAATTCTCACATGCAGGCTGCTCTCAATGTCTATTTGTTCAATTTAACTGAACACATTTTCTGGGAATTGTTTTAAAACTTAGGCATTTTTTCAAGAAGGTAAGAATTATCTCTCTTCCTCAAAGAGTTTCTAATCTCTGCAGGAAAAATGAACTCATTAGACTACCAAGGTTGCAATGTTTCTTCATACTCCACTAATGAACCGAGAGGAGGAGACAATGGTTTTCCATGGCTGGCTTGGCCAGTTATCACTTTAAAAGTGTACCGTTGTCTACAAAAGGATCAGGGGAGAATGATACCTCAACACATCTCTTTTCTGTACTGAAAAATCTCTCCCGTGCACATATTCTGAGACATCGAATTCCCAGCATTTTTACTGAATCCAAAGAAACCGTATTTCTTTTCTCTTCACAATAAAAACTGTTGGCTAAATAACAAGGGGTTCATTTGAGTTTCTGAACTCCTTCCAGAACTGGTAAATCAAATGTTGGTTTTATCTGTATGAAAGCAAATGGTGCAAGGAAAGCATTAAATGTCACTGATCAAGAGCAGAAAGTGAGGACAGTACGTCGCTGTGAGAGCCTCTGACCGCCGGGCACAGGTGCCAGAGGGGGCCATAAAGACACGAGAGAAAGAACAATTGGCTAAAACTTCTTGTTCTTTTTAGATGTCAAAATAATGTGTTAGAAATATAATGCCCCATTTAAAACTTCTCCTAAAAAAATAGGTTGAAATTGTGCAATGGCCTTTTCCATCCCCCATTTCAACCCTTCTGGGGGGAAGGTTCTGTCTCCTTCCTCACTGCTGGCAACTGCGTGTGGCTCCCTCCTTCTCCCACCCGCTTCATCTCACAAGATGTCTCCCTCAGCTCAGATTTCCAGCGCGGGAAATGGTGAGCCAAGGGTTCCAGCGGGAGAGGTTTATTTGAGAGGTGAAGTCACCAAACATCTCTGGAGTAGGAGAAGAGAAGGACGCAGGTGGAGGGTGCATCTCAAGCATGTTGCACAACAGCCTACAGACCTCGCTCCCATGGGGCTGTTGAGGAAGAGTCTGAGCACACACTCAGGGGTACCCATCCGAGGAGTGTGGGCGTTAATCCGGTGTGCACTTCATTGGGTTAAGACGTGTCTAGTAGAATACCAAAGCACACTGCTGGGTGAGTCTGGGTGGGTCCTGGCAGTACGATCTTGGCTACTATAGTAGTCCCTCACCCCTTCCTCTCCAGCGCTGTTCCCCTGCTCTGCTTCTGGGACACCAGGAACTGAGTATTTTTACTCCGCCACTCCCTTCCGCCATGATGTTTTGGCCTTGAAGCCAGTGACCATGGCCTGAATCCCCTGAAAAAGTGAACTAAATTAAACCTTTCTTCCTTTAAATTGCAGATGTCAGGTATTGTGTCGCGGTGAGAGGAAAGTTAACTAATATAAAGGGCAAGAGAGCTAAAGTATTTCAACATCTGTTGGTTGAAAACTTCTCCAGTCTGTGGTCTTCTGGCCCTTTAACCTAGTATCCCGGCAGATGGGATTCCGGTTCACTTCCGCAGGGACGAGGCTGCAGGGAACACTCTAAACTCAACTGGAAGCTGCTGTAATGCATGGCAGGGATGAGGTGAGGATTACAATTGCCACACTTCCCACTACCCTCCTCGCTACCAAGGATTGGCAAGAATGGGTTTCTGCCCTGTGTGGCGCAGCGTAAGGGGTCAAATCTTGAAGTACTGGGGAGGAACGAGCATCCTCACATCAGCTCCTTCCTCGCAGCCCACTTCCTCCCATACCACACTTTCACGGATCCCCGGGAGGCCCATATTTTCTTCCTCGCAGGCCCAGTAAGGAGAAGGGGCAAACAAAGGAAGAGTTGGGCAAGGGAACAGAGCAGAACATGAGGACTTGTGAAGAAACAGGGCAGGCTGAGACCAAGATGCACAAGGCAGTCACGTTGTCACAGGTTTCTCCCTGAGGGTCACCCGTCCTCACCCTGTACCATGAGGAACCCCTGACTCCACTCCTCATTGCCAAAGCCTGAGGAGAAAGTCCTTTTCCCGGTGGCAGGAGCCAAATCACCAGCAAGGAAAGCGGAGCCATGTGTGTGTCGTCCTGAGGGGCCTTCAGCAGGAATCTACTAATTCTGGGCTGCTCACATGGATTCCTAACCCAGGAGTTTCCCATGAGTTTATATCTTGGGAACTGTGTTTTCTAAAAGAACGATTTGCCCACTCTCCATAATACAGGCCAGCATGTTAGACCATAAATAAAATAGAATACAAAAACCTTACACACTCTAGCATTTATGTGGAGGGAAGAAAGTGGATTAAAAAATGTAGGCTACTGGGATATGATTATTTGACAAATGTTCCTCAGGAGATAAAAAAGCGGGAGTTAATTTCAGTCACTGAGCAAACTGATCATTCAATTTTCCCGCCCCCACCAAAGTGAAAGCTCCTGGACTTGGAAGATTCCACAACCATCCGCCCACTTTTAACCAGTAAATGTCTGGTTTCCGTAGTTTAAAATGCTAACCTCACATACAAATGAAGACTTTTCCTCTCCACAGCTTCCTGCTGGTAGCAGAAGGGACTTGGAGTGGAAAGGAGGGTCCTGCTTGTCTCCGTTCCTTCTCTGGACTCTGAAGAGGAACCAAAGCCAGGAAGTTCTTGGGCCTCTGCTTTTTGCTTTGCCTGCCAGGCTTTTTTATTCCTCTGTCTTTATCAACTTTAGTAAAGTGTATCTGACAAGTGAAAATGATGTATTTCAGGTGATATTTTGATACGTATTGTGAGTGGTACATGAAATGGTTTCCACAGTCAAGCTAGTTAATGTACTTAAGATCTCCTCTCTTAGGAAGTTTCACATATAAAATACAATATCACCAACTTGAGTACCAAGATACACAGTGGGGTCCAGGGCACGTTCACCAGAGAGCTGCCATCTTGAACCCTCTGGCCATCACCCACTTCTCCAGCCCTGTGGCTCCTGGTAATTTTCCTTCAATTCTGCTTCTGTGAGTTCAACTTTTTCAGGCTGTGCACAGAAGTGAGATCGTGCAGCCTTTGACTTTCTGTGAATGGCCTATCCTGCTCAGCATGACGTACTCCTGGTTCAGTCACATTGTCACAGTAGCATGATTTTCTTCCTTACTGATGCTTCCATCTGTCTATCCACCTAATGGCCTATCTGTCTAATTTCTTTATTCATTCATCTATCAGTGAACACTTTGGCTGTTTCCATGTCTTTGCTATGTGACTAATGCTGCAACAAACATGGAAAAGCAGATATCTCATTTACGTTACCAACATACGAAGTAATTCCTTTTCTCTACACCCTTGATGTGCATTCTCTTTTGACATCTTAATGACAGACATATTAGTGGGTGTAAAATAATGTGGCTTTGGGTTGCATTTCCTAGTGATCAGTAACAAAGATTTATTTCATATGCGTGTTGGTCACTTGTATATCTTCATTGGGCCACTGTCCATTAAAATAATTTGCTTATTTTTAATAAGGTCATTATTTTTTATTATCCAGTTGTCTGAGTTCCAAAATGTATAGTATCTAAAATATACACTCTATGTGGTTTGCCAATGAGATTTTCTTCTACTTCATGCCATTTCATGAGTTGCCATCTCATTTTGCTGATGGTTTCCTTTCCTTTGCAGAAATCTTTCCATTCATACAGCACCACTTGTTTATATTTGGTTTTATTGCCTGTGTTTTTGGAGTCATATCCAAAAAGCCATGGCCAAGACCAATGTAATATAGCATTTCCTCTAGTTTTCTTCTTAGGGACTATAAGGATTTAGATCTTATGTTTAAATATTTAATACACTGTGTTAAATTTCTACATATAAAATAAGGGTCCAATTTTTTTTTAATGCTTGTGATTATTCAATTTATCTAACACCATTTATTGAAAAGCTTTGCTTTGCCCATCGGGTATTTTTCAGGCACTTGTCAAAGACTAGTTGACTGCAAAGAAATGGGTTTATGTCATAGAAATTTCCACACTGTTCCATTTGTCTGTATGTTCTTTTCATGCCAGTACCATACTATGGCTTTTGTTTTACTATTTGAAATCAGGAAATGGGATTCTTGCAGCTTTGTTCTTGTTTAAAAGGATGTATTTGTTCAGGGTCTATTATAGTTCCATAGGAATTGCAAGACTTTTTTTTTTCCTATTTCTCTGTGAAAGATGACTATAGTTTGAACATGGTTTGAGTGTGTCCCCCTGGATTCAGATGCTGGAATCATGGTCCTCAAAACAGTGACATTGAGCGGTGGTAGAACTTTTAACTGTGGACTTAATAGAAGCGATTAGGTCATTAGGGATGCAACCTTCAAAAGGGATTCATTCTCATAGACCTTGTCTGTTCCCTTGAAGATGGACTGTTATTAAACTTCTTAAAAGTGGACCTGACCCCCAAATCCTTCTTGCTTCAAGTCTACCTATATGATCTCTCCATGCTGTGATGGATCCACATGGCCTTCACCAGAACCAGGCAGATGAGAGTTGCTCTTAGACATGCAAAGCTCTTTTCCAAATAAACCACTTTTCTTGTACATTACTCAGCAGCTGTACATTTTGGTACAGGAATGGAAAATGTACTAATACAAATATCAGTGGAATCTGGACAGGACTAGCATCAAATCTGTACTTGCTTTGGATAACAGGAACGTTTTCACAATGTCAGGTATTTACATCTGTAAACACAACAGACATTTCTATTTGTGTCTTTATCAGTTTCTTTCATCAAGGCTTTATATCTGCCATCGTGGATATATTTCACCTTCTTGGCTTATTTTATTTCTATCTTATTCTTGCTTATACTAATATAAAAGTTGCTGTGGTGAGAGGAAGCCACCACACTGTGAGACAGGAAGCCAGACTCAATCTAGCTGCTCTGTAACAACCAAGCCTTGGGTGCTCCAAAGGCGTTTTCAAAAAAGTCCAAAGGAGGGCCAGGGATTTAGCTCAGCGGTTCAGTGGCCTGCCTTGCAAGCTCAAGGACCCGAGTTCAATCCCTGGTACAAAAAAAAAAAAAAAAAAAAAAAAAAAAAAAAAAAAAAAG
>NW_022900915.1:42264119-42282404 GCF_012274545.1 Fukomys damarensis
AAAAAAAAAAAAAAAAAAAAAAAAAAAAAAAAAAGTCCAAAGGTAATCCACAGATTGGGAGAAACTTTTACCAATAGTATATCTGATAAGAGGTTTGTATACAGGTCAAATAAGGAACACTACAACTCAACCAATAAAAGACAAATAATGCAAATAAAAATGAAGAAGGTATTCAAACACATACATTCCAAAAAATGTTATATTCGTATCCTCTAAGCACACATAAAGATGTTCAATATCACCCATCAGAGAACTACAATTCAAAACCCCCATGGGATTGCACTGGGGTGGCTGAAATAAAACTGTCAGAGAAGAACAAACGTTGGTGAGAATGTTTTGAGAATGTGAAATGGTGCGGCCACTTTGGAAAAGAGTGTGGTAGTTCCTTGAAACGCTGAACGTAGAGTTAGTGCTTCAGCCAATAACTCCATCCTGTGATACATACCCAAGAAAATGAAAACATGTCCATATGGAAACTTGGCTATGAACTTTTATAGCAGGATCATTTATAATAAGCAGAAAGTGGAAATAACCCAAAGTCTATTAGTGGATAGATAGGTAAGTAAAATGTGATATGTCCATTAAGTGGAATATTATTCTATATCAAAAATAAATTAAGCACTAGAACATGGCACAGCATGGGTGAACCTTGAAGACTTTATACCAGGGAAAGAAAGCGGTGAGAAAAAGCTACATATTGTATGATTTTATTTACATGAGTCCTCCATCATATTAAGCAAATTTGTATGGACAGAAAGTAGACTAGTGGTTGTGTGTGGCATGTGGGATTGCCTAGTGGTTGAGAGTTTCATTTTGTGGTAATGAAAATGTTCTGGGATACATCCACCCTGATGGATGCATAGCTCTCGGAATATACTAAGCATCACTTAACTGTACGCTTTAAATGGGTGAGTTGGATGGTATGTGAATTACATCTCCACAAAGACATCAGCAAAAAAGTAAATGCATGCATTGTAAAAACTAATCTGCAATTCCTCTCAACCTACTAACTGGGGATTTCTACGAGTAAATTCTAGAACGTGCAATATAGCAGGCACACAAAAGTATTCTTACATGTATTAAATTTACTCATCAATAACCCATTTATCCTACATCTTTGTTGTAGTTTTTGCTAGTCATTTTTCTTCCTGCAACAGTGTGGCATGTGGAATAAAGAAGCTGAGAAACAGTTTGGACAAACCAATTAACACTTTTCCAGGTGCTAATAAAGGGAGCCAAATGGAAGATTTTAACTTTTTACTTTTCTCACTAATGTGATCATTGATGAAAATTAAATTTAAAGGTAGGCTAATTAATTAGTTTGTATTAATTAATTGTAGTAATTCAAAGTAGCTATATAAATTAATTTATGAATATAGGTAGGCTAAGAAAATTAAATTTAAAGGCAAATAAACTAAAAGTTCAGATATTCATTGAAGAAATTTCCATTATCAATTTCTGTACCAATAGTCAAAATGAAGACAAGACTCCCTGAGGTGTCAAACACTTGGGAGATCAAGATCCTACTTGTTCCTTGGTCACTCACCAACGGTGAGATTTAATCTTCCACATCTGAAACCCAGCCACTCTCGGTACTGTGTTCACTGCGTCAGAATAAAAGTTCAGGGTGAAGACTGCCAATTTCAACAGCATGACAGTAATTATTGAGAGTTGAAGGATTCGCATTAAATATGTTTTACTCTTGGATTCCACGGTTATCTTTTATTTGTATAGAATTCTACTAGTTTACCAAGAACTTCATCTTTGCACTATCTCTGTGTAGTACAGATGGCCTCCAACTTACAGTAGTTCAGCTAAAGATTTTCCAACTCTGTGCGGGTGTGACAGTGATACACAGAGAAACTGCGCTGCACTTTTGGGTCTTACATGGAAACATCATATGGTGTCCTATAAATATGTACAATTTGTATGTGTCGATTAAAATAATAAAAAAGAATTTTAAAAAGTGTGTTTTGAATTTCGATCCTTTCCCAGGCTGCCATCTTCAGAATGATGCCCTCAGGATGTTTGGCAGTGGTGGTGAAACCGCACACCCAGCCTTTGGCTGGTCCGGGAGACAAACAGCTCCTACGCAGCCGTATCCTGCACTGCCAAGCCCTGAGGTTCGGGAGGTTTGTGGTACTAGATGTGCTTTTGACTTAAAATATTTTCAACTTGCAATGAGTTTAAGGGACCTAACCTCATCACAAGCTGAGTAAGTTTATATGTGGAAGAGACTACCATTCCCTCCAGAAGAGACTTCTCCTCTGCCTTTACCTCATTGTCCCTCAAAGGTCATCTCTGGTTTTGTGTCAAGCTGGGATTCTAGCTACCAGAACAACAACACTTCCCGCGTGTTCCTACAGTGGAGCAGGACCACCCGGCTGCAGTCCAGCCCTTGACAGGAGGGACACGAGGTATGAAGAGGACATCAGCATTGAAGCAGAGATGCAGGAGAGGGAGAGCCGGCAGCCCTGACGCCATGAACCGCTCTTGACAGCTCTTGACTCAAACTGCTCCATAGTGGAGAAATTCCCTTATACCTGTAGGACACTCTAATTTCGAACCTTGGTTACAAATGTTGAGTCTCTATTCTGCTTGCCAGAACGGAGCCACCACATATAGTTTTCAGGCAACTTTCACTTTGCACAAATCTCTGCGTACCCTGCATCCCAGAGCACAGTCCCATCTCTCAGAAGAAACGTTGGGAAGCCACCAGGAAATTACTCCACACTCTCCGTAAGCCTGTGTCCCAAGACCCTACACGGATGTTAGAAACAAAGGAGAAAAACCTGCTGCTTTCATTATAAAATGAAATACAATCATATTTCAAACTTCTTAGGGAAGGATAAAAAGTACCTTAAGAACTAGACTCAGTACTCACTCGGAAAGGAAAGAAGAACTATCCATGTAGGTGAGAGAAATTCAAGCGTGGCTGAGCCAGGTGCCCGCACCCACATCTCCTGGCAGGCTAGGGGATACTCAGGAGTTTGAGCATGCTCACTCTCGTGCGTCTAGACTGGCTTAGAGCCGGCTGAAGGACGTCCCGTTCCTCCTATTGACTGCCTCCATTGCTCGCCCCAAAGATCACCTTATATAGAAATATGAGAGCATCAACCAATCATGTTATGCCAAGCATACAGTGTCCCGCCCTAGCTGCCTATTAAAAGCGGAAGTGTTCCAGAAACCTCCTGGGAGTCTGCCTGGTGATTCCGTGCCTCGCCCTCCGGATCTGAGCTTCAGAACCAGAGTAACCATACGACAGCAAACAGACAAACAACAACACGCGTAAAACTAGATAGAGACAAATTTCACACTGGACGTCGTACGTCCGTCTCAGAGAAGCATGATCTTGCCATAGCCTAAGAGCCCGAGTGGAAAGCAGGGTGTAGAGCAGTCAGAAGCCCACCCGCGACGTCCACCAGCACGCGAATCTCACATGCACCAGTGACGTGTCGCTTGCCCGGCCCCCGCTCTTCTCAGGATATCTTGATTTGCAAACCAAACGCCTGGTTTGAGGGTGGAAAGTGAGACACTGACTCCAATGGTAAGGCCCTACTTTGACATAAATGACCGTACAGTTTCTCTGAAAGAAAGATTAAGTATAGGATTCAAAGTTGGTTTATTCAAAATATTTGATATTTGGAGACCCATTATTTGAAGGGTTCCGTTTTTTTCCCTGCACTTAAAACTGCACCTTAACTGGACAATGTAGTTAAGTGAGATCCAAAATCGTTTGCAGCTGAAGAAAACAAACGGCATCTATAGCTGTAATTAGTAAAGTACATCATGTCAACCTGTGGGCTTAAGAAGAATCAAGCCCAATTTTCATATTTAAAGGAACTGTAACAATGTCCTGAATTTATCTGCCAGTTGCTCCAAAACAGGTGCGTCTAATATCAGTAACAGTGAAGATGGGCTTTGCCCTCTATAAATCTATGAGACACTTCTCTAATAACACCCTGGGTTCACAGATTAATTCATAAAAAATTTCTCCTACATTGAAAAGCCATGTTTCCCTACAGTGCAAGCACACTCGGTGGGAATTAGATTAGCCTTACGATTCAATCTTCCTCCTCCTAAGTAGGGTCTGGATTGCTACAGAGGGTGCATAGGTTGCCATTTCCGTCTTTAGGTAAAGTCCCCAGGGATGCTGCCTCACTCTGCTCGTAGGGGATAGAGAGCACAGCACAGTTCTGTCAGCCACCTTGAAACGGGCATTTAGTATCAACTTTAGCCAAAAAAAGGATGGGTGACGTTACATTCCAAAATTTTTCAGCCAGTAGTACTTTTTGAGTTGAGTAGGGCACCCCCTCTTTTTAAAAGAATGTTCTAATTGGTTCATGTAAATACACGAGGCCCCCTTGGGAGTTTAGCTTCCATTTTGATTCTATTAAAATGTCACATTAGCTCCTTGTAAGAAAAACCAAAATATTTTGTTTCTAGGGTTATGTTCATCCCATAATCTCAGATGAGCTCTAAATCTCCCATTCTTTCCCCAAATGATTGATACTAAGAAAAATGATAGGGAAAGCAATAAAAACAATATTAACAGCAACCAGTTGTTGAGCGCAGAGAAATTACAATCTTAGTGACACTCTTGAACAGCAGGTATTATCGTTGCAGCTTTGCAGGAACCTGGAGATCAGAGAGGAAGGAAATGGCCCCAAGCAGCCAAGGTAGAACTGATTCCCACCGCTGGCAGGTACTGGGTAAGGCATTTGTCTACAGACTGGCATATGTTCCCACGATTTGGGGGGAGTTAAAGAAGGAGGTTAAGGCAGGGGGTGGAGATGCAGCTCATACATCTATGGAAAGCACAGTAGCATGGGTTTATTGTAATATGTTTTGTTCTTCTTGGGCCTGAGACACTGTTTCACAGCACATCTCTCTATAAGAAGGGTGGCCACGGCATTTCTAAGGTGTGAGGATACTATACTTTCCCCGGGGATTTGTTATTAGTTCTGTAGGACACCCGTTAATATTTTTCCCTTCCTAAACTGAAGCTGAACAGAACATAGGCTTCACTGATCCCATTCTTCTTGGGAAAGGAAAAAAAAAGGGGGGGGGGGGTGTGTCCAAAGTACTTATCACACTGAAGTGGCCTCAGACTTAGTTAAGAGCCTCTGCAAATACTTCCCATCCTGGACATTCTGATAAACACTGTTCTGGGATATTTTATTTTGGTTTTGATAATTTGGCTTCACCATCACTCGCTTTTACATAAGAACATGGAAAAAAATCAATTGGTGTTTTGTTCCACTGCTCTTTCTCAATTACATGCTGCTTTGTATCCCCCTCCCCTGCATCCTGCTTAAAATAACACACACGGTGGTTTTAGCCTTGGTGCTGGGCTACAGATAGGAATGTTCTTAGAGTTAGCTCAGTAGGACTTTTTGTCAGAACTGTACCCGAGTTCTCAGGGCCCTATCAGTCCCCGAAGTAGCCATAATAAACATGAACTGTGGCTTCAAAATCTTCAGGAAACTCTGGCCTTTAAAAACAAAACAAAACAAAGATGTCTTTGGGAGTTCCTCCAAAGTTAATGTAATGTTTACAAGTTGGGTCAATAATCCATAAAAGTAAAACCAGGGATTGCCTAAGAAGATAACGAAGAAACCTCTGTTTATACAGTGCTAAAAATGACACACTTGAAATGTCCCAACAGAAGTTATGACAGTGATCTCAGAATAATAGGACACTTTAGGGGGAAAGGGGCATGAAGTGTTTTGGTCCATATTCTTAAAGAGAGCAGGATGATAGAAAAGTCACTCTATGACATTGCCACACAGATGTCAGTGTGTAAGGTACATTTCCTCAGCACTCATTCATGTAGTAAAGTAGCTTTGTTGTGGTTTTGTTACCAGGCTCATTGTAGCTTACAGCTAGAAGTTTTGTCCAGGCCCACATTATTTTCCTTTTCCTGATACACCACTTAGTAATACTAAAGTCTTAAAATCCCAGGTCACAGATTATGACACAACGTGTGTGCTACAGCCAGCCTAACCAAGTTGTGCTTTTTGCTCCCTCTCTCTCTCTCTCTCTATGTATGTGTGTATAATTTATATATATAAATTTATACATACATAATATTATATAATAATACAATAATTTTATATATAAATTTATATTTATATATATTTATATATGTGTGTGTATACACATACATATTTGTTATATATATAAACAAAATTTTGGGTCCTTAAAGCATAAGGAGTTTTATGTTTAAATCTTTCTGGAAATTATGATAGCCTAATGAACTCCTACAGACTGATTTTACTTTCTAGAAATTTCCACCCCAAATGTTGGAGGCTCCTCTGACAGCAAGTTAACTGAGACATTCCTCTCCGGGTGATTTCTACCTCTGACAACACCTGACTTCTTCAGGCCATCCTAGTGGCCTTTGTATTTTGTCCCTGTAGCATGGACACTTCTTTCTCTGCTTCTCTCCTTCATCTGCCTGGAAGGAAACTAACCCACATTTCCAGCATTTCCAGACCTGGATGAAGGTTGTTCAACTTCGTGAAGCTCACACAGACACATAGACACACACACACACACACACACACACACACCTCCCCAGCTGCTGTGTCCCATGATTATTAGCTTCTGTAATCTGTACATCCATCCTTTGTGACATTTACCCTACTAGGAAACAATTTATATATTACATGAGGCTTTGAAAGCCAGGGTGATGGTCTGGGGTGTGTGTGTGTGTGTGTGTGTGTGTGCGCCTGTTTTTGAACTTGCATCCCAAGTTTCTAGAGCAGTAAATTTCATGAACAAATGCATAAGAAAGAACACATCTGGCTTCTATGTCAGAGATATTTTCTATTTCATCTTTGCTCAGAAAGTGATGCTAACGTCATTAGCACACCTATTTTCTTGTCGAACAGTGGCAAGTGCCTTGGTTCAAACTGTGGCTCCACCATTTTGGGGGCTTGAAATAGTGACTTCGTCCCAGCTTCTCCTCCAAAACAAGTCCTCAGTCCACAGATCTGTACAACAGCATTTGTTATACTCCGCATCTCCAATTGCGGCTGTAGGGACCCCACTGGGTATGGAGTGCACAGGCTTCTCAGAGGGCCAGCACCAGAGGAGCTCTCAGAAATGGTTGGGGAGAGCCTGCCAAGCTCTCTGTATTCTTAACAGCTGAGAAAAGAAAATGTGCCATATGTGCCTTCATTTTAGAAAAACAGCTGGCTTTATAACTAATTAATCTGTAATTACATGTTAGATTTCTATAACTACTAAGTATCATGAAGGGGCCAGAGTGCTCTGGGCATGGCTAGACAACACTGCGAGTATACTGGACAACACACATACAAATGATTAAAGAGTAAATTTACGATCTGCACATAGTACTGCAATTTAGAAAATATTTTTAAGCGGCACGTGACCAACATCACTTGTTAAAAGTGTACATTTTTGACAAATTGTGATAGATGTATCTACTCACCACGGTAAAAAACGAGTATATCTGTCACTTCCAAAGGATGCATCCTGCCCTTCTGCAATCACTCCCTTCCTTCACCCTTGCCCCACCCTCAGGCAGCTGCTATAGATCAGCGCATGTCTCCAGACCTGCCTACAAAGGAGGTCAGTCTGCTTTATCTGGCTTCTTAAAAAAAAAAAAAAAAAGGCCTATCCATGTTGGGTCTTCATATCAATCCTTTTTAATTGCTGAGCAGCGCCCCATTGCACAGGATGAATCACTGAGTCACTTTCCAGTCACATGGTGGTGAACATTAGAGTTGTTTGCAGGTTTTTGATCATTGCAAATAAAGGTGCTCTGAACATTCATATCCAAGTCTTTCTACAGACGTATATTTCCATTTTCTTGGGTAAATAGGATTGGAATAGCTGAATTTTTGGTGGGTTTGTTTAATTTGTTTTTTAAAAGTGGTTAGATCATTTCCTGAGTCATGTTGTCCAGGTTTCTAGTCGTTTCTGGCTGAAGAAGAGATGGAAGCTTTTGGTTCATCTTGGTCAGAAGTGAGCCTTTTGTGTCCTCTCAAGTTAGTGTGCAAACCAGAAGGGATGTGATCACTACCTGAAAGGACAGTTGTACATCGTACTTCCTGCTATACTATTTTGCACTGGACACCAGTCTATTATTTATATTGTGTTCTATGTACATGTTAGATCTCTATTCTAGTAGATTAGACATACACACACAATTTTCACAGGTGAATCAGGGAAGAGAGAAGCCCAGGGAACAGCCACTCTTCCCTGACTGGCTGGTTGCTTTTACATGATTCACATTAGCATCAGAGTTAAGAGAGGAACACAGACTTGCCCAGCAGCTGGCCCAATATATTGCAAGAATAATGAGGGACAGTCATTGATCCAGTGGGCTAGTTTATTAGAAAGCGAGTTCTGTGTCAGCTGAGCTTCCAGGGACACTCATGAGGCATTTTCATCTTTTCTCTGTTACTTCTGATGCAGTTCATCAAGCCAGTTTCCCATTAAGCAGGAGTTGTAAGGAATGTGCTTGCCCTGGGTACTCTGATGGCTGACAGATGTCATGCAATGCTGTACCCCTTTTCTGATGTCAAGGGGACATTTTGCCTGTTCAAAGCACACTTCCTGGCTTTGGGGAATCAGTGAAAGCTGCTGCAGCTCCCCAGCAATCCAAAATGGAAGTCACCCTACTTGTTCCTATCTGAGCCACTTCTTGTCATTCCACAGGGAGTCAGAGGAGAGCTCATGACTCTGTGTGTTCTAATTGGTAAACATTTTAGTATTCATTCCTCCTTGATTATCTTCCCATCTTTGCATTGCTTCAAATGAAAGCTAGTTCTGGTGAGAGCATTATGATTGACTTTGGTGAAACTCTAACACATGCACGCCCCAGGCAGTGTGTGTATGGAGGGGTCATTCATTGAGGGGAAGACAGAGGGCCACTGGAATCTTGAACAATGTCTGGGCCAGCCTCTCCCAGGGGGTGGTGTCCAAGGCAAAGAGGAGCCTTTCACTACAAGGTGTCTGTTCTGGCTACTGTCTCACTGTGCCCCCAAAGCCTCATGCAGTCAGGCGACCTTTTCAGAGGTGGCTGCATCTGGAATGTGTGATGCTGGGATTAAGGGTGGGTGATTACTAAATCAGTTCACTGATTGGTTTGGCACCGCGCTAAGCCCTTTCACCTAGATGGAGTTTACAAGGGGCAGAAAGAAGCTGCTAAAGCTCCTTGCTGCTTTGCTGCCTTCTGCCCACCATGAACTGTTTCTCCTCTGTGACGCCCCTCTGTCACACTGCCCTGCCTTGGAGCCAGCCGATTATGGACTGAAACCTTTAAAAACTGTGAGCCAAATAAACCTTTTCTCCCTTAATTTGGATGTTGGGTGTTTTGTCTCAGTAACAAAAATAGTAACTAAAACAGTCTGTTTGTAATAAATCCCTCTAGTGCAAGTGCAGATGGGGGGATAAAATTGGAGGAAGTGAAATACCCTCACTGTGCATAAAAAAAACTTAAAAAATGAGCCCCGTTTCCAAGAACTTCAAACATTAACTTTCTCATGCCAAAGGATCTGAGGTGAGGAGAAACAAAAGGAACAGTCAGAAGTGAAGTGTAAAAGTGAAAAGAAAACTCAAGTGGTGAAGATGTTTTAAAAGCTACAACCTCAGTGATTTATTATACATTATTGAAAAAATCAATTTTAACACCAAAATATCTCTGACCAGAGAAAGACCTTGAATCTAAAGTAAAATCAATTTACAGAGATGAACTAAAGCCAAATGAATGCTGGACCTTTATTAGCTCCTTTAAGTATTCTGGGTTAGGGTAATGCAAGGTAGTCAGCACCCCTCCACTTTCTTATTTAGTCTGTAAACTATGGAAATTGGAAAACACTAGAAATCAGTGGTTCCCCACCTCCAACAAAAGGTGGATGGAGGGAGAGATGGATGGATGCGTGGATGAGTACATGGATAAATGATTGGAGTCAAGATAGGGGAAAAATGTGTCCACATATGCAGAAGATAGCATTTTTACAGACCTTTCTTAAGATTGTTCTATCAAGCTGAAATTACTCATAGTAACCAAATTGTTTTTCTCCTAAAGTTTGTAACTAGTGAAGGCAAAAGTGACTCATCACTAGAAATGAGCCTGTGATGGATAGCAACAAGAAGAGCATCCTCTGGGCATATGGGAACAAGGTGGACAATGCTGGTGTTTAGTAACTGGCTCTCTGGGTTGGAGGTGCAGAATGACTAATTTCTAGTATTTTCCAGTTGCTGTAGTTCACATGTTTCCAACATGGGGAATTTTGAGATTCCAATGTGATGCCACTGAACGGGTATTTGGAAGTAGATGTGCACAATCGAGTGTTCTGAAACAAAGCTGTGATAGGCATCCCACAGCAAGATAGCGAAGGTGCATAACCTGCACACTTCCCTGCAGATGCTGCTGACCAGTGAAACCATTTCCCTATGTCCTCATAAACACTGACAGAATAGGAGTGTTATTTACACTGAGCAAGTGAGTATTAATGCTTATTATCCATTTAATAAGCACTTCCTTGCTTACTTCTCCTCCAGTTCATCTTCAGGCTCCGCTGGCAGGAGCTTTATTCCTTATTATCACTGCTTAGGTTTGGTTTGTTGTTGTGTTTGTTTTCATGTGTTTATCTATTGCCTATTACCCTTACTACCACAGGTTAGCCTCAAACTCTGAAATGTGGAGTGCTTCAAGATATGAAATGTTTTGAGGGCCAACATTATTCCATGGTAGAAAATTCCACACCTGACCTCATGTGATGATAGGTACAGCCAAAACATGGAAGCACTAAAAGTATTGCCTGGAGTCACCTTCAGTCTATGCATCCCTTCCCCAGATGTCTCACGGTGCATATTCAAATATTCCGCAAAAACTACTCCCAAATCTGAAACACTCATGGTCCAAGCATTTCAGATAAGGGATCCTTGATCTGTGCTAGCATTTGTTAACTGGGGCCAAAAACCTGCTGGTTGCATACTAGAAATGCAAGTCGTCATATAAGCATAGTTAGTGCAAAGAGGTTACAGCTATAGGAAAGAAGCAAAGACAAAAGTGACTGCATCTTACTTTCATGTAAAAGGAAGCTTAAAGGTATTTAAAGAGAATACTGCTTGATCTTAAAGGTAGTACATTTTACTGAAGAAAAAGTAAATCATTCTGTTGTCTATCTATTATGTGTTATATTTTGATTCCTGGGAACGTCTTGTGTGCCATTGGGGGGGAGACTGGAAGCTCATGGCATGTACTGATGAGTTTATAGCTAATGGGCTGATAGGAGGCGGAGTCAGGTTGGAAGGGGCAGTCACAGGGAGCATGGCCTGGAAGGGTCATCCCCTCCCGGGATCCTTCCTTTGTTGTCTGTTTCCTGTCTGCCATGCTATGAGCAGCTTTCCCACACTGTCTCCCTGTGCTGTGCCATCCTGCTTGGGGCCAGCAAACGATGAGCTGAAATGAGAGCCAAAACAAGCCTCTCCTGCTCTGAGTTGTGGGTGTCAGGTACTGTGTCCCTAGGATAAGTAAAATGACTCAGACATTTTAAAATCTTTTCTCCAAAGTTCTAGGGTTTACTAAGTTAAGTTCAATTAATATCTGTGCTAATGAATAGAATATATGTACAAGAAAGCAGCAGTTTTACCTTAAATGTTGTATAATTTATTTTTGAGAAATCCAGATGCCTTGTGAAGAACCTTAAAAGTTATTCTGCTGACACAGAGCCCTGCTTGTGATGCGGGGGCTCTGGCTGCTTTACTCTGCTGTGCTCTGGCTTCCCAGCCCACTTTCTGCTTTGCTCCATGAGCCTCTCTGACCTGATCGTCTGTTCAGAATCCTTTCAGTTCTCCACATCTTCTGTCCTGCACAATTTCTGTCTCAGGTGCTACTTTCTCGACAACTAGTGGTTCCTGAGGCTGGAAGGACAGGGAGAGAAAAGAGGAACTGGGGAGAAGTCCAAGGCTATGGAATGTAGAGAAAAGTAGAAGTGGCGACCCAGACTTATGGTTCCAGCCTACAGATGTGTTCAGTTGGGACATCACCAAGACTTACTTTCTTTTCTCATTTTAGTCAAGCTTTTTTTGTTTTTTGTTTGTTTGTTTGTTTGTTTGTTTTCTTTTGTTTTTGGTACTGGGGATCAAACTGGGGTCCTTGTGCTTGCAAGGCAGGGGGCAGAACCACTGGGCTAAATCCCCGGCGCACTCTTTTCTCATTTTAGTGAACTCATGGCTAACTCTTAGCAAGTGTACCCATCTGTTTCTGGCTTTACATAGAAATATGAGATGTGGAAACATGAAGCTCAGATCTCTGCATTGTAACGATCAGCTGCTCTCCCCTGGCTACAGCAAGCCCCAGTCTGCACATCACCTCCTACTTCCAGGTTATCCTCACTTTTTCAGCTCTGTGAGGATTTGTGGCTGCTGCTTCTGCATAAAGAAATAAGATGGGCCTTATTTCATGCCTATTTCAGACTTTCTTCAGTTTATTTGTGCATATCATAATTTGAGAGTAATTTAAAGCCAGTCTCAAACTCTTCACCTAATAAATTCATTCCCTGAACAAATACTTATTGAGTGCCTCCTCTGTATCTGGCATTATGTAGGACTCAACCCCATTATTTCAGATGTTTAGCTAAAATTTCCCCCAAGATAACTTTTAAAGGCAAAATACTGATTGCAAACAATGGATATTTGATAAAGAGTCAGTCTTATGCGTAAGATACAAATGCTTTTAATTTTGTATATCCAGGATCAAATTTCAACCATGTATGACTTTGGTTTTGGTCATCAAATTCAAGCACAGCTTTAAGGATTCCAAAATGTTGAAGTAAATGCTGTGGAAGATCAAAGTGCTTACCAAGAAGAACTTTAATTTTTTAAAGGTTTGTGATTTTGTTTTCTGAACCACACTACATATAAGAAAAACAGTACAATTTAAAAACTAGATTTACCTAAAGAAGTCATTCAGACTGGGTTGAAGGTAACAGACAACCAGACGCTTCTTCCTTAGTACCTCTACTCGTGACTCAGAATTTGGGAGGGGAAGAGAGACAGCAAAGCAAGTGACATGGATAAGTTTCACTACGTCTTGTCTTTGCCTTCAGACATATTTCAAGGTTACTACTCTGCTGAGAAGCTCTTCTGAACTTCCTTAATTCTGTATGGTTATACATTTCATTCCCGATTCACCGTGGTAGAGAGAAGGAGGGAATTACAGAGAGTAAAATGGGACTTGTCCAAAAAGGTTTCTTCTGGATTATTGTGTGCTATGATATGAATGTATACGGTCTTCCAAAATGCAAAACTTAATCCCCAGATGACAGCATTAAGAAGTGGGACACTTGGGAGGTGACTGGGCCATTGGGCTCTGCTTTCATGAATGGGACTGGTACTGTTGTGAAAGAGCTTGAGGAAAGTAGCCCCTTTCACTTGGTATCCCATCTGCCACGTGAGGATACAGTGTTCATCTTCTCCAGAGGATGCAGCCACAAGGTACCATCTTGGAAGTAGAGTCCGGACCCTGACCAGAGACCAACCAGTGGCAGGCACTTTGATCTTGGACACTCCAGCCTCCAGAACCATGAGAAATGAATCTCTGCTGTCTACAAATTACCAATCTATGGTATTTTGTTACAGCAGTAGGAACTGCTTGAGTCACCCTGTGTATTAGTATCTTACAGTCACCATTACAAATTACTGCAAATTTGAAGGCTTAAAACAACAGAAATTTATTCTCACAGTGGTGGACGAGAGTTCTGGAATCAGGGTGTTGGCAGGGCAACAGTAGGGGAGACACCTCCCTGTTTGTGGACGTGTGATTTCAGCATCCGGTTCCCTTCTCGTGGCTTCTCCTCTGTGTCAGTGTCTTCTCTTTGTCTCCAGTGAACGCCTCAAGGTAGGATTTAAGGCCTACCCTGTTAATGTAGCATGATCTCATCTTAAAGTCTTTAACTCAGCTATCTGCAAAGATCCTTTTATTTTCCCAAATAAGGTCATATTCACCTTTTTTAAAAAAAAAATCAAGCCTCTATTCTATCAACTACATCATGTTTCCTTGCTTGAGCTCCTAGTCATCTGTTAAAAACATAGCAACTTAATTCAGTGTAGTACTTACGATGAATTCTATAAAAGGTTTAGCACCGCATCCTTGGTCAACCAACAAGCCTCACTTCTTCCATTTTTAAATAGGGAAACTAAATGCAATTTGTAATACGTAATCTGGGTCCCATGAAGATTTAACATTAGCCTTGCCATTCTAATTGTAGTGTAAGTTCTCAGAATTCAAAAGCTATGCCTTTGTATTTTCTACTCAGTGCCTAAAATGGCCTAATAGATATTGGCATGTATTTCATACGCATTTATTGGTACATTGGAATTGGTCTTTGTCTATGGACTCTGTAGGGATTTTGCCAAGGGTAGAAATGTATTGGAAGAACAAAGATAGCTTTTGGATTGGATTTCCCTTTGGTGGCAGTGGAGAGAGGAAGCACGATTAACTCCAGGGCAGTGAAGGCGAACCTATGGCAGGCATGCCATGGCCAGCTGTTTGTTATTAATGATAAAGCTGTGAAAAGCTTGCCATCACTGCTCTAGGTTGTAACTTCTTGTTTCCCCCAAGTGCTTCCTATTTGGCTCTGTGGATGGACCTACAGTCCCTCTTCTGGAAGGTGCCTTAGCGCTGAGGGTGTGTAGAACTGACACTGGAAAGTATTTCTATAGATGATCTTAAATCCTTAGCTGGAACTGTTTTGAACGATTTTCCAGAAAGAAAGTAGGGGAAAAAGGAGGAAGGGAGACAACTTTAATTTGAATAGCTATCAGGATCAATAAAAGCATTATTTTTAGGTTCAGAGAATCTCAGACTTTTTGAAATGTCAGAGAAATTAAATGAAAGTCTGCAGAGAAGTGAAAATTTTGCACCAGGCTGGTGGTTGTTGGAAACAGAAATTAAAATATCAAAATGTCCTGAGTTGGCTGAAGGCATTTAGTGACAGAGAAAAATTAATGAAAAGCAAGGAAAATGTGTTTGTGAGTAGGCTGAAGAAATACAGAGCCTTCACAATGCAATTATAATATGAATAGCTGGCTGGCCGGACTGCTGGAGGGAATCATTAGCTCTGCTAAATGAGTGAGTTTCTGCTGTGAGAGTGACATGAAGCACCTCAGAGGCATCAGAAGCCGGGTGGGAGGTTCCTAGCAATCCTCTTAATGTTTCATTAATTAGCCAAGACTACCTTTCCTAAGACTCTCTGAACCTCAGCGGGCATCTCACATGGATATTTTTCTCAGCGGTGCAGAAGGAAAAACTGGTCTAATCATGTCCTTTTGTTCATTTTAAGTAAAGGCAATTTGGATTTCTTTTAATTCAGGGAAAACATTGTCCAGGCAGAGATTCCACTCCACAGTGAAAGAACTGCTAATCGACAGCCCTAGGTCGGCCCGGAAAGGTTTCCCTTCAGTCCAGCAAAGCTGTCAAACTGCAGTCTTGGGGAGGGGCCGAGAGAAGGTTGGGTCCGGGCTCTGCTGGCCTCGAGGTGGGCTCCCTCTCCCTTCTCAGCTTGTCTGGCCTCGGAGGCTCTGACTGCGCAAGGACTGTTTTCCAACAAACTGCTAGGAGACTAAAAACACTCACAGTGACTCCCCTGGCTCTTATCGTTCCCCTTAAAATGCCTACCACGTTGCAAATGTGAAAGCAATTGGCAAAAACTAGACAAGATCCTGATGAATACATTTCTCTTAGCGAAATGAGTGTTTTTGTGATCTGGAGAAAGCAAAAGCAATTGCCAGGCTGAGACGTGAGCGTCTGGCATAGGAAGGAGAGCTATGGGTGGGATCCACCAGCAGGAGAACAAAGCGTCCACTCCTTCCTGTTCTGAGGGCCACTGCCTAGGCATTTGCCCACTAGGTGGCGATTCCTCTCTTACGTTGGTCCTGTAATTGTACAACCAGGCTGCTAAGCCTTTCAATGAACATGAGAAAGGTACGGTGAATATGTACCATTCGTTTTAAAAATAAGCCTTTGTCTGAGAAAACATCCGGGGACCGAACTCAGGTCCTTGCGCTTGCGAGGCAGGTGGCAGAACCACTGAGCTAGATCCCAAAATATTACAGTTTTAATAGTGATGAGAACAATGAAGATATTGTATTTAGTGTGAAACCTGAGTGCTATCGCTTTGGAAGATTTCATCATTAAAAGCTGAACCTTGGGCAGAGTCGGTGAATTTTGTAGCTGAAAGTAATCTTAAAGATCGCTTCACTCATCCTTGCTTGGCTCACGAAGATGCTGGAAGGGAGTACACCACATGCCTAGGCTGCGGTTTCAGTATCGCAAAAGATGGACTCGGGATTGCATACCAGGATGGGTCACCTCTGTCGTCCGGACCCAGGTTCGAATTTCTCATTAATGAAAGCGCACTGCATCTGCTCTCAGTTTGAAGTGCAGAGCTGTTTGCCTTTCCCTGAGCTACAGCACAGTTGGAGAAACAAATATGCTACTCCTGATAGCAGTGTGGACAGTACATGTAACAATGACCAGTGGTCATTTCTGCATGGTGACCAGAGCAGGGTGTGTCAGGAGACAAGCAAGAAAACGGAGACCAAGTCACATGTGTGGAGAGGAGCTGTGCTCACAAGGTCATAGCCCAGAAACTCAAACAGGCAAAAGCTGGCTCCGATGAGCCTGTGATTTAGTTGGAAGGGAGCGGCCAGTCCCGGAGGGACACTGTGCCCTGAAGCTCCAGGACTCCTGCTTGAGCCAGGTGACCTAGCAACGCCAAGGCCCCAGCCAGCGAGCCAGAGGGCCAGGTGAGGTGAGGGGAAAGACCCTTGGTAGGGAAGCTGGGCCAGCACTGACAGGGGTAACGAAGTCAGGATACAAGAATCTGGTTGGAAATTCAATTTGTCCTAGTCAAGGAGACTCTAATAATGTGCTTTCTGCTGGGAGAAGAAATAGATCCAACACATGGACACCCAGAATCTCCTAACAAGAGCACACAAGCAGAAATTCATTCTTTCATTCTCTTTTTTTCTAATCAGTACATGTTCGTAGTACATAATGATTGTCTTCATCATGGGGAGTTGGTACATGGACATAAAGCATCTTAATCCTTGTCACTTGGCCTTCCTCTACCCTTCCTCCCCTGCCTCCATCCCTTGATCTCCTTTCCACTTGCAAAAGATCGATCTCCTGGTTTCCTGTTGTTTATATTTTATTTTGCTCTCTGAGTGCATTCTTGATACAGTGAGAAGCAGAGGCAGGGAGAGAGGATGCAAGTTCACTTACCTGACAACTGTACCCAGCTATGACTTTATCCTTATCAAACTTGAACAGAATCGCATGGAATCCTCTAAAAATCCATGCCCGTCTCAAAATACATTGAAGATGTGTCTATGGGAGTATCGTAGTAGAAATGGGGGTCCGTTAGAAGTGGAGCTGCGTTGGAACCCGCTTGCCAGGACTCCAGCTGTGTGTGACCCCAGACATTATTGCTGCCAGCGACAGCTTCCGGTATAGAGGAGCACTGGGTCCCGGAGAGACCGAAGCACAAACAACATAAATTGTCTCTGAAGAAAACAAGTTCTTCCTTTATTTTAGAAAACAGATGCCAGATCAGACTAATATTAATCCACTCCTACACAGAGTTTGCCTCTGGACATTTCCGTTTTCTCTGGGTGGATCCCAAGCTAACAGTGTAACATTATCACGAAGCCAGTCAAAGCCAAGTTTTTTGTTGGCCTTTTAAACTCCTATCTTGAAGTGGTCTACTCAGTTAAATACAAATCTTGACTTATTATTGATTTTAATTTACCAGGACTGCTCAGATGGGGCTGAAATGTACCACTTATCTTGGCTACTGAGTTTTAAAGATACAATTCACAGCATTGTTTTTATTTCCCCAAAACACTATTCACAAACAACTCCAAAATGTCATGGACCTTCTGGAGGCCTTGTGATGAAATGGCATTTTTATGTTTGTCGACCCATGTAATGGTTCCATGGTATTTTGCTCTATAAGTCACTATGTTTAGATTTTATACTTTTTTCTGTATTATATTTCAATATTAAAGAAAAGAGGTTTTTTTAATGCTATAATCTGTGTCCAATCAAGATAAATGGCACATTTAATCCTGTAATTCTATGAGATTTATTGACAATGCAAAACCAGTTTCAAAGTATCTGACACTGTAGCGATTTCTTTTGCAGTAACACCTTAAAATACAATATTTTAATGTGGGCTCCCATTATCTTTGAAGTGATCTGAAAACACTTCCAAAATTTTTTTTTTTTTTTTTTTTTTT
>NW_022900915.1:42282622-42308101 GCF_012274545.1 Fukomys damarensis
CTTCCAAAATTTTTTTTTTTTTTTTTTTTTTTTTGCTTTTCTTACACTTCTGATACCTGCACAAAGGAATTCTACTCCAAATAAGTACACCATGTAATCTAGGATTTTTTTTTTTTAACCTTTAAACTCTATCCTTTAAATTCTCATCTTCTATGCTTGGATGGTCCCTCGGAGGATTAAGGTGCACTTGTATACGTCTACTTGCACTCTCTTCATTCCCTTCAGAAAACGAGCTTGACATTTCTGAAAACACTTGCCAGGTCAGGACCTGAGATCAAGGCTCCAGATCTGTGTTCACGGAAACAATCCCGTTTTTAATCCTTTCCTGAACGTTCTGCCAGTTTAAACTGGTCCCCCTGTCTCCCTTTGTTCAACTGTGCATATACATCTCCTCCACAGAGAAAACTCTGGGCTCACACTGCCAAGCTGAGGTTCAACCAAACTCTGTGGTTACTATTTCAAACTGCCCTTGAACCCGAGGTGTTTGGGCTTGTTCAATCTTGGCAAAGTTCACTTCCTATTTCTAAGAATGGACTATTATTAGGCTGAAAGGCTTCTTGCCTATCTATAGTTCTTAGAAAGTGAGATTGTTGTTGTGGGAGTGAATTTAGTGAGTCAAACACTCACGATAATGAAACAAAGCCTGGAAGATCAACCAAAAGAAGCAAGAGGAAGAATTGCTTGGTAACAATCGTTTGCATTTAAGAAGTTAAAAACATCGAAAAATAAATTATAATGTTATATACTTGAAACATTAAACAGGAAAATCCACTCCTAGAACTAACCTTTAAGGTGTTTTGCTACCGTGAGGTGCTATGAAATTACTGTCGTTAAAAAGAAAGCTCTTGGGCTAAAAATCAGGATAGAACAAAATTTCATCTGCCAGTAGCAAATTACACAGAGAAAGTTGCTAACATTTGGCCAACTGCTAGTAAGTTAACATATTTCCCACAGTTAAATCAGTTAAATGTATGAAGTTTTAGTACCAAATTGCTTTATTGGGAGGAATGGTGTAAATGCGGGAGGAAAGCAGGGGTGAGTGCTTTAGCAAAAGCTTTGGGGTATGTACAGGTAGCACAGTCAAGAGCCCCTCTCTGTCACAGCGGGAAGGGGAAGCCCAACCCCTTGCTGTTGGCAGACACACACCATGACGCTGGGTTTAGCACTCTTCTCTTTTACAAGCTATTACATGGTCAGCCATTTTAAAAGCGTATTTTACCTGCTGATTTGGGTAACGCTCAAAGATGTCAAACAAGTGTGACTCGTTCTTGTTGATGGCTCATTTCCACCATCCCAGTTGTAAGGAGACCCGCACATTTTCTAGGAGCTACACGGGCTCTCTTGTAATCAGACTGTCTCCCATGATCAGAGTCTGCTGAGGAATATCTGGCCGGCTCTGTGGTTTGTAGTCCTGTGGCAGTTCTGCAGAAGGTGGCAGGGGGTGACAGAGAAGAGGTGGCTTTAGAGCTGGGTAATGTACTGGGTAAGGGGCCTTGGGGCAGTGTGTGGACTGCAGGGCAAAGTGGTGGGTGGCTCTGGAAAGGTGATCATTAGCAAGCTCCGGGTTCCAGCCAAGCATTGTTGAAGAATAAAATCACTGCCAGTCTCTGTAGTTATCATCTGCCCACTCACTCACTTTCTCATTGGTGCTTTAGATTTAATTGCAAGAAGCAGTGACATCTGCTTCTGGTAATAGAGTATTTTAAAAGGCTTGGTACTTCCTCCATTTAGCAATTAGAAATTGTGATACAAATATACTAGTCAATAATTTTAAGACATTGGTCAACAGAAACCATAGAACTACTGCACCAAAGAAAAGAGAAACAAAGGTGTGAGCTCGTGACTAGGCGTGCTCTACGGCCCAGAGCACAGAAAGAGGAAACCCAGAGTGCCACATCGCATTAGCTGACTGGAGGGAATGGAGCAAAGATCAAAGTTTGGGAATGCCGAGGAAGTTAGAATCCATGGGACAAGGAAGCAGGGTTGGGGAGAAAGAACGGAAAGTAAGGGGCAGCGTTACTGAGTTTGTTGACCACTTCTCCTCTGACCCTGTGTCAAGTTTTCCTACCCATGGCATGGCTCATGCTGTCTCACTGTTTGTCCCACACCGTGTGTAAATATATAGTGGAGACAAGTTATTTTTACCCCCAGAATAAGGCATAGCCTGCAACTGTGGTGCAGCCAGTATAGGGGACTGAGTCCACTTACTCTACAGATTATCTGGGTCTGGGTTTTGTCACAGCTTTAGCCATCCAGGCTACCACTGGGTTCAAAGGCTTTGATGCTGGGCGGGACCTGGCCTCCACGGAACTCGGGATTTGCACCTTCACAAAGCTCACAGGGTCTCTGCTCTGTAGCCTGTTTCTATGGGAACGAAACACCTTTACTAGAACAGGAACTCCAGCATTTTGGGTTTATAGGAAACCTTCTTTGTTCTCCTGTGCAGCTACTGCTTTTTGGACCTCAGGAAAATCCTGGCCCTAGTCTTTGGAGGACAGAGAGCCCATTCGACGTCAGACTGAAATCTTGCAGGTTTTACTCTTCAGCCACTGGCCTCCTGGCTGCTGCCTTGCTCTGGAGGAAGGCAGGGTGCTTATGGCACCTGGACCTTTGGCACCTGGACCTTCAGGGCAGCAGCTGCACCCTCGTGTGGGCTGGAGTCCGCAGGAGGGGGAGACTTGCCGAATCTGGGGCTCGCTGGGGATTAATCTTTCACACCAGCTCACAGAAAAATACTAAAAGCTTGTTAAAAGTTTAGCTGACATTGTTGTTAGAGTCTTTCCTGTCCTCCCAGGATTGAGCCAGAAATTAAAGAAACCATAGATCTTTTTATCTTATTTTTCTGAACTTTACTCCACTTAGTTTTTTTTACATGTGCATTACTTTGATGAGTTTTATATCGAAACTGTAGAATTTATTTGGGCTGTTCTCAGTGTTAGGTAGGACTGATGAACTCATGATTAACAGATTTGTAAATAGCAGGAGAAGCTAAAGTGTGAGTTTTGAAAAAGAGACCAAGTAAGTCTTAAAAAATCACTTCTATTGCTTTTTGCAAAATTCAACAGTATTATATGTTCATTATTAAAATTCAGATTTTATCAAAATAATAAAGATCCTGGGCAAAATAATGAAAGTTCCTCAACCCCATGCTAGGCATATCACCTGAAAATATTTGCTGTGGTATTAATCAAAATAGCAAGCACAGTTTGCTATAAATTAAAAAATAATCGGATTCACTGAGACTGATTTTAAACACAATTGTGTATGCAACTTGAGTTGAGTTATTCATTTCTTCATCCAATTAGGATAAGTAGTATCTCTTTAAAAAAAAATCAATGACCTGAAATTGTGGGAGGGAATTTTAACAGCGCGCAATAACATTCCTTTTCTCACCACGTCTTGACTGCAGCCTAATTTTAGATGACAAAGTTTCATGATAGCAAAATTGCCTTAGCTACATTCAGACTGGAGAGCTGCACAAATTGAAGAGAAATGCCGGTGAGCTGAAGGAGGACTATAATAGAGTGGAGCCATATGCGTAACAGAGGAGGTGTGGAGAGGACGTGTAGAAATTAATGCCACCAGGCTGCTGGTTAATCAGAGGTGGCCATGGCTGAGGCTGAGGAAATAAGAGCCTGGACCTGTCTGAAAGAATGTAGGCACAGCAGTATCATGGTTGCTTCGTTCATCATTGTTAATAATTCTAAAATGGACCTTAGGAGCCTTTTTTTTTTTGGTACTAGGGATTGAACTCTGGTCCTTGTGCTTGCAAGGCAGGTGGCAGAACCACTGAGCTAAATCCCCGGCCCTGGAACCTATTTTATAAACTTGTTCATAAAAAAGATTTTTTTCCTCTGAAGAACTCAAATGAAAAATAAGTTTAGTACATGCAACAAATCTTTCAAAGAAAAAAACTATCAGGATGAAAAGGAATGCTTTTTGGTCATATCGTGGCATGTGCTCATTAATATTTCATGTTTCAAGACCCACTGTCCTAGAAACACACTGCTTTCCATAAGGCAGACGTTTAGCCCTAATACACTGTCTTCATCATGATCCCACTGAACTGTGTGGCAGATCTGTACACTGATACCATTCAACGATTCAGCTGGTATTTGTAGACCACCCACCACCACATGCTAGTTGCTGTGCTAAGTTGAACAGTGCACAAAATCCAATACAATCTTTGCCTTTGTAGCACTTGTCCTTGTATACTGAGTACTCATTTCTATTTGTAATTCTGCATTATTTGCTGTGGTTATTAGAATAACATCTGTTTCACAAAGGCATTAGAACGACCTGTTCTGTAGGAATATAGATAGGAAAGGCCGCCCTGAATTGGGGCTCAGGAGAAGGAAAGGTGTTAACTCAGGGAGTGAAGACTCTTGGTTCTCACAAGGTGAGCAGAATGTATATATACAAAGGCTACATGGGTCCAGACCTGCTTTAGGAACTTAAAGAGGAGGGCAGGTATAGAGGCAGCTGCTAACTTGAGATGGGGGGAGAGGTGCACAGAGTTCTCACTGTGTAGAACCTTCAGTGATTCTGATCTTCACTCCAAGAGCAATGGGAATTAATTAGAGGGAGTTTTGTGGGGGGTAGGTCAGTTGTTGGCCCAGAACAACATTTGGGAAAGGTTGGAAGGAGCCAGTGTGAGTGTGGGCAGAACAGCTACCAACCATCCTATTCCAGGGCGGCCTGGTGGGAGGCGATGGCTTCTTCTACCGAAATATTGTCAGTGAAGCATGAGAAACATCAACCATTGTATGAACCATGGAGGGGGTGAACCTGGCAAAACTGGATGATATGTTTGATTTTGTGGTAGAAAGTAGAAAATAACAAAGATTGCTCTTCGAATTCTAGCTTGCAGAATGGGTTGGCTGGTGATGTCTTTAGCTGAGACAGGAAGTGCTGTGTAGGGACAAATGCTTGGTGGAAGATTGTGGGTTCGAAGTCGGAGGTGAACTTGCAGGATCTAAGTACAGTTGTCTAGCACGCTGTTGGATTTGTGGGTCTAGAGCTCAGAGAGATTGCTCAGAGGAGGTAAATATTAGTAAAATAGATGTCTAAGGTCTGGAGATGGAAGCGATTAGGACAGTGGTCTCTGACTTTTTTGGCACCAGAGACTGATTTTGTGGAAGACAGTTTTTTCATAGACAGCAAACAGATGGTTCCGAAATGACTCAAGTGCACATTTTTTGTCACACATGCAGCTCCCAGCAGGGTCCACACTCCTGGGAGCATCGAATGCTACTGCTGGCCTGACAGGCCAGGGAGCCCAGGTGGTGCTGTGAGTGGTGGGGACCTCAGCCGCACAGATGGACCGCCCTTCCCCCACCTGCCTCTCCCCTGCTGTGTGACCTGTTTCCTAATAGGCCATGGACCATTGGCTCAGGGGTTGGGGAGTCCCAGGTTATGGGGAAATGTAAAGAGTAATAAGGGAAGAAAACCCATGGTTATTCTGGAATTCTTCCTAAACCTGACATGTCTCCCTGCCACAGTGCCCAGAAGAGGACAAAGCACCCATATCGTATTTCTCCTCCAAAGGTATCACCTGATTCTAAGCATCAACAACCCAAGAAACAAAATAACTGGCCTGTGTTTTTCAGAGTCGAGGCCAAAAAATGAAAGGAAGACTAAAGAACTGCTCCAGGTTAAGGAAGTCTAAAGAGATAGCACAACTTAAAGCAAAGAATGATGTGGAACTGAATCCTGAATGGTGGTACAAGGGAAAGTGTGTGGCAGTGCGAACTAGCCTTTTACCCTGGATTGTAAACCCCCAGAGCAGAAGTGTCCATGGCTGTGTTACAGGCAGCAGTGTCTACTGCTGTATACTTTCCAACCGGCACCCACAGTGCCTGACATTCTCAGACACTAAAGAAATATTTTCTAAAATACCGAATGCATGATTGTGCAGTATTCTCTTCATGAGCTTTTGGGTAGCACAGTAGCTCTCCCATTTTCTGAATTTGACTGATTTCTGAGCAAACTCCCTTCTGTCCCTGGACAGGGTTGGTGTCCGGTCCAGGGCATCTTGGTTCTTGCAGAATTGATTGCAAATGAGGAAAGGGTGTGCTTGGTTCACCTGATCTTCTCACAACCCTCTGTTTCCTCTCCTCTCATTGACTAAGCTACTGGCTGTCCTGCCCAGTCACCCAACTGACACACTCAGAAGACTGAGAAATTCAACAAGACTCATACTCGAAAGTTCATTATCCCAGAATAGCTGAGGACTTCTCCCCATCAAGTCACTATAAGGGCTGTTCCTCCAAATTTCTAATGCCCAGGCCTTGCATAATCTTGGCCTGGAGATTTGCATTATAATGTTTTTGTTAAAAACTGTATCAGCGGGCCAGGGATTTATCTCAGTGGTTCGGTGGCCTGCCTTGCAAGCGCAAGGACCTGAGTTCAATCCCCGGTACCAAAAAAACAAAAACAAAACAAAACAAAACTGTATCAGCTTGTTGGTACCCAATATAGGCCTTTGATTCCAGGAGGTGGTGACGCCATTTTTATTGATCCTAGTATCTGCCACCAGCACTGACCCATGTTTTAAGCATGGTACATTCTTGATTGTAAACACACATGTAATGTCTCTCTGTGTGAGCGTGGAGGGGGGGATACATGTGCTCTCCGTGTACCACACTTCACAGAGAAGATGTTAATTGATCCCATAGGTTTCCTGTCTGCAAAACAGAAGGTAGTTGGGGTTGATGAATAGAGCTTCTACCATGTTTTATGTAATTGTGTGACAGGAAAGGGTCTGTATCTCCAACTGCACGGATAATTTATGCTTCATTAAACTTCCTCTCGTGTTGCACTTCAGGTACTTTGATTAGATGGCAGCTGCAGGGTGAATGGCTCATTCAGGCATGACAAGATGCCAGCGAGCATCTGGAGAAGCCGCGGAATGAAAAGCACCCCTCGCATCTGGCATCTGTAAGACACTACCTCTCACTTCTTGTAATGCTGGATTGAACTCTGTGGCTCATAAATATTCATAAATCTGAAAAAAGTGTCTTAGATAAACGAACAAACCGCCCAGAAATCCTTGATGGGAGGCTTAACTAATGCTTCAGAATTAGAAATTTATTTTTACAGAAGTGAAATATTTGTCTTGTTTGGCACCTTTGAGGACTACAGAACTTATAGACCTATTTATCTTTAGACAGAATATTAACTCTTCAGTGATTAAACATGGTTCAACAACATATAATGCTTGCAACATATAAAGCTAGAAGATTTTATTTTCTTAAATTGAGTGATACACTATACATTGGGATACTTTCTTTATAACAAGTTGAATTTTACTTCAAATATATGAACTATGCTTGTACATACATATATTTACTTGACTTTGTACAAATAAAAGTGCTAAATAGGTGGGGATAAGACTTTCTAGATTTTTTGCCATTTTCATAACTTCAAAAAGAATCAGTCTGTTTCACTGATGAGAAGTTGAGACAATCAAATTTGTTTCTCTTTGAAGATCACTAAATACTGAAAATGTGGCTGGCTCCTTTTGCATATTTGAACTATTGAACATTTGAAGATGTTTATTATATTCATGAGCCAATAAACTCATATGAAATGATTCTTCCCGCTCTTACTTAATAGATACAATCTACTTCCCTACTGGATGATTGTACTCCTTATTTAAAAAGCGTCCTCATTTTTCCTGGGATTCTCTTATCCCATTGTACCCTGTCTGAGAAAATGAGAAAATGCTTTCCTCCTGTTACTTTCTTTTTTTTTCTTTTTTTTTTTTTTTTTTGTACCAGGGATTGAACTTGGGTCCTTGCGCTTGCAAGGCAGGCCACCGAACCACTGAGCTAAATCCCCGGCCCTCCTCCTGTTACTTTCTAATCTACTGAAATCCAAGGGTCTTGACACTGACCTAGCAGCTATAATTGTCTTTGCATTTGTATTTTCTTTCTCAAGATGGAAATCAGAGGTTTTTAAAGCAGTTCAGTCACATTTCTCAGTGGAATGGGTTAATGCCAGAAGAAATTTCAAAGGACAGATGGAAAAACCAGAGATGGGATGGGGCTGCCAGGGTCAAGCACCATGGGATGGATTTAGTAATCCGGCCACATTTGAAGTGTCTCCATCTTGTCTCGAGGGCAGGCAGGTAGAGACATGAGCACAGCCCATGGGTCTGTCTAGCTGCTACCTGGCATTCACAGCCGCACTCTGAGGGCTGGGAGTCTCCCCAGGCCCCTTTCTGCCTGGGAGCCTTTGCTCTGCCCATCTGCCCCACTCATACTCTCCTTGTCTTTGAAAGCAAAGAAAATCTCTGCTCTCCATTTTTGTTTGATTGCCCAGACTGCTCCTAAGCATTCCCCAAACACAGATGGAAGAGAAAGACTCTCCCAAGGGTAGCTTTTACAAGATCTCTTCCCTTTAAAGAAAATGTCCCTTTTCCATGACCTCTGCCCCCACCCTGGGAATTGATCATCTGTGAATCTCGCTATGTTAGCAATGATAGCTCTCGAGTGACAAAGCATGCCCCCCCCTGCGGGACAGCCAAGTCTGAGGCTAAAATAATCAATCATCTCTGATCCGAGAAAGATGCAGACATGAAACCCATGAATCGGTCCATTTCATTATTTATCATCCACAAGTTTCTAGCTCCACTGCTGAGCCAGGAAAGGGGTGGGTTATTTCATGTTCGTTTGGCCTGTATGTGTAGACCAGTCATGAGGACACTTGATTCAGTGACCCCTGGGAACCCAGCAGGCTCTCGTTCTCAGGAGAAGGCCCACTTCTGCTCCTCAGAGTGAGTATCTCCGACCTGAAATCACAGTCTCAAAACAATGGGAGGCATTTAGTTAGCAAGGGAGGTGTAATGTTGAACCAGAAGTGCCTGTCTAAGAGACCACCCAGAAATCTGTCATAACTTTCCGCACATTCTTCACCTGGAGAATAAGGAAACTAGACTGCAATCAACCAGAAGCTTCTTTTTAATGTTAATACCTGTTGTATGATTTTCCAAGTGTTTTTAGTTATTTGAAAACAAAAAGTTGTGCTCGCCTTGGCAGCACATATACTAAAATTGAAAACAAAAAGTCTAACTTTAAGATCTTTGATTGAAAGTTAATTATTCTCATTATCAAACTGAAGTCTCTTCCTTCTCTCTTGCCTTCCTCCCTCCAAATTCCCTTCCTTACATTCTTTCTGAAAATGGCTCCTTAAAACGACTAGCTTTGAAGTTAAAAATACATCATGTAATTACCAGACAGATTTGAGGTAAACACGATGATGTAAGGTAACACACATTACAGCATATCAAGAAATATTTGACTCTGAGTCTAGAATGTACTACACTTACGAGGATATTTAAATTTATTTTCATATTCTCCTTAGAACTCACACATGACAGTCTTATGTACACATACACACCGCGCTTCCTCTCGGTATGTTTTTATGTGTATATGAAGAAAATGTGAAGATGTTTAGTGAGCGATGCCACTAATATAGATTATACACACTCACAGACACATATATTCAAAACATCTGAAATCCACATACTATGAAATCAGAGATGATTGATTTATCATTAATAGATATTAAATTCCTATCCTATGGATATATCTATTAAATATTCAGCATTGACTGCAGTATATATCAATCTATATCAAGCTATTTATCAGAGATCTCCATTACATAATATTGAGCATATCTCATATAATAATCTAGTAATTATATAGTAGACATCTCTTGATAGATATATAGCAGAAATCAATTTTATATGTATATATGCGTGATTGCAATATAGAATGTATAATAGCCATGTACACAGGACAGAAATCCAACTCACATGTAATAGAAATGTGTCTGTGTATCAGTTCATACATCTGTAAATATATAAACATGGAGGGAGGGGTGAATGGCTGTGGTTTCATGGGTGTGGGTGCCAGCGCCTTTCTTCTGGAAGGAGCCTCCTGCACACGTGCACCACTGTCCTGCACTGCATATTTCCAGGCCCCAGGTAGGACCGCATTTCTCTGGGGCCATCTGGAGCTGCGCAGCTGGCCTGGCCCATGAGTAGCAGGGCTGCATCTCACCCCAGGGGATGCTGAGAGCCAGGATTCACTAGCCACATCGTGTCCTGTTGCTGTGGTGACCACAAAGCACACAGTGACCTGAAGAATCCATCAGCCCCAGTTCCTGAGTGATCGGAGTAGCGGGGACTCCTGCCCAGCTGTGCTGAGCATGTGGCTTCTGCAAGTGATATATTTTGTGTGGTAAATCACTGAGATATGGGTGTCATGTGTTACTGCATAATTGTATAACCAAGTCCAAGGGCTGGCAAAAATTTTCTGTAAAAAAACAGATACTAAATATTTTAGGCTCTGGATGCCATGTATTCCCTTTTCTTTTTTATAGGAGAAGTTCAAGCCTGGCTGGGCCAGGTGCGCCACACTCCTGTCTTCTGAGCAAACTCGAAGATCTCTCCTGAGGTTGAGCTAGCTCGCCTAAGTGCGTAGATGCTGGGTCTAACAGGCTACACCTCCACCCCTAGTCCGTGACTCCTTTGCCAGCCCAAGAAGAATCACCCCACCATATGTCTAGCTAATAAGGTATCACCCAATGTTCTCCACTAATGTATGGATCTACATAACCTATAAGAAAGTGCCATGTAGTCAAATGCCCCTCCCATGCTCCTCCCCCATGGTTGTCCCTATAGAAGCCTGTGCATTTCCTAAATAAAGAAGAAGCATTTCAGAAACCTCCCCAGAGTCTGCCTGATTCTGAGCCTTGCCCTCCCAGTCCGAGCTCCCGAACCAAGCTCTGCAGACCAAACAGCAGATGACAGCACTTTTTCTTAACAAACCTTTAAAATATTTCTAGTTTTTGTACAATGCAAAAATAAGTTGCAGGCCAAATGTGGCCTGAGGTCCACAGTCTTCTAAATTTCATCTCAGGGTATCTCAAGAAAGAAAAAGAAGAAATGAAAATGCAACTATTTTGAAAAAAATTATGATATACGCTAACTAGACTGCTATTATTTCAACTTAAACAATGACTTAAAGCAATACTTTCACACAAAAATGGGTAAAAGGAAATAAATGTTCTCTGTTATGTCTTCTTTACTTTCATATAGATCATCCATGTCACAGTCCAATATTTTTCAAGGTGTGCTTTTGATCCCGTTATGATGCCACACACACACACACACACACACACACACACACACACACACACAGAGTGGGTCTTTGGCTTAATAAATTCTGTATGCCATGCCCGTGGGATCCTTTCTATTGGTGCACCCTGGAGTTGCCAGGCCTCAGAACATGCTTTGGGAGGCTTTGCTTCTTCTTTCCCGGTTCTGAGCTCCTTGAGGTTGTGGATTTGCACAGTAGCCAGTCCACAGGGACTTCTCCTGCTTCCCAAGGGGTCTGCTGTTGTCCAGCCTCATGATTCAGCTGTCGGTTTGCAACATGGCGGCTCCGGGCTTGAACTCCTCCAGGTTTTGAGGGTGATAAGAATGATTTCATGTGAATGTCAGAAATGACAGCAAAGTCATCTCTGTTTCAAAAGCAGCACGCTCTGGAGAAAGCACTAGAGGATCCAGTCAGAGAAAGGGTTTCTGGTTACTCGATTCTTTAAATTTCCTGGACCAATTGTTTTATGGGAATGAAAGGTATTTGCAGTAGCACTCTCTGAAGAACTTGAGACTTGTGAAAGTGGCAGATGGAGCTCTGTAGAGGCCTTGTCATCTGTGATAGACATTATGTTACCCTGGACTGCTTTGCGCTCATATGATAGTCATCTTTCCTTGCTCTGTCATCCAAACCCAATTCAGTCAGCAGCCCCGGAATGAGTGGCAAATGTTTTCCATTTTGAATCCCAGTAGAATGTTATAAGTTAGCAAATCCAAAAAAGAGAGAATTATGAGATAATAAAGAAATCAAAGGCAAAATTAAATATGTTTCAGATGTATCACAGAAATACACATGCACACATATTATGACTGAAAGGAACTTGAGAAATGGAAGGCTCCAAATTATAAAATGTGGCACATGGGAGATAAAGATAAAGCAGTGAGGAAGAAGTGGTAGTGTGTAATATTTAACGTGGTAATGTTCTAGTCTGCAAGGAGGAATTGCTTCCAGCTGAAATGATCTACCCCTGTAACCCAGCCTTCCTACCAAGTCATCTGAATCAAAGACTTCAGGAAACTTAACCACTCTGGTCTCTTGTCTTTCATCTAAGGAGGGTACATAATGTAGAACACAGGTAATAATTCAATCTAAAGGAGGAAGGTACATACAGATAATATATACCACAGTGGTTCCGCTGTGGCTGACACGGGTTACACTGTGTGCTTCCCGATGTGGTGGTGAATCATGTCACTGCCGGTGCTGGAATCAAATTATCGATAATTCCAACTTCACAGATCCTAATTGTTCTTTTAAATCCAGGATTACGTGGTAGGATCTCAGGAGGAAAGATGAGTATTTTCAAGCTGTACTTGGGCTAAATTAATGGAATGTCACACTCAAGCAAGCTTAAATTAAGACAGTGAATTTTTCCTACCAAAAAAAAAAAAATTAAGGGTAGTGTGGGCTTGGGGTTGATTCAGCATCTGAAGAACTTCCCATGTACCAGGGCACAGTCCCTCTCTCCTGTACTGTCCCCAGTGATGACTTCACCCCAAAAGCTTGTATCTTGTGGGAGAGAAGATAAGATCTTCAAATCAGGAAGAGTCTGCTCCCTGATAGTGGCTGGGACAAGCCAGGTCACTTTCCTGAGCAGATGACAGCTGGGGGAAGGTTGTGTTCTACTTCTCAAACAGTGCTGGAGAGGAAGGTAGTGTTATCTTAAATGACTAAGTCAAATCAGAACCTGCCTTGGAGTTAGGGTCACCCCCAGTACAACGCAACTGCCGCACATTAGGGGGTCTGTTTTCATAGTTTGCTTCCTATGATCAACTTCTTCTAAAAGAATTATAGACTTTGTTTGCTTCTGAGCCTGGTTCAATCACTATACCACCTTTGAAAGCCAATGATCCACTCAATTTTGAATCAGGAATTTATATTGTAATTTTATAAATATCTTCCCTTATTTGCTGTACCTAAAAGGGCATACAAATTACCCCAGATCGAGAAAACAGTGAAATGTTTCTCTTAAATTCAGAGAATTCGGGCCAAATGAAAGAAAGCATTTTCTTTTTTCAGCTAGTACTATATACCAGTACTGTGCTTCTAGATAGCATTCACAGTGTCATCTGCCATGTCACAAGTTCACTGTCAATAAACACAGGAGGCTCTGGCCACATAACTGTGTTAGGTGACATTTCAGGGGAAGGATCGCAGAGTTTGATTTCCAGGTCTATCTGTCTGACTTCCACGAAGTTATCTTTGAGTGTCTCGATTTGCTGCAGGGTGAGATGGAGATAATGACGGTGCCCACTTCATGGGATTAGGGTGAAGATTGATGATGCAATATATGCAAAGCATTATTGAAAATATGATGACCACTGTGAGATGCCATACAAGGGCTATTGTATTACTTTTCTTTTTTTTCTCTTCAAAGAGGTGACCTGTCTGTGGAGGATGTGTCAGACTAGATGAGAAAAATAGCAGAGCTTTTTTTTTCTCTATGCACATTTTTAAGATTTCTAAAAGAATTTTCTTTTAAAGAAGTTATATTGCATTTTAGAGAACTGTGATAAGATTTGTAGGGAACATAAATCTGGAAAGACATATTCCATGCAAAATTATGGAAAGCTAACACCTCATTTTGTGTGCTTCCCATGACTATAAAACTCTTCAGAATATATTCACACCCAGGCCCAAGTGTGAGAAAGAATCCAATTTGTTTACATAGCATTTGGGTGAGATTTTATCAGGTGTTTATGAACTTATGAACTCTGAAAAATACAAAATTAACCAAAATCTCTTCTTTACCTATAATAGAATAACTACCCCCATGAATGTAACTTTTAGGCTCTTCTTTTTAATTCTAATACAGTTGTGCCTCAGTTCACAAACTCAAATCTTTCCACGATTCTGGTTCCAGTACAAGGAATTCTGCAGCCTGAACCATGGACTGTGAACCAAGGTACTGCTGTAGTTTGGTAGGTCTATAAGCGACTTATGCTATTCACTAATAACCCAAACTTTAATGTTATTTAAAATCAATTTTAATGATACTTAGTCAATTAATGATCAAAAATAGAACAACTAGGACAGTTACATAGGTGCTTTCCTTAGTTTGCCAAAAGAATGAGCTAAAGAGGCCAAAGTTGTAAAATCGATTTAGGTATTACATGGTCTAGTTTGAAAAGTTCTATTGTAAAACCAGTCCACCTCCAGGCAGATCTCTGGGGACTGTTAGCTTTCAAGGATGCATGAGGGACCAGAAAAGGATAGAGAGGTACAGTCACACAGCTGTCAGGAAATGGCCCAGGGCTGTCCTGAAGATGGTGGGCCAATGGTGTCATGATCAACAACCACCATTGCAGTTTCTTGGCTCTTTGTCCGTAAACTTGGGTAGAAGTCTCACAATGTTCTGTTTAATTCAATCTTCATGGTGCCATAAGGAAAGAGGTATTATTCTCTCTTTTCCAAAGATGAAGAATATGAAGGGTTTTTTTGTTTGTTTGTCTGTTTGGTATTGGTACTGGGGATTAAACTCGGGACTTTGCACTTGCGAGGCAGGCGGCAGAACCACTGAGTTAAATCCCTGGCCCAAGAACATGAAGTTTAAAAGTTAAAGGAACTCAGTTAAAGTTGCAAAGCTACAAACTATGGGTTAAGTTAGGACTGCAGGGCTGCAGAAATGGCTACTCAGTTCAATAAAGTCTTCAAGTGGCTTTCCAACACTGAACAACTTTCTATAGTTGTAGTTTTCAAAAGATCCATCAAAAGCAAACAGAAATGTTTTCAATTTAAAAATGTAACAAAGGTTTCTGGTTTTTTGGAGGAAACTGGGCAATGCTGGTAACTGATAATAACAATAGATATTATTGAGAATTTACACATGAGAAGCAATGTTAGGCATATGTAATCCTCCCAAAGACCACACGTATGGGATAAGATCATTTTACTCTCATGCTACATGGAGTAAATAAAGACAAAAAGGCTAAATGATATGCCCCAAGATTATACAATTATCAAAAGGGAGATTCAGAACTTCAGTAACCTCCATATGAAATCAAAACCATGGTGTTACACTGACAAAAAACAACAAAGAGTTTGCATAATCTGGTAGATTTCTGGTAAAAATTGCACTCAACTCCTGGTTATTCCATCTAAATTTACCCTCCCCAATTTAGCTCTCAGAATCATTTAGCTATGATTTCATGGTATAGTGTATCGTACCTATAATGAAAGCCTTGGATTAGGACAGGTATTTCCATGACAGCGAAGTGCAGGGACTGGAGTGGACAAGCTTCCTCCCAACTTGGAACTGGACACCGATTCTCAGTAAAATTTATTTTTCATTCCATTGGTTAAAAGTCATGATGTTTTGGTACGTTCTTCAAGTGCCTACCCCCTGTATAAAATGCTCCCCTTTACAGGTAGCATGTACTGCACAATTCAGCCATGAAAACAACGTGGAGAACAAAGCAAACTAAATTGAATCGTTGGTCCAAATGCATGCCTTGTTGGTCGCACCTTCTTAATGAATAGCAGTAGACAAGCAGTGCAGCTAATAAGTTATTTTTAATGGGGTGACGTAAGGCTGCGCGAGCTGTGGCCTCCTGGGAGAGGGAGTGACAGCCTCCAGTCCTCATTACTGCTCTGATCAGGCTGCAAATTCATTAGTGCCCAGGGTGGCAGCTCTGCTGAGTGCCCTTAATGTAGAAGAGACAGGAGGTCTGCGTGCCCATTAAGCTCTAAAGACAGATGAGCTGGAGTTGAAGTCTTTTAGGGCAGAGGACTCTCCCGAGAAGGAGCAATTATTCATCGGGTTTTCCAAGCAGTTGGTAACAGGGCTCTTCCCTTTTGTCTTTGTCAGTGAGCGCGGAGGAAGATAACCGAGGACTTGCAGGACTTCCCCTGAGGAGGCAGGTTTAAGGCAGCACGTCCTTTCAAAGGCAGAGTCCATCCACGTGGCCATCTCAATTACAAATGACTTTTTGATTTTACAAAAGGGTGACAGCCAGAAGGAGCGCAGAAAAGTGTACTTTGTTAACAGTGCTAATATTTCATTTTCTATCGATAATTTTACCCTCTCCACAAAACCACCGAAGAAACTTGCTAGTGATTGATTTTGAAATTCTATATACACTATTTCTGTCATGTTTGGTGGAGATATATTTGAAGAAATTTCATGACAAACACACAAAAATTCTGACTCCTGGGTACATAAAGCTACCCATGAGGCACTCACTGTTCATGTGTTGTTAAAAAACTCTCAAACTCACATCTGTAGCTGGAGGTAAGAACTGTGTTTTCCACCCAACCCATACGCACAGCGTAGAGATGCAGGTAGAAGTGAAGCTGACTTTACAGCACCTGTGACGAACTCTTACCTGTCGTCAAGGGCTTACTGTGCTGTGAGTCGTGGAGACAAACGACGTGGGAGCAGCATCCTGAAGGGCACCGCGCCCTGCCCAGCCCCTCCTCTGCTCACTGCTTCCTGGCTGCTATGCGTACAGCACATTTTCTTTCACCGCTCTTCCGCCAGGCTATTTTTCCCCTGGAGCCTCTTGAGTATGGACTGAAACTGTGAACCCACATAAACCTCCTCCCTTAAATTTCAGGGTCGGGATTGTGTTTTAGCAAAGCAGAAATGACTAAGACACTGATGATCGTGGTTAATATTCATCCATTACTTAATATGCACCAAGCACTACTCTAAGGGATTTCCGTGTACCGATATAAATAATAACAGCCATCTCATGCGGCTGTCATTAGGCTTAATTTCACCTAATCCTTTCATCAGCCCCATGTGGTACGCCCTCACACTCTTTCTGTTTTACATCTGAGGAGAGCCAGACACAAAGAGAGTGGGTGACTGGCCCAAGGACACACAGCTTACACCACCTGAGCATCCAGAGCCTAAGCTCCTGCCTGACTGCGAGCAGTGACCAGCTGTGCTTTTCTACCACCAGGCAAGGTCGGGTTCTTCCAAGGCAGATGCAGTAAGAGATGCCAAATGCTTTAATAGACTAAGCCATCCACTTGGAGTCATTTAATTCTCTTGCCATGCTCATCCCTGCCTTAGACTATTTTTTGATGTGCAGAGATAGTCTTCCATGTTACACAACAGCAACACTGAGAATTGGGATTTAAGAACTTCTATTTTCGTGTTTCAGCACTTTGTAAGGCTAGTGATAAATATAGCTTTTAAGAAATTAGTAGTGAATTAACTTTTAATGAAATAGTCAAGAAATGGATAGACAGCAATTCTGTTTGCTAAGATAAGGTCAAAGGGACAAAGAAATACCTTTTCCGGCATGAAAGGGATAACTTTGGGGGTGGGAGAGCAGTGGTGGGATGATTTCACTGGCAGAATCGAAAAGCCCAACCCCAGGTTGGAAGAGGAAGTTAATAGCTGCCGAGTTTATAGCTGACCGCAGGGTTGATTGAAAGATAGGAGTGCAGTTTCCAAGCCGCTTTGTATGTGACTCTCTCCCTTTGGCTCCAAGGAACCGGGCTTGAGACTTCCTCCTTTTTGTCTCCTAAATTAAAATTTATTGTGAGTTGTGTGTGATGATGAAATGGGTTAGCGTTTGCGTGTCAGGGAAGGCCGGGCCCACAGATGCATGCACTTGGCCTCTTCCGCTTGGAACTGACGCTACACTCCATTTCCCAGGCCCCTGGTACTCTGACCAGGGATGGGGGAGGTGGTCTCCGATCACCTCTCTTGACATCCTCCTGTCCTTCTATTTCCCCGTCCACCTGCTGGAGGGTGTGGGCAGTTGTGCTGAAGGCGGAAGTTAACTAGATCTCCTGTGACGGGGTAAGGCAGCAGTCCTGTGACAACCTGCATCAGTCAGGGATAAGAAAAGGAAGTAAGCACTCGTAGTATTGGGCTGCTGAGATATGCATAGGTTAATAAACAAATAGGTAGCTAAAATGCCTCCCCCCAAGATAAACAAAAGAGCCACTTAGAGCAGCTACAATTATTTGTTCTGATTAAAACAGTGCTGCACTCTGAACACTGGTGAAAAATCTCCATTTAATTGAGAGGTGGTGCCTGATGATGCAGATTTGGGGAAGGGCCTGTGACTGGTGCCCTTGGTTCCAAAAGTCCAGCTGATCTTTGGAAGGTCCTTGACCTCTGGTGGAGCAGAACACCCAGTCAGGCTGCACCCTGCTGGACCCCAGAGTCTCCCTGGTCTCCCCTCCACAGTCAGAGGGACCCTGGGCCGTGCTCTGTAAACCATCAGAGCTCTCACTTAGCAGTTTGCTTGCAGTATCTGTGCCCACCTCCTTATTTGCTGTGTCAGGAAAAAGCACTTCCACATAGACATGATTTCAACATTGAAACTTAATTTAAAGCAATGTTTGACACATCGTTTTAAATTTACATGGTATATGCCCAATCTATGCTAGCAACTGCTATTGTTATTACGAATACTTTTATGGTAACATCTGAGTCACTTTCCTCTTTTACCTGGCACATTAAGACTCATAAGTCTTACCCTGTTTTCGAGGCTAGGGACCTTGTATCCTTTTTCTTTATCATATAGAAAGGCTTGAGGCAATAGTAAAGCTGTGTTTATTTTTAAAATACTATTTTTTCAAGTTCATGTTTTCTTAGTTCTCACTCAGCCAAAAAAATCATCTCTCAGTCTTACTTTCAGATTCACGACAAGACTTTCAACTTTTAACTGGCCCCCAATACTCCCAAGGCAACAGTAACTGAACAAGAGGTTTCTGCCCACTTTTCTGAAAAGCTCAACGGGCATTTTGTAAAAGAAGTTAAATCCACATCCACATTACTTGTTAATTCCTAATTAATTGCACCAGTGATTGAGTTTATGAAAGTAACCAACCAGAAGTTAAATAGAAAGCCTCTCCTTCTCCTGCCCAAGCCCATTTCGTCTTTGCTATGTCCTTCCATCATGGTAGCTTGGTCACATGGGAAGGTCACATGACTGTGGGGCCTAGGTAACTTCACCATGAAGCAAAATGTAGGTGGGGTGAGGACATTTACAGTGAATTTTACATGGAAGGAGTCCATTTTTCCCCTCCAAATCCCTTAGCAATAGCTAATGATTAATGCCGAAAAGCACATGTTTATCCATTCTCCATTGGACAATTGCTCACGGTCCTAGCCAGGCTCTCGTGTAGGTAAGGATGTCATCACTGGCAGTGTTTGCCAGCTCTCTCTGCCCATTTCAAAGCCAGTCGACGTCTATAGGTTTTTACAAAGAACAAATGGAGTGGGAACAAAGACCACGAATGTGTGTGAAAGCAACATGGTAACAACAAAGGAGAACTTGCCCATATCTGGGTGACAGGGATGACTCAACTTGCTGGCTCATCATTCACAGAAGAGGAAAGAGAAAATAAAAAAAAAAATTTTTTGTCAATAATGATGTGGGACAGAGAATATAGAAAAATGATAAACCATAAGAAAGGGAATACTAGGAAGTCAAGTCAAATCAAAAACACATTTTTTCAAAGCTTTTAGAAACCATCTTGTCTTTATCTCATTTTTCTATATATGTTTCTGTTCTATACAGCCAAATACACTGAATCAATTTTTCAGGCTTTCCTTACATTCCCTTGAAACTTCGATTTGTACCAAGAAAAGATAGACAGTTTGCCTTTGCTCTTGGCTGCGAAGTCTCTGAACTCCTTACACATCCTGATGCATCCTGGGGCCTCTCCACTCCGGGGAAACTGAAGAAAGGCGGGAACCTGAGGGCCCAGCTCTCTTCGCACTTGCCTTCCATCACACAGTTGCAGAGATACTCTAGAGCTCTTCCATGTGCCCTCCCCCCGGCTTACACTAACGTCAGCATCTTCGGTGACTAAACACAGTCTCCGATTTTCCTACTATGTCTCTCTTGGTTCCAGGATCCAGTTCATGAAAGCACATGATATTTCCATGTCCTGTCTCCCTAGTCACCTCCAGCCTGTGCTGATTTCTTGGCTCTTCTTGTCTTTTCTGAGAGTGACACTTCTGTGATCAGGTATTTTTCTTTTATCAGTCCATGTTTGCAGAATGTAATGCTCACATTCACCATGGGGAATTTGTACATGTACATAGCACTTAATTCATTATTTTGTGCCCTTTTCTTTCCCCCTTCTAAACCATCTTTCCCTTTCCATTTTTGTTTTTTCTTCAATTCTTGTTTTTATTTAAATCCCTTTTCCTTTCCTTCCCTGTTCTCTCCTCTATCTCATTCCCTTCCCCATTTGAAAAACTCCTTCCTACTTCCTAATATCTATCCTCTATTTTGCTCCTTATTTATACTTTGGGTTTGGAAACAGCCCTTATGCCTACCAACAGGTGAATGGATTAAAAATGTGGCATTTATATGCAATGTAGTACTACTCCGGCACAGAAGGATAAACTTGAGGCATTTTCAGTTAAATAGATGTACCTTGAGTGAACTAAATCAGGCACACAGGTTTTAATGTCACATTGCTTCTCTCCTGTGTGGCCAGACACATTGTAGGACATCCCTCGGCTTGAGTTTGTCTGGTAGTTTCCCATGATTAGACTGAGTTAGTGAATATGGGGAAGGAATCTCCAGAGGCTGTGCACCCTTCTAGGAACACCGTGCCAGAAGTATGCGACTTTGATGTCTCTTCCAAGAGCCATTGGTTAGTCTGGTAGGTGGTAGGTTACAAAAATGCAAACTTACTAATTTTCCAGTTTCCCATTCTGTTCCTTAGAACCAAATCACAGTTTAGCCAACAGACCAGAAGTAGGAAGTTAAACCAGACTTCCTTAAATTTGTGGGTGTATGTTAAAATCACCACAGTTAATAAACATATTTTGAGGGAGATGCTTTGAGGCTGTGAAAGCATCCTGTTTCTCCTTAAAGTGTCACCCATTAATTTTAAGTTTAATAGATCTTGCTTGAAACAAATATTACTATAGTACTCTAATGGTACTTCTCTTCTTCCTTAAGTTCTTCTACAGGTATTCATTGGAATTCTTCCAATACACACACACACACACACACACACACACACACACACATTCATATTCTATGCACTTGTTTATTTAAGCACTTCTTTCTGTCTGGACTCATGAATGTCTACTTTATTTCATGGTTTTATAATCTAATAGTATTGTTATTTATTTTATTGCCCAAATTCTTACAGCCTTAGCTATTTGTAGCCCTTTCAGTTTTTTTCCTGTGTAACTCAAACCAATATCCTGGTTTAAAAATTCATTATTATTACATCCCTATCTTCAAACACTAAGATGTTATAGGCTCACTTTCCCAGCATAGTCTTAGAAAAAACAATTTTGCCAAGAAACCCTCGTTTCTTTTATTGAAGAATGGTATTTAGAAATCCACAAGCCTGGCATGGTGGCTGTAATCCCAGCACTCTGACAGACAAGAAGATTGCAGATTCAAACCAAGCCTGGGAAATTTAGCAACTTAGTATGTAACACCCTCTCTCAAAATAAAAAAAATAAGAAAAGGGCTAGGGATGTAGCTCAGTGCAAAAGCCCTGTGTTTAATCTCCTAGTATGACAAAAGAATCAGAGTCAGAATCAGAATCAGTGGCAGAAGCAGAGCAGGAGGTGACAGTGGCAGTGGAGGAGGAGGAGGAGGAGGAGGAGGAGGGGAAGGAAGAGGAAGAGAGAAGAAGAGGAAGAAAACACAAGACAAGAAGAGAAAGAAAAAGAAGAGAAAGGAAAAGGAAAAAAGAAAAGAAACCAATGAGCTTGGAGTTGAGTTTTTGTTGGGGCGTCATAATTCATACGGCACAGCAGAAATAATTGGGAAATATATGTGTTTATAGAATTTTATATCTGTATATCTATCTATATATACACATAAATACACAGATTTCTGTTGCTCTTCATCTGTATACATGCAAATGTATCTTTATATATACTGTATATTTATATGTCTCTATTTAAATAAACATGAGTTTATTCTCACAGCTTTCACTCCAGCCCAGCACACAGAATTCCATTCTAGTCTTTTCTCCTGTATCGGAGCCTGTTGTCTCTGGCAGTGAGAAGCCAGCCCTTCAGCATCCCACGTGTTTACTTCCTCACCACCTCCAACGTGGATGCTCTCAGAAGGGCTAGTGTGCAGGATAAATTCACCACGCACAGCTGTGTGCACTGCTCCTCTTGTATGCAGCCCTGCGGTACCAGAGGAGGTACTTTGTGAAGACCTCTCTGGGCTTCTTCCTCCATCGATGCACTGTGCAGTGCATCCTGCCCTCTCAGCGCTGGGTGACTCATTTCACATCTGCAGGCAGAAGGTACAGCGTACCCCTGAGCCCAGGCAAACACAGAGCACCCTGAATTGGGCACCCTAGTGCCACACAGAACATCTCTGTCACCCCCAAGTGCTCTTGACTGCCACTCAGGAGCAATTTCCCTGTCCCTCTTTCAGAACCCCTGGAGCTCGCTGGTCTATTTTCTGACCCCATAGTGTCACATCTCCCAAGATGACGTTTAAGTGGAAGCCTTTGTCAGGCCTTTGTCTGCTCTTGTTGAATGAAATGCAGTTGAACTTTATAGATGCTTCTCCACGCATCCACAGTCACTGTCTTCAATAACGGCCCACCTGGTTTTCTTCAGAAAGTGAGTACGGAAACATTTTCAACCCTTACTGGAAGAATACTATTCACTCATTCATATTCAGATCCCATTTGTTCTGGGCACACTGTGCTCAAGTGCTGGGACTTCATCGGTAAACAGGGAGAACATGGTCTCCTTGCTCACAGAACTTCTATCGTATTAAGCCAGCATCACAGAAAAAAGCAAAAACATAAATGAACATGGACATGCAGGAGTTAATCTTCTGTGTCAGTTTGACTGGTAACCAAATGCCCGGATTAAACACTGTTTCTGGTTGGTCTGTATTTCATGGGCTGACTTGGTGAACGTTACACGACCCTCCTCAATGCAGGATTGTCTGAGCCACTTGCACTTATGTAGAATAATAGATGGAGAAAGGCAGAATCTGCCCTGCTTTCCTGCCCTGCTGCTTGAGCTGAGCAGTCCCATCCTCTGCCCCAGGAGTTACATCATCGGCTTTCCAGGTTTGCGGGTCTCAGGGTCTGACTGATTCATTCTACCATTGGCTTTCTTGGGTCTTCAGTTCATAGATGGTAAATTAAAGAACATCTCCCTAATCATGTGAGCTAATTTCACAGGAGCATTTCTCTGGGCACTGTTTCTTTGGAAAAGCCTGACCCATACAGAAAGAACTACCAGCCAGGGAGGGTGCAGGAGGATTCCCACAGAAGGAGCATCTTGGCTGAAGAAATCGCACAAAACTTGTAGGGGTGGAAAGATTTGCAGGCTACAGGAATTGCCCGTTAAGAGGCTTATTATTATTTTGCTTGTAGTTTTTGTTTCTATGAGTACATGCTTGCGGTACACAGTGATTACACTCGTGGAGAGGTGGCACACGCCCACGGCATGCCTTAATTCTTTTTGAGTCCTCTTCTCCTTCCTCTCCCTCCCTCCATCTCTTGGCCTCCTTCCCATTTGCAAAAGACCCATCTCCCTACTTCTTACTGACTGCCTTTTGTTTTGCTCTTTAATTTCTGACCACTTCAGGAAATGAGCACCTTCAGAAAGAGCTGAGAGGAAGTCAGAAGAGGGGACGGAGTGGAAGCTGCAACAGAGCCAGGTCACACGTAGCTGCGCAGGTCATGTTGGAAGAATTCTCAGCGCTCCCACCGAGGGGGGGTGGCTCACCTGGGCTCCTCGGCTCCGAGCCCTCAGAGGCCGCACTACTCCCACCACATCCTGACGGTTTACTGTGAGCAACATGGATGAGAAGTGGTACACCTGGGGACGTGTGGCGATCTTGTGTTCTGGCACAGAAGTGAATGTACAGAGTCAGGCTGAAACGCGGCCTTCTTACGTAATGCACCGCCGACACCTCACTGGGGTGGTCACGGGTTTGGATTTTTGAGTTGTGAACACGCTTTTCTTCACGAAGAAAATAGATTTTTAAAAAATGATGGCAAATGGTAGGACTCTGAGTAAGTTTAACGAATCCCCTGTGCTGCTAATAGTAAAGCTCAGAGAGTCGGCCTGGACTGCAGACACTTCTTTGCAAGTCCGGGAGCAACTCTGTCGATGACTCTGACCAGGGCGCCCCTGCAGGAGGTGAGTCCTGGATTCCGAGAGCTCATCATGTTGGCCCTGAAAATCTCGCCTCTCTCCCACTCCCACTGCACCCTGTGTGCATGACAGCATTAACCAGTTAAGAGATAGAGGAGGAATTATCATCACCTATTTCTCCCCCTGAAGGTGTCACTGGGATATTTCCCTCCATCAACATAACCCTGACAGAAGCTCAATGCACATTCGTATAAAGAAAAAATGGGTTTGGTACATTTTTTTAAAGCTCCAAGTAGTAAACTTTCAACTTACTATCAGAAACAGTCGTTGAGAAAAACTTGGAAATGTGAAAGTGTTGTGGTCATTGACAGCAGTTTGCCCACCTTTCTTTATCACTGCCCCGGATACTTAAAACACCGTGGATCCCAAAACAGAGAAGGAAATTACGGAATCTGTCATCTCCGCCTCCCTCCCCAGCATCCTCCTCACTGGGACCATTTGCAATGAGGCAGACGCTGTTAGCATTCACCCCCGACAGGTGAGGACACTGAGGCCTGCAAAAGATGAATACCGGACTGACTCACACATGTGCTAAGCAGTAAGGAGCTAGAGTGAACCCGACCAAACCCGATTTCAAAACCTGTTTTGTTTCCTCCGTTTTACAGGACTTCAGCATCAGCTCTGAGCATCAGAAAAACTGTCTGAGTTCAGTTTGCTTCAAAAGACAGTTAACAAATGGATTAGCGATTTTCAAAATGGTACTTTAAAATAATTATCTTTATTCAACTGTTTCTTTAATATGAGCGGAGTATTGCTGCTAAAAGTAAAAGTTCATATCAAGTTTTGGAATAAATGAAAATTTAGGCTTTCTGGTTGCTCTGGACTTCTATGGGTATAAACTCTGTTTTTACAGGTAGTTTAATCAGGAAATTTGAGGTATATCCTATATGTGTATGCTATTTTATTTTGCCATATGTGGATAAAATTGCATTCTATAAAAGTATTATTTTAGAAGGAAAATTATGAGAGACTTATGAAAATGAAAATAGCATTGTGGGTTACAAAGTGAGAGAAAAGTATCTACTTTCAGCATGTGCATAATAAAATAGGAAAATGGATAGATGTATGCTGAGGTGCAGTGTGTCATTTTCTTTTCAGTTTTGCAGTTTTACGCATCGGTCTCTTTAAAGACCGTGTGGCCAATCTGTACCTGTGCATAATTTGCTTAACCAGCAAACTGAGGGTCACTGAGTTTCCAGATTGTTTTTTTTTTTTTTTTTT
>NW_022900915.1:42308207-42316814 GCF_012274545.1 Fukomys damarensis
TTTTTTTTTTTTTTTTTTTTTTGCTAGTATGAAAAAAGCAGCAGTGAATCCTTACATCTGCTCCCTTTCTCATTGTAAAATGCATTACAGAATAAATTCTTATGTACTGTGCAGAAAAGGACAAATGATCGACTGACACCTACACTTACAGACATATTTTAGAAACACTTATCCACGGGGAGAAGGCTTAAGGCTTTCCTGGAAGTCCTTCACGCCTTCCGCATGCAGTGAGATGTAGTTTTCCCCCCATTTGTAGCCATAGTTTAGACTTGAATTTAAAGGCCACAGAATTGCAACGAAACCTCAGTGTGTTGAGAAAGAGAATTCGATGCACAATTTTTCAAAACAATATATACCTTGGAGCCAAGATGACTAAATTGAATATTTAGGCTTTATCATTTATTAGCTGTGCGACCTGCACACTGCGCCAGATCTTCTCACGTGAGATCATCTCGCCATCACTCCCTTCAGGGTAATTTTGATCCTTATGTCAGTGAACCCACATGAAATACCTAGCGTGATGGCTAGCGCATAAAAACATTCGGTGCTATTATCTCTTTATTAGTTCTGTGTATCTTTTGTGAATGTGACACTGCTTTCGGTATCCAACTCTTCAACAACTTAATGTAGTATGAATATTTTATTTATTCACATATGCATATTTATCTACCACCTACTATGTACCATGCAGCGTTTATGTAGGCTGAGGAAAAATAATTTGTATTTAGTCGTCAAGATCGCAAATCAGAACGATCTCATGACTTTTTGCTTTAACAAATACAGTTAATACACATCCACTGAAGGAGAATTTGGGGCGTGTCATTATACCTCCAAAGGATTTGGATTTTAAGTTTATTTTGATACTTTTCTAAAGATGAAAGATGATCCACAGTGTGTGGGCCAGTGGCTAGTGAGAATTCTTTTTACAGCTGCCTTGTGTCATTTGTCTTGATCAGGCACTAAAAGAGCCATTTTTCGTTATTTAGATCATTATGTCTTTGACAGCCTGGCTCCCAGGTTGCTGAAAAATATAGCTTAACCTTTATTTCTCTCCATCCAAGTGGAAACATAATGTGCAAAAGGGTCTCTAAACCCTACACTTTCATATATCTCCTTTTAAAATCTCAATTGACCCAAAATATCAACTAGAGACATTTGTAGGGAAAGGGAGCTTACATTAAGTGTATATTTCACCAGAGAGTTGCAGAAAGTGTTTTCAAAATTCTGAAATTTAGACTCAAAGAGGATATATTTTTGGTGTAATCTAATGCCCTGGAAAGTCTTTGTGACATATCAACAACAAACATATATATTTGGCAAACAGATACACATATGACCAGAGCAGTGGTATCATTGGGTAAGTAGCAATCTTCTTGCTGTTATTTAAATTAATGTGTATGGTTTGAAGAATCAGTGATCAAAGACTCCCCAGAATGATGTCATAACAAGGTAGTATGAGTCTGATTATGTGAAAAGCTGAATATTTACACAAAGAGGTCACCCGCCAGCTGGCTACATATAAACTAAAGAAAAGCCAACAAACACCCTAAGACAGTCTTTATTCTTGATGTGCTATAGACTTGCAAGCCTAGCATGATTTTCTAAACCTGGAAATTGAGTATGTATTCTAAGTCAGCATAAATTCTCTCAAAATTTTTGTGTGGATTGCTACCTAAGTTATCTTGGAGATAATAAAAATGTGAGTTTATTTTTCCTTTGCATAGTGCATTTAAAAATCCTGTTTAAAAAAAACAATAGCAATGCTTTACCTCTAACATTTAGAGAAAACGTACTCTTAGACTGAATAAAGCAAATTTTGGATTAATTTTATATGTGCCTTATTTTTGTTTCAGAAAGCCTAAATATTTGTTTAAATAATAAGATTTGGCATAGAAATTCATTGGATTTGTTTGGATTATGGGTAATATTTAAAGAAGCACCTGCCCGAAAAGTCTGCTCTCTGATTGTCTAGACTCCTTTTAGCTTTTGCTTATTTCTCCCTTTCCATCCTTCTTTCCTCCTCCCTCTCTTCCTTTCAACCTTCTCATCTATCTTCTTCTCTCTTTCTTTCCTTCTGTCTTCCTTTCTTTTTTCTTCTTTCCTTTCTTCCTCCAGTCCTCTTTTCCTTGTAAGTTCCTCCTTTTTTATAATTCTAAACTTATAACTCCAGACTTACAGTAAACATCATGAAGTACCATGTCAAGCATATCACCTTATAGTAACAAAACCATATCGAATTATGAAAACAATTTTACGTTCACAGTATAATTTAATCTTCAACAGAGTGAAGATACATCCTAAACTGAGCAAATGAGTTACGGAAAGCAAAGAGGAACCAGAGAGGTACTATTTCAAGGTCATTCCTTAAAATTGAGAAGTCTCAAAAGTGAAAAAAGATGGTGATGACTCATGAAAACTGTATATTCAAACCTAAAAATAAGAGCAGAAATAGGTTAATATTCAAAATCTAACATGAGTTGAGGGTAAGATTTGTTAAATATTTGGCAAAAATTCTACTGACATTTTTTAGTTCTGTGATGACTTTATCAATTTTTCTAGCATTCTGGTTTGTTCATTAACTCTGTATCACCAAGATTCTCTCAGTCCTGTGAAACATTTGTAGGGTTAAGAGGCACACAATGTCAGCATATGGAACCAGTCTTCTCAGATCTGTTGAAACACCACAGACGCAGTCCCACACCAGCATAATCCACGAGCTCACCTACCACAATGTTCATTGGGTTGTTGGTAGACTTTATTATCTGGAAGAATCTTTAAGTTTTACAGAGCAACAGAGGGATCTTGACATTTACAGTGAAGCTCCTCTTCTGAACATTTGGCTTTAATAATGTAGAAGATCGTCTAGTTTAACTGTTTCTTGCCACCTTTATAGACACCATCTGGCCAGTCATTTAAAATACAAGAGAAATAGCTGATGATGCATTTTCAGCACAGAGCAGCGTAGCAGTGGGTCAGAGATTGAGCAGGAGAAAGGGCAGACACAGGCAGTCATACAGCAACAGCGATGCTGCCAAGCTAAGGAGTTCATGGAGAGAACTCATTCTTTGAAAACAGAGTTGTTCTACCCTGGGTGCTCAAGGCTGCCTTCCTGCTGCTTCTTCTCCCCAGGACTAGACAGGCAGTCGAAAAGCCCGGGCTTTTGCCGAAGACTGTACAGTAACTGCTTCTTTGTTGATATAGGTTTCCAGTGTACGAGTCAACCACTCATAGGAGTCACGAGTGAAAGTTTCATTCTACATTCCTCAAAATGGAAGCAGCTCCATTTTTTAATAATTGTAAAAATATTTGGGGCTTCATGCATAATCACCAGACAATCTGGAAGGTTACAAGAAGAGGTTTTAGTTAGAGGTATCATAGCCACTACTTGCTCTTTAATGTGTCAACTTCTGTAATTCTATTTTTGTGGGGGAGGGTTCCGGGGATCAAACTCGGGTCCTTGAGCTTGCGAGGCAGGCGGCAGCACCACAGAGCTAAATCCCCGACCCACTAACCAAAATTTGCATTCTTTTTTATTATACTAAAAAGCACATGGCATAGAATTTATCATGTTAATTCTAAGGGTTCAGCTTAGATACGTTTATTCCCTTTACTCTGAAAAAAAGCCCTGAAGAATCTTTTTTTATCTTGTGGAACTGCAACTTGACCCATTAAACAACTTTTATTACTCCTCTCCCCCACCATTCTACTTTCTGTCTCCATGTATTCGATTCCTTTAGGTACCTCATGTAAGTGTAGTCCTAGTGTTCATTTTTCTGTTTAGCTTGTCTTCCAAATTCATTTATCTTGTCCCGGGTGACAGGGTTTTCTTCCTTTTGAAGGCTGAATGATATTCTCCTGAGTGCTCATACCCGGTTTTGTGACCCAGTCACCCACGGACACAACCCTGATGGACATCTGGGTTGCTTGCACTTCTTTACTGTGAGTCACACTTTAATAAGCAGGGGTATGGTTATCCCTTTGAGCTCTTGCTTGCAGTTTTGAATGTACATCCTCAAGTGCTATGCTGGGTCATGTAATAATTCTGTTTTTGAGTTTCTGAAGCCCCTCCACACTGTTTTCCGCAACAGTCGTGCCATTTTGTATTTCCAGCTACTGCGCACAAGTGTGTCCACTTATTCGTCAACTACATGTGTCATTTTCTGCTGTTTTTCTCAGTAGCCACATCAGTGGGTGTCAGGTGACAGCTCGGGCTTTAGGCTTGCATTACTGAGGACCAGTGATATCGAATGTCTTTTCATATATTTGTTGGCAATTTTTATATCTTCTGATAAATATCTACTCATCTTTTGTCCTTCCTTGATCAGATTAATTTTTTATAGCTGCACTGTAGATGTACTTTATATATTTTGGATATTAAACTTTCATCAGATAAGTGACTTGCAAATATTTCTCCTATTCTGTAGGCTATTTTTTCACACGGTGGATTGTATTCTTTGATGCATAAAAGTTTTTAAGTTTGTTTGTTTGTTTTGTTTTTTTGAGACAGGGTCTCCCTATGTAGTTGAGACTGACCTGGAACTTACTATGTAGCCCAGGCTGATCTTGAACTCACAGCGATCCTCCTGCCTCAGCCTCCCAAGTGGTGGGATTACAGGTGTGCGCCACGCCCAGCTAAAAGTTTTTAAATTTGATGTAATTCCATTTGTCTATATTGTCACTTTTGCCTGTGCTTTTGGTCTCACATCCAAAGAATTATTACCACCAAAACCTCATGAATCCCTTTTCCTATTTTCTTCTTGGGTTTTTATAGTTTCGAGACTTAAATTTGACACTTTCATCCATTTTCAATGCATTTTTGTGGACAGCAGAGGGGTTTGAATTCCTTCTTTTACATGTGGGTATACAGTTTTCTGAACATCATTTGTGAAAGAGACTGTCCTTTCCCTTTTGAGTGGACTTAGGATTCTGTCAAAGATCACAGAGGTAAGAATGGATGACCTACTCATTCCACTGGCCTGTATTGTTCGAATAGCCCACATGTTTTTAATTACTGTGGTTTTAGAATATATTTTGAAAGAGAGTCTTCCAACTGTTTTGTTTTTGCAAAATTTTCTTGACCATTTGAGGTCCCCTAAATTCCATGCACATTTTAGGCTTTTTTTTTTCTATTTCTACAAAATATGCCATTGGAATTTGTACAGAGACTGCAATGAATCTGTAGATAGCTTTGGTAGTATTGACATCTTAACAGTCTAGTCTTTTGATACACGGACATAAAATGTTGTCCATGAATTTGTATCCTTTGATTTCTTTCAGCAATGTTTTATAGTTTTCACTGTACAGCATTTAACTTCTTTTGTTAGGTTTATTTTTAGTTATTTTATTATTTTGTTGCTATTAAAATTGGATCTCTCTCTCTCTCTCTCTCTCTCTCTCTCTCTCTCTCTCTCTCTCCCTCTTTCTTTCTTTCACTCTTTTCTTCTTGTAATGAGGATGAAACCCTGGGCTTTGGACATGTAAGCACTCTACCAGTGATCTACACCCCCAATCCTTTTTATTTTATTTTGTTTTTAAATTTTGAGGCAGAGTTTTGCTAAGTTTCATAGGCTAGACTTGAATTTACAATCTTAGTGCCTTGGTCTCCAGAGTAGCTAAAATTAAAAGCACCCGGTAAAGTGTGTGTGTGTGTGTTTGTGTGTGTGTGTGTGTGTGTGTGTGTGTGACAGAGAGAGAGAGAGAGAGAGAGAGAGAGCGAAAGAGAGAGATAGAGAGAGAGAGAGAGATGTTTAAGGCTTTCTACATATAAGTTACATCATCAGTGAACACCAATAATTAAAAAAAAATCTTGCTGTTCCTTTTCAGTTGGTGTACAATTGTTCTTGAAACTTGTTTTGGTAACCTCCTCTTTCTATTTCTGACTTTTGTTAGTATTATCCCTTTATGTTGGTTTTTAAAATAACCTCACTTTTACTTTATTTAATGTTTTCTTTTTTAAAAAATTATCTATCTCCTTGATCTTTCTTGTAATCATTGTTATTTTCTTTCTTTTTCTCACTTTGTGTTTATTTTGCTCTTTTCTGTCCGGCTCCTGGAGCTGTAAAGTTGGGCTTTTGTTGTGAATTTGAGATCTCTGTTCTTTAACATTTATATATTCACAGTCATGAACTTCCCTTTTAGCACCACTTTCACTGTGTTCTTTAAATTTTGTGGAGTTTTTTTTTATCTTCACTTGTTTCAGATTATTTGCTAATTTCCTTTTGATTTCTTTGACTCATCGGTTGTGTAAAAGTGCGTTATTTGCTTTCCACATATTTGTAGATTTTGCAGTTTTCCTTCTGCTAACTGATTTTTGGCTACATTCCACTGTGATGGGGAAAGATGTTCTGTAAGGTTGCAGTCTGTAAATTTGTTAAGATTTGTTTCGTGGTCTAGCGTGTGACCTCTCATGGAGGATGTTCCATGTGCACTTGAGAAGAATGTACTCTGCTGTCCTTTGGTTGAGTACCCATTCGTTCTAATAGATCAGTCATGTTCAAGTCTTCTGCTTTCTCATTTATCTTATGTCTGGTTGTTCTGAAAATTCCATTTCATGGTGTATTTCCCAACAAATTTATTTCAAATGTTTTATGCTATGCCTATTGTATTCACTAGAATTAGGCTCACACAAGTAACAGAACAGCAAAGCTAATGTGGCTTAAGCGAGTTAGAATTTGATTCCTTTCTTGTGGGAGATTGGAAGAAAGCATTTGGTGTTTCATAGAATGAGGGAACCAAGTTATGTTACCTTGTGTCATATTTCATATTTCTCTTTGATACTGGTGATTGATCCTAGGGCCTTGGACCCCTGGCTCATCTTTTCTTATTTCTCTGGCAAACAAGCCCCCCCCCGCCATCACCTAATTGTCCCAAATGACTTCTCCAATTACAGTGACATCTTCAAGCCAACAAAAAAGGCAGAGAAAAAAATAGTGGCTCATCTTTTCCATAAAGAAAACTTTCTGGAATTTGTGTGCAGAATTTCTCCTGAAATTAGCTAGAGCATGATAATGTGGATATACTTAGCTACCAGGAAGGTGGGCAGTCTCCCCTGCTCGCCATGTGGCCAGGCCCACATGAAAGACTTTCCTACTAGAGAAGAGAGGAAATAAGAAATGAGGGACTCAGTGTAGTTTCTGTAACAAGAACAGACCTGTGACAGCACTCTGATTGCTGTGGTACTACGCTGTTTTGTTCATTGTTTTTTATGGGCATTTATACTGTTTAAAATTGTGGACAATATTATAATTAAATTCCATAAGCATAAATATTTTTATAGTGGCTGAATTACTCTCAAGAAAATTCTGAGCTGCACAATTGCAGAGTCAGGACCCTTTTACATGAAAAATAAACTCCCATATCATGGTGCAGATCAGACATTATAAAATGGCCCATGATTAAAACAATATTTTCCTTAGCCACTTGCCTACACGGATGCTGAAATGAATTTTCCCAGTTGCTTTCTTTTTCATTCTATCGGTCCTTTACTACTATTATTCTGAATTACTGATTCTCAACCATGACTCTACACTTTAAGCACTTCAGAAACTGTTAAACAGAAACAAAAGCAAGCAATGAAACAACGATTTCTCAAGTCCATGCAGACTGTTTAAGATATAATTTCTTGGGCCAGGGATTTAGCTCAGTGGTTCTGCCAAATGCCTCGCAAGTGCAAGGTCCTGAGTTCAATCCCTGGTACCCCCCCAAAAAAAGATACAATTTCTTAAGGTGTGACCTGGCTTTATCTTCCTTTTCAACACTTTTTAAAGTGCATTGCTGAGACCAAGAAGCTCTGTTTTAGAAGAAGTCCTGTTTTCAAATCTTAGCATTTACAAAGCACAGACAGATGTTGCTGAAATGTAGACTCCATGCCAATAGGCCAGATGAAATTTGGCTTTTCTATCAGGTGATGCCATTTTTTCTGGTCTATAGGTTATGCTTTTGAGTATTAAAGCACTGGATAAATACATGCATTTTTCTGTTTACTGGCTTGACAAGTTTAGACAAATGGCAGGGACTTCTTGAGATGATGATAGAGATTTGTTTATGTCCATTAAACTTCCCACCTCCTTTTAACATTTGTTTTATTTTTGCTTTTAGCCTTAATTTTGGTTCTATTTGTAACTTTAGTAATATGGCTGCAATTCAGTTTTCCCTCTAGTTTTGACAGTATTTCTTGATACCTGATGCCCCTATAGATGATATAATTGGTTTTATTATTTCTCTCATCTTTCCTCTCCAAACATTTCTGTCCTATCTTACTTTTCTTTGATACTTATAATCACAGATAAGCCTACTTATACTTTGTCTTGAGGTTTTTCTCTTTCTTAAAGTGCAAAACCAAACGAAAGAAGGAAATGATTGTGCCGTTATATTTTAAAGCAAAACCAAATATGTGCCTTATCAAGCAAGGCCTTGTCTGTAGGCTCTCGGACAGGATCTTGGCCACCTAAAGTACACTGCTTCTGTGGGCTGGAGATTTGGCTCAATGGTTCTGCCTCCTGCTTTGCAAGCCCAAGGACCCAAGTTCACTCCCTAGTACCAAAAAAAAAAAAAAAGAAAGAAAAAAAAAATTCTCCTTCTAGCCTGCAGGTCCAAATGGGCCTTAAA
>NW_022900915.1:42317113-42469240 GCF_012274545.1 Fukomys damarensis
AAAAAAAAAAAAAAGAAAGAAAAAAAAAATTCTGCTTCTAGCCTGCAGGTCCAAATGGGTGCCTTAAAACCACAGCATTTATGTTGCCTCCTCTTTGATCACTATGTTGCTGCTTTTCTTTCACTGTCAGACAAAATACCCGACACCCAGAGTCAGAGGGGAAAGGTCTATTTGACTCACAGTTTGTAGAGCTTTCAGTCCCTAGTCGTCTGGCTCCAAGGCAGGGTGACACATGGAAGAGGGGATCCCAGAGGAGAAACGGTTCATGGTGCCCACATGGTAGCAAAAGTAACAAGGGATATTCACAGCGTCTTTCTACCCCTTTTATCTTATTCAGACTGCTCAGGGTGGGTAGCACTCACACCCTGGTGCCCTTGGGCCCAGCCATGAATCAATCACACACTCTAGACTCAAGTCACTTCTGAAAAAGTGTGAGGCGTTGGGGGGAAGACATCGAAACACAAGCCATAACGATCGTGATTTTCTACTACCGATTTCTCTCTTGAAGTTTCTATTACTTTCTACCTGTACCTATGCTGTTAGCTGTCCCTTAGTGCTCTCATATTCTAAGACATATTAGCTAATGGACGAGCCACATATCATCCCAGCAGCCTTAGGACCGGATATTCCCTGGGTCTGGGATCCCTTGTCCATCTCTGCTGGCTAGAATCTGCTGTTTCCCTCTTCCTAGGTTTGGACACATCTACGGGCACCTTTGGCATCATATTTATAGAGTTTTCCAGGTGGAGAATGATTTCACCCTAGAACATTGAAAGTATTAGTGAGTCTCTTTTCTTTATAATGTGTGACCTTTTCCCTCCTTGAAGCTTTGAGGTTTTTCTTTTTAAGTATGTTGTTCTGAGTGGTCACTATAATGGGGCTAGGTAGGTAGAGCTCTTTCTCTGTCCATTCTTTCAGAAGAAGGGAGTGTATTCCAAACTGAAGACTCTTGGCTTCCTTTGGCTGTAGTACATATCTTCCTATGATTTGCTTGAATATTTTCAACTCTTTGTGTCTTTCTGAGGTACTAGTGAGTAGAAATGGCCCTTACAGTTTGTCCCATATTTATCAGCTTTTGCTTTTGTGTTTGTTGAAAAGTTTGGTATATTTCCACGATTTTGTTTTCAAGCATATCTACTAAATTGTTGGTAGTTATATTTAATTCATTAAGACCATTTTCTTGTTCTACTTGGGTTTGGTAAATGTTATTTCCTTGAATTTTTAAATAATGTTTATAAGAATGATTTTTAAGCTCTTTTTGTTGCTAAACTCTTCCCCCAAGGTTATTTTTGTATTTTTCAAAATTTGACATCTCTCTCTCCATGTCACTAGACGTCCTTACAGTTTAGAGAGTTCTGTCTGGTATGAAGGAAGGGAGCTTGGGCGCATGGTGTGTGTGTGTCTCTGCTTTTACATAAGCAGACCTCTTCTCTCACTGGTTCTGTCTCTGTCCTCCTGGAATTTCCTCAGTGGTCAAACAATACTGACTTGTAACTTTGATTTAGAGAGAGTGCACTGGGAGCTGGCTATTGGTCTGAAAGTCTGTGAATGCCTAAAACAGGAACAGTTTTCCTCTGAAGCACCAAGCAATTTGGAAATGCCAGCTTTTCCCAGTTTGTTCAGTTTCTTTAGATGATTTCATCATCTGTTTTGCCTGGGGACAAAACACTGCCTGCCTGCTCCGTGTGTATACATTGTGGATGGGCGTCTGTCTGGAAGAACCCTGGCATATTCGGCCCCTCGATAATCTGGTTTCCACTCTATCTTGAATTCCCTCACCCCGCTTGTGCCTACAGGCTCTGTACTCTTTGAAGTTCTAAGGCAGATTCACTGTGGTCCTTTTCAGAGCTCTCAGTCTAAGGTAGGCTGACAACCTTGCTCTTTTTTTCCTCTGTCAAATGCCTCCCATCTGATTTTATATTCAAGGAATTTATGAGACGCTTCCTGTAGGGATGCACACAAACCTCTTCTGTTGTCTGATGGGCCAGTTTGCCCTTTTGCTCTTAGTCATTCCTCTGCATCCTTCCGCTCTGCTCCTGATCACAAGGACGCTTCCTTGCCACCTGGCTTCACACAGGTTCAGTACGAGAGAGAAGGGAGGAGGCAGATATTTCTCCTGTTCCTCTTTGCCTTGGGAGCCTCAGTACATTCAGCAGCATTTCCTCCAGTTCATCCAACACAACACCTTCTGACTCCAAGCAGCCCTTACTCCAATATTCCAGTTCTACCCTGACAGTCCTAGATCCTGTGCTTTGCCAATAATAACTTGTTCCTTTGTCCCTGCAGCCCTACTGATGGCAGTAGCCATGGATGTTGCTAATTTAGCTGGCTTTTTATGTCTCCCAATGTCTTTATAAATAGCTCAACAACTGAGACTTGAGCCCCAGTTAGAGCCCAAAACTAAAGAACACAAGCCCATGAGAACAGCCCTTCCAAGGTCAGTCAGGACCCAGCGCTTGGCAGGACACCTCTGAAAGAGCCCTGCAACTCCGGAGGGTCTACAACCTCCCAGTAGACAGTAGTCAAACAATGGATATTGTGCCACCTAGAGGGTCACCAGAGACAAAAGAGGGGGCCACATGGTCAAGCAAGACTGTGACTTTTCCTGGCAAATGACACAATCATTAGGGAAGAAGCCCCAAAAGTAATCCCTGAGCAAGCTGACCTGACTTTGAAAAATAGAGATAGATGATAGATAGACAGACAGACAGACAGATAGATAGAATATTTGATTTCATATTGCCATGATGTTGACTGTCTGCTCCTAGTCTTGGGTTAACCCTTCTGGACAGATAGAGGCCGATATTAATGGTAAAAGGTTTATACCAAATGCTGCCTGATTTGGTCTGGCTACTACCTCTTTTTGGTGCCACTATTCTTTTTTTTTAACCTTTTGGTACTAGGGATTGAACTCGGGAACTCGCACTTGTGACAAAGGCAGCAGAACCACTCAGCTAAATCCCTGACTCTCTACGTTTAATTTTTGACACTGGGTTGTTTGGCATGGTTAGACAATCAAATTTAAGCATCAATGACTTGCTAATGTCCTTAACCTCTTTTCCAGGCTACCAAAAAGGGATGGCTCTTTGAACAACAGAATTTGAAATTCCTATATCTCCTTTAGATTAGTCAAAATGAGACTTTTGATTCCTATTTAGGCAGAGTTGTTGTCCCCCTCAATCTGACACAGCCATGGGAAGACAGGCCATCAGCCTCTCTCTGTTCCTTAGCGCAAAGTCTTGAGTGGGAGCATGAGTTAAGACAGAATAAGTAAAGACAAGTAAGAAGAAGACAAGGAAAATCACAATTTAAAATTTTTAGGAAGACTTGATTTCAGGACTCAATCAAAGTTAGCCAAGGCTTTCCTTATCTGCCATCTCTAGACTTGTTTATACTTCTTTTCTTCCAGGCGCATTACACTCCAAATTCCTTAAAGATACTGTCCCTGAATTAGCTTAGCTGATAAGATAAAGCAAGATCAAGCACAGAAACCTGACCTTAAAAAAAAAAAAACCAATTCAAAAGTTTCAAGGTATGTTTTTTAGAAAAAGCATCTTTAGAAAAACCAGAATATATATAATAGACTGGGTCCTGTCTTTCCCCTGTAAGATGGGCCCACCGTTCACCTGCAAAGTGGCCGTTGTCTTTTTACCCACTGGTGCACCATTGCTTTTCTTCTGTAAACCAACGTCCAATCCCACATTTTCTATGGATTCACAAATTGCACAGATTCCCACCATCAAAAGCACATAAATACTCCCTGCTCTCCATTATAGTGTACCTATTCCTGGAGGGTTTGTGCTTCACTGGGTGAACTTTAATTTCTGCCTAATAAACCTCTTTATACCTCTAAGAAATAGTCCCTGTATCAAATTCTCTTTCTTTGTAACTATTTGGCTCAATTTTCTTTACTGAATTTCAAGAGAAGTAGGAAAAGGGGTATTCCGTGTGAAGTATCCATACTTGTAATTCAGTGGAGCTCTGGAGGAAATAAGAGGCCAAGGTGGCCATGTGTCCACTCTGCCCCTTTGAATTGGAAAATGTAAGTATTTTCAGGTTTTCCATACATATTACCGAATGGTCTAATAGGATATCTGTACCAGATTGCATCACTGATGGCGATATGGTATCTATATCCTGACAGTCTCAGAGCGTAGATCTTGGTACTTTTTCAAAAATTGTTGTATCTAATCTTTGTATAGGGGATCAATAAAAATACAGGTTTTCTGACTGGCTGAAAAGATGTCATATTTGTACATTAAACTAACAGCTGGAATTGATCCATGAGGAGAGAGAGCCCACAGAGCCTTCCTGACTTTTGGGTCGAGATGGCTGGATGAGATAAGAAGGAGCCTAGAATCCCAACAGTATGGGAAACATGCAAAATGCAGCTTTCCCAGTATTTGCTTCCAGTATCTCAAAGGGAGGAATTACTGTGGCTCTCCAAAGAAGGAAAATTCCCCAAATAGAGAAAGTTATCTCTAAGATCCAAATTATTAAAGCATGACTCAGAGGAGAGTTGCACCTCAGAAAAAACAGACAAAAATCTGTGTCTAACAATCCTGCTTTCTAGTTTAATAATCCTTTGGAAAAAGTTGTCCCTCATAGATTTCCAACTGCAAAAGTGAAATCAGAATGGGATTACTGGAAATAAGGAACTTCCCAAAGAAAGACACTGCCTTTCCTACACCTTTTGGAACAATGTCATCATTGCAGCTTTTACTGGAATGTGGAAGTAACAATTTGGCACCTTGATTAGCCACATCTGGCCATGACTCAGCCCATTTTATAATGACTTTGGCCAATATTTCTTTTCAGTGCAATAACTCTCTCTATGCTCATCGCCTTATGAATTACTAGCAGTCAACCTACCATCCACCCAAGTAGGACCTCCTGGGTCCTTCATGTGCCTTCTACCTGCAGGGAGACAGAGCCACGCTTTTCCACCAGCTCATTGGCTGTGCTCAAAGCATATCATTTAGGTTCCGCTGTAGTTTCCTAACCTAGAAAATGAGGCTAAATAACCCCAGAAATTTGCTCTCAGCCCTGAGCAGGAACTCTGATGGTTGGAGGTAGAGTCCTCAGGAAAGCTATTTAGCTAGGTCCTTTTATTTACGAAGGGTTTCAACTCTTTTCTCAAAAGGTTATTTTACTTTTTTATGTGCTATTGCGTGATTTTGAGGAGTTAAAATGTGCTGCAGTTTTTGTAATAACTTTAATTTTTTTTTAGTATTCAAGAAGACTCAAAACGCAAGCATCTCAGCCATCTTTTGACATCAGAGAGGGTTTGGCCCTTGACTCCACATCTCCTTTCTGCTCCCCACAGTCTTTGGACGGGGAATTGTGGGATGGAGAAGAGACTAGGTTTGATGCAGTGACGAATTGGTGTTCTGACTAAATGCAAATGTTTCGGTGACTGCTGGGGTGGAACCCAAAATTCTGCCAAGTTAGGATTAGCACCAGTGGTGCTTTCCCCTTGGTGGAGATTCGGCCCAGAATCACGGTTAACCAGAACTAAAGTGGCCAAATGGCCTTTAATTACAGTAACCTCCAGAAGTACTTTCCAAAGCTTCAAAGAAAGAGAAAACGGAAAGCACCCTCAAACACCCTGACACACTGTTTGGATCTTGTTAGTATTTGTAACTCTTCATCAAAGAGTATTTTTAATGAGATGAATTCAAAGCCAAAATGGTCAACAGATTAGGACAAGTCAGGCACAAAAAATGTCTCCAGGGCTTTTTATAAGAATTTCATTTCACTCTCCCCCTGCGCACACACAGTTTCACATCTTATTAGTCATCTTTGACCCTTCAGAAGCAAGGTAGGGTCCACAAACTGTTTCTGAAAACAACTATTTATCATTGTGTACGTCACAAGTTATTGAGATTTGCTGTATAATTTATTTTCTGAGGAATTTAAATTTAGTATTATTTGTCCCTTCTTAAAGATGGGATATCAAAGTGTGTGGTGTGACTGAAGTGATCTGTGTTTTACTTTTATTGAAAGAGAAGTCAACTTTGGCAAGCTGACTTGCTTTAGGGGCACTGGCGTGTCAGGCCGGAAGCCTCTAGGAGGGGCAGAGAAGGTGTAAAACCCGATATGGGAGACCTCTTCCATCTCACCTGCTCTCCTCTCAGAGCTCTTTACTGTTCATTAAATATGTGTTTCGACTCAGTCTAGCTCCTCAACCGTGACGGAGAGCAAAGATAATGGCGCCATCTTTGCATCTCCCAAGATCAGTTTTGTCTCCTGGTCTCAGCCCATGTCAACACACTAGTTTGCCATCTCTGTATTCCCAGGAATGCCCAGAAGCAAAGTGTGTGTGAGTGTGTGTGAGTGTGTGTGTGTGTGTACGTTTGTGACAAATGACATCCCTGTTTTATGAAAAAACTGAGAAGCAAGGAGGACTTTTTCCCCCAAGTTTTCAGCAGATATCTGGAAATTATCTGTCTCAAAGCAACAAGCAAAGACGGAAACAAAATAAAAGAAAAATGACCAATTTAGATGATATTCTGAAGTACAAATAAAAGGAAAAAGATGTCCGCTGTGTTCCCAAAAAAGGACATTGTGAAAGAATACACATAGGGAAAGAACTGGTCTTGAATGGAAGGAAGGATCATCTGTCCATCTGTAGAGCTTGAGCTGGGCAGGTTATGGGTGAAGTTGAGTGGTCTGAGAAATGTGAGGGCTGGTTGTCTTGTGGGGGAATTTCTGAATTGTGGCCTAGGCTGTGACTACCCTCTCTGTGTGGTGCCTGCCCTATCTGCTGCTTCGGGTGACTTTCAAAAAGAGGCTTAGGGGCTGTGTGAAGCAGACAGCTAGGCCAAGGGGATGCAGCTTGGAATATCAGAATTAGGGATTTCAGATATCCGCTAATCAATCCCACCGTGGTGCAGTCGCCACTGTGCTGTAGTTGTGTGTGCCGTGGGCTTGTCCCTGACTGGTGTGCACGTAGGTGCAATCAGCTGTCTTTTGGGCAAATGTTTTCAGTTAGCTGTAAGAAACATTTGCCTCCTGTTTCAGGGTCATCGTGGCTGAGGTAGGTATGGGATTCATTGCTTTCAGCAGCTGTATCCTGGTGGGAAAGGGAGAGCCAAGATTAGCTCACAGACAGGCAGAAAGAACAGCGAGTTTTACACCCACCAGCTTTTCAAACGATAGCCAGTGACGTCTGACCAGAGTTGAGTAATGCGCTGGAGAACTGTACTGCCCACTTTGCAAAATGTAATCTTTAACCCTTTGTAGGGATGGACCTTGCGCCACTGTGCCATGGGAAAACAATGAAGAAAGCACCGAGGAGTCTCCTATGGACAGAAAGTGGGTAGAAAGAAGGCAGCATGTCTCCCTCCACTCTTCTGCCCTGGGAAGTACCAGAAAAGTTCAAAAGAGGAGGAGAAACCCCACTCAGACTCCCACGAACCTGGACCTGGGATGCTCTGCTCCATTTTCCAAGATTTGAGGAGGGATTTATATAAAAGCATTCTCCAAAAACAAAGAACAAGCTTGTTCCTTAAATATATTGTAAATGTTCTAAAGGACAGATTTTATATGATGCAAATAATTACCTACAAATTAGATAAAACATTTTGCTTCCCACTTAAATGATCACCCAGTGGCTGTATATATATATGTTTTCCAGTAAACAATAATAGCAAATACTCCAGTGGTGTTTGGATATGAGGACTTGCTGTGCTGGAAATCACAATGTTAATGTCTACAGATTGGGAAGATACAGATGATCGAGCACTGCTGTTAATTCAGTGAAGCAAGTAAGTGAAGTTGTGTTTTATTCATCACCTCCTCTGTAGACACTTTCAAAATAGCGGTGTGTTGTATGACATCGTATTTATTTAGTCTCCCTGTCCTGAGCGCGCATATGGATTTACAGACCTCTCATGGTAGATTCTGCTCCCCTCAGGGGTCTGAGACCTGCTGTGGGGGCCACAGCGTGGGACAGCCGTGTGATTGATGACGGTAAGAAGGCCCGGGGCACATCTGCTCTCTTCTCTTGCTTTCATCCTCCCGGCCTCACACTTTCTTCCCGAAACTCTGCACTCTGCTGTGTTTACTGAAGATGTTTTCTGTATAAACTTTGACAAGTTGGTTATGACTTTCCACAGTGGAAACATTTTTCATGCTAAAAAAATGAGTTGCACCTTGAGTGGAGGAGATTTGTGCATCTGGGAGAAAAGTCTTTTAATTCCAGATTCATCCGGTTCTTCCCCAGAGTGCAGTAAGAGCTTACTCCTTAAGCTGGGAGGTGAACATGTGGTTGTGGGATGCGTGGCTCTTCATACCTTGGAGATATAAATATTTTATGTAAATTAAGTCAAAAAGGATTTTCTGCACCTCAGTTCCAGCTGTTTCTCTTTACAATGTGATCACAATACCCCCACACACACACCCAAAGACCTACCAATAAAGCTGTTTCTTGCTGCACAGAGCACAGCCAGATAACATTTTAAATTTCCTTTCCGGGCACATTTATCCTTCCACATTTTGTCAGAACTCAGGATGCACAATGTGCCTGTGAACCTCTGTCCAACTGTGCTTTCTTTCCTGTGTGTCTGCTTTGAGGTGATAGTTGTGACCTTCTCTCAAGTGACTGCCTTGATCTTTTGTGCATATGCGCTTTATGTGTCTCTCTCCTTTTACATCAACCATATCCTCCTCTCTTCATGGCACAACTTTCCAGCCATGCTGGCTACACACAAGGGTGTCACAGTGAGTTTCCATCCACCCCACTCTGGCTTCTGCCCGTTGCTCCACCGGAAGTGCTCCTGCCACAGTCACAACGCACCTATATCTGGGGCCAGAGGTCACTTCATGGTTCACAGATCACGCCGCCTCTCCCAGGTGCTGGTGACATATTGATCATCCTTTCTCTAAGTGTCTCCATAGCTTTGCTTACCCCGTTCTCATTCTTTGATTCACATATTTATTCAGAAAGCCTTTTTCTGAGTACAAGGGATAGAGCAGTGGAGAAGATGGCCTGGGTGCTTGTCTTCATGAATCGACTTTTGGCAGTCATCAGAAGAGCAAACATGCAGTCACAATAGAGCGAGAAAGCAAGGCTGAAGAAAATGCCATTAGGAAAGGAACTTAGAAAAATGCCTGCTTGGGGTTGGAAAGGTCAGGGACAACTTCCTGAGCAGAGCAACACTTCCTCCCAGACTCGTCAGCAAACTAGGAGTTGGCCAGAGGAGGAGGAAGTTAGTGAGAAAGGGTGTCACAACACTGTGCCCCAATCACATACAGGGTCTTTTAGGGGGAGAGGGGATCGAAGGAGAGAACAGACAAAATGTCGCTGGAGTGAGTCAGTGTCACATTATGACGAGCCTGTAAGAGAAGACGAGAAGACTGGCCTTCTCCACTGAGGAGCCTGCAAGGGTCACAGGGATGGGGTGACTGAGGAGGGAGCAAGAGTTGGCATGGGGCAAAGTCAAAGGAAGAAAGACTTGTAGGAGGCCGGGACTCCAGTCCCACACAATGGCTAACTACGCACTGATTCTGTTGTTTCTTCCCGCGGAACAGTGAATGCTCTCTCCCTTCCATTAGCACTGCCATGGTGTGTTATTGGAGGGAGAAACAATTTGTTGTTACCAAGGAAGAAACAATAGAATTGGAAGATCGGTTGGGGCCAGAACCGGAGACCATTCCTGGTCACAGAGGGGAAAGAGTCAGGGACAAACACAGTGAGATTTCCAGCGTGGGCAGCCAAGTACACACAGGAGCTGTTCACCAATAGGGAAAGCACCAGGTAAGACGAACAAGCTGGTGCTACACATGGAAGGGAGATTCCGAATTCAGTTGGGATTTGTTGATAGCTTTCAAAAGCGGAGACACAGCTGGACAAGGCATGGGGGCCCTGAGAGGTACCGGCTGTCCTCTGTGCCTCTCAGAAGAGGTAAGGAAATGATCCTGTTCCAGGATCCTTATCCGGGAACTTGTCTGAGTGAGCCAGAGTACCAGACGTGGAGAAGGGGAGGCCACAGCCGGGGAACTTCCCTCTCTTTTCAGCAGGAGAACACTTCGCATGACAGACAGACAGACACCATGGCTCAGGGTCCACTGTTCGTGAGAGTCACACACACACCTGGCACCAGAAGCCACATGCCCTCCTTGTCAAGCTCTCCGCAGTGTGGTTGAGGTTCATCAGTCATCAGAGAGGCCAGGGCAGGAGCAACATGGAACTAAAACTTGGGTTGGGGAGCCTTGTCTTTTCTCAGCATTTTGGCAAGGGCTTGCCAATGAAGTTCAAGTTTAGGGTCAGCAAATCAGCCCAAGTTAAAATAAGTACAGAGAGATGAGGTATAAGAAGAGGAATGAACTTTTCAATGTTGTTGGTGTGGTGCATGCATTGGCTTTTGTATTTTGCAGTACACTATTGGCAGTAGACGACATTTTTTTTCAAGATCACTGCCATCATGATCCTATCTAGAGCAATACATTAAAAATAATATGAAAAATGAGGAACTTAGTTCCAGTGATTTCTAAGTAGCTGTACAAATTACTACATCTTTGTTTAACACCAGAAACATTTCTAAGACTTCCAGTTGAAGTATTTTGCTGTTCGAGAGAGAAAAATAAAATAATTCCAAGTCTCTGGTCTAAAGGACCAGAGTTTTCCAGCTCATATACCCCACCATCTATCATCTACGCAGTCCTACACATCTCCCCGTGGTAATACCGTATATGGCACACAATCTGCTGTATCAAAGGCTATTAACATACCATTAATGGAGTGCGTTTCACTTCAGGAAGCGTGTAAAGAATTCCCAGAAAAGTATACTTGGTAAATATGTCTTAGTCATGTTTCTCCTTGCTGGGACAAAATATTTGACATCCAAAAATTAAAGGAGGAGATTTATTTTGGTTCACAGATTGCAGAGCTTTCAGTCCAGAGACTGCCGGCTCTAAAACTGGACCTAGGGCAAAAGGGCACAGTGGAGGAGAGATGCTCAAGTCATGGCAGCCTGGAAGCAGAGATGAGGGGAGGAGCCAGGGAAGGCTGAGCGCTTCCAGGCCTTGCTCAGGCGCCACCTCTCAGGACCAGACCTGACCTCCTAACAACAAGTGTGCTTTTTTCCTCCACCGTCCATCCAGTCACCTTCCCAAGGCTGCAGGGACACCTGATCTAAACATTAACAATATCTTATGCATAGACTTTTCCTCAGAGTCAGGAGCCCTTGTAGCAGCTGCAAGGAGGACAGCTCACTAGTGACCAGCGTTTCTGTAAGCAGGACACACTGAGCTTCCCAACAGTGTCTCGCTTGGCTTGGCAGCGCCAATTCCCCTGGCTATGTCAGTCGGTTAGTCATCCTCGGCCCCACCAGAGTGATTTAACCCCGTTTACAAGGAAGTGATTGTTCTCCTGCCCCTGTGGATGTGGTTCCTCAGTCACGAGCACCAGTGAGGAGGATCCTTCCTCGGCAGTGTTGGGCTCAGATGAAAGTGGCCACGGGGTCACTCTAGCTGTCCCCTCCCGGCAAGCTGTGCTGCTGATCACCACCATATGTTACCTTACTTTGTCCAAAGCTGCCTGGAATTACTGCTTTCTGCTTCTGGAGATAACACAACTGAAGTTCAGTGAAAGAAAGACATTTTCCAAGGCCACCCAGCACCCAGTGCTTGGCTCTTGAGTCTGTCCCAGACTCGCTCAACCCATGTCTTCCAAAGATCATTCTCAGAGAACCAGGGGTCCTCCCACAGTCACAGCAGCTCCTCTTCTATTGTCTTATATATTGGGGTGTCGTGAAGGACTCAATAAAATGAGAGTCTCCAGCCTTGTTTTATAAACAGCCTGAAGCTTCCTCCTTACCTCTGCAGTCTCTGCCCAGCATGTGGGCTGGCTGCTCACTGTACACAAGCACAGACACTGTAGCTGAGCACCTGAGGCCTCCACAGGCCAACGCAAAGAATAATCCCTATGAATAATTGCCTGTGAAGTCAGAAATCCTGTGTCAGTAGCTCTGGGTTAGATCAGCTGAGGCTTGAAACTGTTCACGGGAGAAGACAGAGTAGCCGGGAAAATGAACGCTCGAGGATCTTTGGTATGAGTGCACGAGTTACTGATGATTCAGGTGTGTTCCAGGGTGAGAGACAGGGCAGGTGTATTTTGTTAGTGGGGAGCCTGGAAAAATTGCCACAGCGGAGACCCACTGGAGAGGCTGGGTACAGACAGGGGCAGACAGAGAAACTTTATCTTTCCCACAATGGTCTGATATCATGTGGCAGAAATAATCATAACAATAACACAGAAAGAAAAGCAAAACCAAGTGATGGCTCCGATTCATCCCAGAGTCTGAAGGGCAGCTTTAATAAGATTAAATTTAGGTTACTCTAACCACTTAGTGAGTTTTGACAACTTTTTTCTACTCCCAGTTCTGCATTTGGAAGAATATTTCAGTCTTCAATCTAGAAAGGGCTGTGATTTCACAACTCAGAAAAGATGCTCTGAGAATTTATTGTACTGCATGAAACCCTTTCAAATTTAAAGCACCACTCATCTGACAGATAAGAGCACAGTGACACAGCACACATCACGAACACCCGGGGAGTACATGCCATGCATTTCCCATGCAACACTAGACTGTGCTTCGAGACTTCTAAACACCGTAAGGCAGGAGCCAGGCAATCTGCTGCTTTGATACCACGAGCAGTTTCCTGTGTCTCAGGAAGCGGGGTACTACCGCAGGTGGCTTTCTCTTCCAGGAAAACCAACCATTCCTACTCTGGAAAATAAATATTCTCTGTTCTTGGGGAAGAACCAACAACCGGGATTCAGACACTTTCATCTCAAAGGACTTGAGTGTTGTAAATTAAATGTACTCTAAAGCAGAGACTTTTCTTTCTCTGAAGACTGTTTTTGGGGTGGAAGAAGGAAGAGGCCAGGTGGAAACAGTTCTCTTTTCTTTATATGGGTCTATGCTGCTTTACAATGGTGTGATGTTTCTTCCTGGGGGAACCCTCTCAGTTTAGTTTCTCCCTCTGCCTCTCCCTCTCCCTCCCCCATTCTTTCTCCCTCCCCTGCCATGTTTGTGTTATTGTCAACTTGTCCACCATATATCAAGATCTTAGAGTCAGACAACCCAAAGCTTGCAAGGAAGTTGCCTGTGCCTGAAAACAGCACTTTGGTAGACTGAGTACTGGGCTTGGTCTAGACTAGAACTATAGATGCTGCACAGCAGAGGCCAATAAATGACCCAATAGCCCCAGTTTAAGGGATATACACTGGTATTGATCCATTTATCTGCTGAAGTGCACAGGCTAAGGCCAACTGTGAGGCAGAGTGTATGAATTAACTTACTCTCCCAGGAAAAGGGCAGCAAACAATGTCCAGGATGGGTTTATAGACAAAAGAACCCAGCAGCCACACAGGGTGGAGGCTGAGGTCTTCACTTTGGATAAAGTTAATATGACACCTGTGCACCTTACATTGTTGGGACTCGGATATAAGATTTCCACGTAGAAATGTAAAATGTGAACCCTATGGACACTGAGAGTCAGATACTATCCTCTTAAACTGGATTTAGGAAAGTGTCTGTTCTACTAGAATTTCATTGAGCCAAGCAACAAACTATGCCTTTTGCTTTTCTCGGCATTGATGCTCTTGTGTATATTATGATACAGATTTAAATCATTATCTCAGAAATATCTAGTGAGCATATACTGTATGCTCAGTACTACTCTAAGCAATGAAGTTTGTAGGGAGAACCAGAGAGGCTGCTCTAATTATATTCGCAGTCCACTGTGAAGAGAAGGTTGAGAAGCAAATGCACTCTGTAGCCCAGCAGGCTCTGATGATGTGTGTTGTGTAAACACAAGCCATGGATGCAAGGCAAGCTATCAAACTATATGCGCCGGGCAGGGAGGGAGGGCACCCTTCACATGGGTGTCAGGGAAGGCCTCCCCGAGGGCGTGGATATGAGACAGGGGAGCAACTCTGGAGGTCTGAGCGGCTCCACACTCCAGCCAGGAAGGGCAGGGTGGTGCATGTGGAAGCAAGAGGTCCCTGATTGTTCATGGCACAGCAGTCACATGAGCGTGGCCGCACCAGAATGAAGGTGGGTGGGAGACAACACCAGGCGGGTGGAGCCCAGGCCCAGGCAGGTCATTTCCCGAGCCTTCGAAGCACCCATGGCAAAGATCTTGGCTTCTACTGGAAGGCACAGGGTGGAATGGGAGAGTGTTGAGGAGAGAATCCAGCTCCTGGCTGCTCTGGGAAACCACTGAGGCTCCCCAGGAAGACTGAGGGGGCTGGTGCAGTGATCCGGTGAAGCAGGGTCTGACTGGTTCTAGCTCTGAAGTTGGTAAGAGGGAATCCGATTCTGGGTGTGCTTGGCTTGGAATTGGGCGTCAGCTGTGAGAGCTATAGATGAATCAAGGAGTACTTGAGTGCCAAGGAATGCATGACCATTTACGGAATGAGAGAGACCGTTGAAGAATGCCTGACAGGAATGTTTGAATGTCGGATTTATGTGTCTACTGGACATCCGAGGACAAAGGGCCAGAAGGCAGTTGGCATTTTTCAGTGTATAAAGTTACTTAAAGCGTCAGTCTCCATGAGCTCACTTGGAGAGCTGTATTAGTCAGCTCCTGGTGCATACTAAAATACCATAGACCAGGAGGCCTAAGAACAGAAATTTATTTTCTTTCAGTTCTGGCTGATTTAATTCCCAGTGACGGATCCTTCCTGTTTTGTAGAGGACTCCCTGCTCTCTGTGTCCTTGCATAGCGAAGGCAGAGGGGGTTCTTCTGACTCTTCTTGTCCAGCTACTGATCTTTGTCGGAACCTGATTATCTCCTAAAGTCTCCACCTCCAATCCTCACCACATAGATGATGGAGTTTGGCCTTCAGTACATGAAGTTGGGGCAGAGCAGAATTCAGTACAAAGAAGAGCCACAGAATAGACTAGAACAGGCCCAAGCACAGAGCTCTTCACAGGGATTGGGAAAACTGAGAGCAAGCAGAAATGTTAAAAGAGGATTGTTGTGGAATTGGAAGAGAACTAAAAGAGAGAGCAAAACACAAAGCATTGCAAGCTGAAGACCTGAGAATAGGCACTGAACTCAGCAATGTGAAAGCCTTGGTCACCCAGACGAGGGCGCAGACATGATGACTGGACTGTACTGGATTTCAAGAGAAAAGGGGAAATGGGCCTTGGCACGGCTTGGTCGGGAACATGGCTTGGAGATGTAAAGATGTTCTAAATCTCAAACTATTCACGACTGATGCAGAACGATCACCTACGCATAAATAGGCCTACTCAGGAGGAGCTGGGGGCTGTGTGAAGCCCCCTTATCTCCAGTTGTCCAGTAAAAGATATCACGGGTGTCAGCCGTACAGCGAGTGGCACTTCCGGAGGTGAGAGAGCCCCGTCAGTGGCCGCCGCGAGCACTGCTCAGGAACTGCGATGCTTTTGGCACACAAATCCGCAAATGCCCAGTGCAAACGTGGCCTAGGCAGCCCCTTGCACACACAGGGTCTGTGTGGACAGGAAGTCTACGTGGGCAATGCAAACAAAATCCTGTTTGCCTCTCTTCACCTTTCTCTGTGCTTATACCCCTGGGTTTTTGTTAACATTTAAAAAAGATATTTAAAACTGCGCTTGAGCCACCTTGTAAAATGAAAGAGTACATTGTACAGGCACCGAAGGTCCACACCAGTGCTTTTATCAAAGTCAGGGTCCTGCTCTGTGGCACTAATTGGAACCATGTGTCGAAAATGCAAGACAGGACTTTCAGCTGTTCTTTAATTAAGTGGAATAAAATCAGGACTAAACCTCACGTTTCTTTTTAAGGTGAGGCTGTTGGGAGTTGTTCTCTTAGCAGGCCTGATGGATGACTCCAAGCAGGGGCACTGGCACCTGCATCTGGGCTCCCGGGATGTTGGTAGTTGCTTTATTTAAGGAACTTTCAATGATTCTATTATGTTTTTTAGCTACACTCATAGAAGGCCTGGTTGCAAATGTTTTTCAGATAAGGAGATTAAAGGAAGTGAGAGAAAGCCTAATTATTTTCAAGTGCCCAGGAAGATTGACTCACGAATGATTTTTTTTTATATAATCTTACAGTTGCTGCAAAAATCATTAGGAGGTGGAAAAAGTTCCTCCTTGCACAGTTGCCCATTGGAATCTGTGGAGAAATAGCAGCCGATAGATGTGCCTAATAGAAAATATTCTCATTTTCCACTGAAACTTAAAAACAAACTATAATTTGATTTTTTACAGTGAGATTTCTGCTACTGTTTACATAGGGAAAAGGGATACTTTATGGTTCTTAATTGTCCTGAGGTCAAAATCCCAGGGAATAAAAAGGTCACAATGTCTCCTTTCAGGATTTAAGCATCCATCTTTCCCAATGCTTCACGTTACCTACCATTCATTGAATGCAACCAGTGTATTGAGCTCTAGTCCCTCCCCGAAGCTACAAGAACTGGATCCAGTACCTCTGCAAAAAGCGCCAAAGCCCTAAGGAAGAAATGTGCACAGGGCTTTCAACGGCATGCCGGCGTCTATGGCCCTGGAAAGAGGCACAAATTGAAGCGAATTAATCGTGCCAGTGACCACAGTTACTCCAAAGGTGGATACAGTAAGGGATTTCGAGACATGAAGATGTCATAGCAGAATTGAGAATGCTCAAGGAAGGACAGTGCCACAGAGGGTTAGGGCACTCCTAAAATCATGCCTGGAGAAGGGACCAGTGCCGGGAAGGGGCGCTGGAAGGAGAGGCCCGCTCTGTTCACTGGGGCCGCTGACTAGGCCTGTCGTGCCACATCCAGGACACAGCGGGCAGCTCACGCTACCTCTGCCACTCACACTTCATCACCGCTACAGCCCACAGGCAGGCTTGTTCCCGCCTTTGTGCGGCAACACTGCTGGGCAGCCAGCCACCTGGCACCGCGGTTACTCCTGGAGCTCAGCTCGAGCTCCAGTGCTCTCCTCTCGCTGGGTCCCTTGGCTCCGCCCTCTCCTCCCTGAAGTCTCCCAAAGAAGAGCGAGCAGGCTGGTTCTCCTCTAATCCACGAGCACACCACCCTCTCTGGACGCAGCTGCCTGCCTCATCTGTCTAGACCTGCAAAGTCCACGGCCTGTCTTCTTCATTTCTGTATCCCCAGGGCCTAGCAGAAAGCCTGGGATGAAGTGACACACAAACTTTTGATGAGTAGTCAACACAGCACATTCACATTAGGACTTGTGCGGTAAATAGAGCTCAGAATTTTGTGTAAGCTGAAGAGCCCACGTCCTTGAAGGCAGCCAGAGTTTTCAAGTCATGAAATAAATAAGATTCAAAGAATAGTGAAAATAAAAATATATTGAGTTACTATCACCCAAATCCTTTAGATAACATTTGGTAATTATAGGTAATTACGAAAGTTAATGGTATTATGATAGGGCTATTATGGAAAAGGTCAAACTAAAAGAGAAATGCCTTTCAGAGATGGAAGTATTTTATATACAATTACTCAAGAAAACACCAACATTGTTATTAAATCTCTTCCCCTTCCAATGCCCTAATTCTTGCAGAACGTAATTTTGTCTGACTGGTCACACTTAGTCTTGGGTTACACATTGTGGCACAGGAAGAACTGTCTGCAAGACAGACGTTCCCACTCTGTGGGACTTGAGATCCTAAGGGAAGAACACCAGTCATGGCCCGCATGGAAGAATTCCGAGTTTATGTTTTGGTGGAGAATATGCATACATAAACCAGTGAAAGAATACATGGTCATATTTAAAGCACAGGAATAGATTTTTCTCTAGCCTAAAAAGCACTTGAATGGACACTGCTCTTCTCTGGAAGGTCCATTTCTTATTCTTTGATGGAAAACTTGCTGCTTCTTGCCAGAAATACTCCTTCTTTGGATCGCTCAACACTTCCAATCAGGTCTTGCTTTGCCCGGAAGGGGTCCCGTCCTTCACAGGACATGGCGTGTGTTACGGGGGTAAAAACGGGGTAAGGTTAACAATGAGCAATAGAGAAAATGTGTCACACAAAAGTGCATTACATGACTATTTGATAACAATAAGGCATGAGAAAAGAAAAGGCAGCTCTGTGTGAAGAAAGTAACAGGAATGAGAGGAAGCGAACAGGAAAGGGGAGAGAGGACAGGGCAAAGGCATACGGCATGGCCAGGCAGGGGGCTGGACCCATGGGGCAGCTCAGTAGGAAACCCGTGTGCAGGACAGCGAGAAGCCCTTCGAGAATGGAGTCCCAAATGATAAAATCCAGTGGAAGTGCTTGTTTTCTTTATGGCAAACAGCATCTCTGTCACCCCATTTCAATGAAATTTGAGTGCTTTTTTTGTCACAGGAATCCAAGAAAAAGAAATATGCTCTATGGTTCTGCAAAGAGATGAGAAAGAATCAAGTCAGGGCTGATAAAATATGAGCAACACTGAGAGCCCAGGATTCAGAGAAGTGATTATGAAAATACATCCTTGCAGGAGTTCAAAACAATTTTCAAAATAGGATCTGACTTAAGAAAGATGAAGATTAAGGAGCTTAGTCTATTAAATATCAAAAGAGGTCAAGGAGCCCATAATCTGAGTTTTGTGCTAATCCATGGTGTGTGTGTTCATTTCCAATGAGATGGTCACAATCCAAATCTGCTACACACGCCTCACATACCCCAGGCACTCTGCTGCTGTGTGGGCCGTGTCTTCACACCTTCCAGTTGGGTAATGAGAAAACTCAAATTCAGAAAAGACAAGCTGCCTAGACTTACAGTTACCAGCAGAGAGAAAGAGGGCAAGATCCCAGCTTGAACTGGTCCCTCAACCAACATTTCTAATTTGTTTGTTTTGTCACCAGGTTACAGGCTGAAGACAACTGATTTTGCTCCGTCTAATACACCAAAATTTACTATACACATTGTAAAAATGCCTGTCTTTCTATATGAGTAACTGCATTGTCATGAATTATGAAATATTACTAAATGAAAAACTATTCAGATGTTGGTGGCTTTGCATAGCATTTACCCACTTGCTGTAAGGCGTTAAGCATGGCTAGACAGGGCTCCGCTTGTCTACCTGGGTTGAGGGAGACAGCTCTCCCGGACGTTCCAGCACAGTGGCCTTGGACTAGGTTTATTTCTAATCTGCAGGTCATCAGAGATTAGGCAGTAAGGAGCAGCAGCTCCCTGGCAAATATTCCCTCATGGCAGAGATCATGCTCTCCCAAGGGGACAAGCAGAAGCAGGAAATAGCTCTTGCCTCCTAAGGTCTGTCCTTTTATTGGCCAAAGCCAGGCAATGAATGGGGCAGTGAACAGTAAATAATTACTGAGAACAATTTCATCTTCCATGTAATCTAGCTGCTCCTCTGTAAGCTTAGTCTCTCAAAGAATTATACCTCTTTTGAAAAATGAACCAACATCTTTTTTAACATCATTCAGTAGAAGCCACTGAACAAATTCACAAGCTCGAACACCCAAAATGTTTGCAAAGCATTAATGACCAGTCATCATCTTCAGATATACTCCACATCACTGCCACCATTTCTTGCTAATGGAGCGTCTGCAACACTCCTGATGCTTCTGTTGCATCGCAGATGGGAAAGTGATGAGAGAACGCTGTTTTAAAATAGCCTCTTGACTATTCAGTGAGGCTGAGTAAAAATTGTGGCGCTCTGTAGTAAGTATTTCAGTGATAGCCAACTGTGGGAATTTTCCCATTTGAAATTTTTTTATTCATAAAATTGATAATATATCCTATATTGTCAAAGATCACAGATCTTTAAAATCAGCCAGTGATTATTAGAAAAATGCATCTAATGCAGATAAGCCCTTCACTACACATTAACCAGGTAGACTAAAACATGGGTACCATATTGGATATCCCTGTATATCACTTCAAAATCCTCTGGGCCCCTTCAGTACCAGTCAGATCTTTGGCAATGAGTTTATTCGGGGCCTCACTGTACTTGAGGTCAGAGTGCTTGGCTCCTGGTTCCTCTTGTTCCCTGCAGGAACGTACTGTTCATTCACACAGGGCATCTGAGCTATGAGGTGATATTCATTGGCTACCCTTGACCAGACAGAAAAAGTAACCAATAGACACTTAGTGCTGTCCTTTCTCCCCATGCGTACGCGGTTTTGGGGAAACTTTCAGGAGCACTCTCAGGAGATCAGGAGGGATGCAGCCTGTCACTCACTGGGGTGGATGAGGCATCTTTGCTGTGCCTCCCACATCCTGTTTTATGCTCCTGTCTCACTTCCTGGTTCCTGAGATCTCATCCGGAAATATATTTCTTTTCTCCAAGTCCTCATCTCAGGCTCAGCTTTTGGAGAATGCAAGGTAAAAAGGGTCTTGTATAAGCAGGTGCATAAAAACTGCCTATTTTTCCTACATTTATTCAACTGGCCGTGTTATTTCTAGGATCGCAGTTGAGTTGGAGCCTTGTCTTAGTCAACAGTGCTTCAGAGCCAATATATATCCCATTTTCTGGAAGGCTGGCTACCACATGCTCTTGCCCTTTAGCAAGAACATTTAGTACCTCTCTCCTTTCCTGCAAAGACCAGAGCATTTTGGGTCAGGTTCTCTGTAAGACTGAGAGGAACAGTTAGGATGAAAGGCCTCCAAACAAAGGAAGAGAAATCAACATACCAACAAGAAAATGCATGTAGAATTTTACGCAAATGGAGAAGTAAGTCTGACAAAGAAAACAATGGGGGGTAGATGAAAGAATGTGTATTTCTGAAAGGAAGAAATGAGTCAATATCACCTGGGAAGGATTTTATGTTGAGCGGGTTAAGAAATGGAGTAGAGGGCTAGGAAGAAATAGTGATTAGTTAGTTAATGAAATAATTGCAAAATGTATTTTTCAAGTTAACCTTTTCTAAGACAATGACATAAAGAAAATCACTTTAGGTTACATCATAGAGTGCTTACAAATGAAACCTGCTCTTCTGAAAAGCATTTATTAGAAGCTGTCAGATCAGAAGTGAACATTTTAAATTCAGACAATAGCTACCAATGGATTCATGAATAGTTCTTGTGATGGTATCACTCTCCCTTACAAAATTATCACAATGAGTACAACAATTAACTACTTCATTTCTGGTTTTACTAACTTACAGGTGAATTCATGAGGCCTTTCTTGCATTCAGATGTCAGCTGTAGATGCAGATTTGATGGGCTATGTAAATAATATCGAGGGTAAGAAAGACATAAACATGAAACGATGGCGGTTGCTGTTGTTCTTCTGGACAATGTCTAGCAAGAGGCCCCAGATAGGCCTTCCTTTCTGGTTCCTGATGCCCTGATGTTTGTTGGCAGCCCCATTCCCTGGTGCTATCAGAACTGCACAGCCCAATTCTTTCCAGGTTGTCATTGCATAGCTGAGCTGGAGGTTCAGACTCTCCAGGACCCTGGCCACACCTTCTAACTTGCCTCCTTCATTCTGGGGGTTCACAGTCACAGGCTCAATATAAACCCCACCTGGCCCTACCAACTCTCACCTGGTCTGAGGCAAACAGCCCTGTTCTCAGCCACTTTCCAACCCCTCCCAAATTCCTTCCACCACCCAGTTGAATCTTTTCCTTGGATTCTCGCCCCTAACTGGCAGTTTTGTTCTGCTCTTTAAAGTCACAGTTAATAACAGCATGGTTTCACCCGGTCCCCATGCAGCTCCCTCCCACGTTCTCCCTTCTTTGAGAGGTCCCAAGTTTCACTTCCTAGAATACAGTAAGTAACAGGGCTCTGTGAGTATCATCCCCTGCCATGCCTTGTGCCCAGAACAGAGATTAGCACACATACATTGCCGAATGCATGGATTTATCCTTTAATTCTCCACATGGCCCAGTTCTGCATTTTGTGCATAACTAATCTTTAATAAACATTTGTTGAATCAAAATTACCCAATAAAGAGTTGTTTGGCCCCAAAACACAGAGTCCTGTGTTTATAAATTTAAGTTACAGGCTACTAAGCAAAACTTTTCTAAAATAGTTTTCTGACCTTTGAAATTCACATAATAAAGACATCTCTTCCAGAGAAGGACTTTTTCTTCCATGAACTTTGCTAATGAGGCCCTACTCCCACTGTCTGCTGCCAGGGTGAAGAATTACACATTTTATGATTTAAAAAAAAATTCAGAAATGTAATCTGCTTACCATGGAGGTGAAGATACCAAAGATCCAAAGTGCTACCCTGAAGTATACTTCGATTTCTGTGCCTTACCTTTCGATGCTCTTCCGTGACAATTTGTTTTTGAGTAGAGATGATGGAAAAATGAACAAAGCCTTGGCATGGCAGGGAAGGGTGTGGGCATCTTCTCGCCAGACCCACAGGTGTCTACCCATGCGAGGCAAGAAACAGACAACAGTCTCCATTTCTCCACACCGGATACAGACCAGAAAGCCATTATTCATGGGCTCGCCACTCTCCTTTTCTGTCTTTTCTAACAAGCCAAATTAATCCAAGAACCCAACAATGGTTAAAAGATCCATAGCCCAGAAAAATAAATTCAGAATTTTCAAAATATTATGAACTCTTTGATTTTACTGCTATAATTACTTAGGAAGAACTTTTCTTGTCTCACCAATAATGTTCTTTTTCATTCTGCACACACACACACGCGCGCGCGTGCACACACACACACACACAGTTGCTTATTGACTTTAGTGGTGGTCTCCTTCATGTATGGAACCCCCTGGAAAAATCCAAGATAAGGCTCAGAATACAGTAAGTTCAAAACTACGGTGCAGTTCCAATGTGACTGAGTAGAATTTTGTATTTTATTATCATATGTTTATATTTTATATGTTGATATTTTAATTTTTCCCCTTAAATGTAAGCTATCAGATAAATTAAAATATAGGAAAATTTCTGTTCATAACATTTTGCTATCCTATTGACTTAGTCAAATCCTGCTCTCAATTTAAACAGTAATTTGTAATTTCATCTTCGTTTCTCTCTAGTCAAACGTATGCACATACACATAGTCGAATATTTTATTTTAATCACAAAGACTACTTGAGCTCTCTGGATAACTATTTCTTTGTAACAAATTATCCAGCCAAACTTCAGTCTTTCAAACAAGAATCTTTCTTTTCTTTTCAAAATGGCTTAGCAACTTTATTTTAAAAGCAACATTTGAATGGCTATTATGTAATAGACATATATTACTCAGCCAGCAAACATGAAGCTCCTAGGAGCCCGGCCATCATCTTGGTATTAGGGTAGAGCTATAAATCAGCTGGCCCTGTCTCTGATAGGAGGGACTCATGAGAGCCAGAGCCAGAGCCAGCGGCAGACAGGAATTCCAGACAGTGATGTGCACAGTGAAGAAAAGGTCCCAATGGGACAGGGAAATGGAGGACACAGAACCTTAGAAAAGGTGTAGGAGCATGAGGGTGCTCTGGGGAAGGTACTTGGAGACCATGACATTCAGCTCTGGAGTTGACTGAGGAGAATAAACCAGCCATGTGCCAAGGGGCACCCTAAAAGGGGACACAGCAGTGTGATGGCCCTGAGATCTAGCCCACTTGCAGGGCAGCATGGGCAAGTGGGCAAGGAGCCAGGCAGAACGTCGGTGTGGGGATTGTGGAGCCATGGCAGACTCAGAGACCCTGGTGAGAGTGTGGACTTTGGTCAGAGGGAGAGGATTACTATGGCAGGTAGGGTCTTCATCCAGGCAGAAAAGTGATCCTATCTCAAATTTTAAAAAGTGGGTTTGATTGGACAGTAGGGTAGTGGGGGGGGCGTGTAGTAGAGAGAGAGGTGTAGATAGAGGCAAGGTATGCTTTGGAGGTAAAAATGAAAGGACGTGTTGGGAAGGGGAGCAGAGACACACCAACAAGGACTCCATGGTTTTTAGCTTGAAGGAACTGAGTAAATAATGGCAGTAACGTTTCCAGCATAGAGAAGACCGCAAAATCAGTAATGGTGGGATGTAGCCAGATCTCTGCTTTGGGGATGCTAAACCATCACAAGAAAGGAATGAGCAGATAAATGAACTCGTGTGTTTGAAAATGGTGCCTGGGTGTATCAAGAGTGGATACAAAGAAATATTTTTTTCAGAAAGTTCAAGAAACTCCCTTTGTGACAAATTCACAACACATTTGACATTGTGTGTGTGTGTGTGTGTGTGTATGTGTGTGTGTGTGCATGTGTGTAAATATGACTATAGAGACGGAGGCTGACTCTGGACTTACTAGCTCATATATGTACGTAGATGCCTTTTAACCACATATCCTAGGGTGCCCCAGGCTGACAGTGCGGGCCATGAAGACAAGAGGAATGAAACCTAGGTCCGGGCAATCAAATGTTCAACTGTTAAGGAAAGAAGAAATCGACAAAGAAGTCTAAAAAAGATGAGTGGCCAGAAAGAGGACGGTAAGGAGCATAAACTACTGCACAACTGAAGTGGAGAAAGAGGACAAGGGACCAACTGTGCGGAGGACTGAGGCTGGACCAACCTGGAATTGGCAGTGTGGGGATCCTCACTCATGTTGAGTCTGCTGCAGGGAGTGGACATTCGAGTTGAGAAAAGTGAATACAGAGTGAGAGGTTACCAACGAGAACCAGTGACACAAAACCAAGTGCCAGATGTTACTGCCGACAGACCCACAAAGCATTTATTTTTGAGGAGTACTGTGGAATGTGTGTGGAAATATAAATGATTCTTGATGTCTTTTCTTTTACATGACTTTTCGTTCCACACAAAAAGTGGTTGTATTAGTAAACACTTTTTAAAGACTTGTTACTACAATGAAAAAAGTTAAGCTAAATAACACATCTTATTAATTCAAAAATGTACAAAAGAAAAATATATTTTATATATCATCACACAAATTAAAATTCTCAAGCATACTGCTCAGAATATAACCTTTACAAAAGAAATGCAGGCATTTAAAGGAGATATTTACTTTGTCTTATTTCCAAAATCATCTTGGATAGGATGTTACGCAGCTATCCCATATAACATGCATGAATGAATATGATAACTGTGTCCTTTGTGAGAGAAGTCTGACTTCTTATGCAATCACAGACATGGGAATGATGAGTTTATAACCAGGTACCATTGTTACAAATCATCTCTTCTTATTCATGAGGAATCCACTTCCACTCCTGTCATTAAATTGTATGGTACAGTAATGGCTGGTGCTGGGTGGAAATTTTGCTTTTGCTTTTCTTTTTTTTTTTAATTAAAAAAAATTTTTTTCTTCAATAGGACACGTGTAAATACCAAATAGTTTCTCTGGTGTGAAAAACTAAAAGTGCTTTTTCATTTTAAATAAGTGAATAGAAAATGCAGTCTAGCGAACACTGAAGTACTCTTTCAGGACTGTTAAATTTCATCGAAGAGGTCTTCTGGACTGCTGTTTCTTAGGGTTTCTAAAGACATGTTCTCAGCCGAGATGTACTCCTTTATTGACCTCTCAGGTCGTGAAGGGTCAGGCCTAGGGTCAAAAGAATATCAAGATAATTTTATTTTTAAAAATTCCATTACAGAGTAAAAGAGAATAAAGATACACATGAATGAAATGACAGTTAAATCCTGTTTCAGGATGAATTGAAGATTTATTTCCTTTTTTCTGTTAATTATAAGGCAGAGGAAGAAAATTAAATTTCTTTAATTGCTTTAGAATTAATCTGTCTCCATTTTGAGCTAACAGGAATTCAAGGGCCTACACAATAGTCCTAATCAAGATCCAGAGATAAAATACTCTGCCTCTGGCTATGTAATCCTTTTTCTGTGTGCTAGGATATAGAGGCTTCATAACCCAATCATTTTATGATTGCATCACAATGTACATTTTTCTCTGGCTCCCTAAGTTTTCTCTAGTGGTTAATTAGTAAGTTGGATAAAGTGAAAAAAACAGTCTTCATGTTCATGGAAGTTGCGGATAACACGCAGTTGGCCGACACTTTCCAAATCTGGGCTTAGTACACTTGGGTTTAGGTAGGTTCAATTCTGCGGCAATCCCTACACCCCCGGACTGGCCTCTCTCTGCTGAGTCCCAGGGTAACAGGCTGCCCACTGTGATGACTATGAGCTGGAGGACAACAGGGCTCAGGCACAAGCACAGTTTAGGGACATACATTTGTGTCCTGGCATAAACCTTGTCTGTGCCTCTCCAAGGAGTGTAAACATAACATGCTCAATATGAACAACTGGAGGCAGATTCAGGGACGATTGTGAATAGGCTCCCAGGCACACTCCGTAGTGCTCCATAGTTCCAAGTTCAAAGCTGTGGGGGAATCCTAGCAGTTTGGCATAGTAGCAGAAGCGTGGGACTTCAAGTCAGGACACAGGTTTCAATCAATCTCTCTTCTCAAGTTTAATTGCATGACTGTTAGGTCTTTTTCTCATGGATATACTTGTCCGAGGAAATCACGCTTAGATGTGATATCTGAAAACCACTCAGTCAGAGAACCTGCTTATGAATTCTTAGCAGGGAGTGAGCTAAACAAGTCATGTGAAACTGGAGTTCCTTTCTGTCTATTTAGTCATGTATGTCTCAGTTTAAATTCTAAACTCTCCAAAAAGACTTTTTTTTCTTAACTTTCCACATTCAGGTTGATTTTTCTTTCCTCTACTCACTTAGCATACCTAATATCTACACTCTAAATTCCAAAATATAGTTTCATTGATTTAATCAATACTTCTTGTATTTGCACTATGAACAGCTCACTGTTAAGGAAATATCATATAACATAATAAAGGTAACACATGATACCTGCTCTGAGAAAGATTTCAATTAAACTTTGTTACTTTATCTAATCTTTGCAAATGTCTTTTATCCTAAGAAGTTTATAAGTTGCTCGAAGATAAGAACTATCTAATACAGTTCATAAAGAGTGATTTATCCTTTTAGACAGCTCTGTAAATATTATATTAATATTTAGGGTTCTGGTAGATTTTCAGATAGTTTTTCTGGGCAACATAGTTCAATGCGAGGAATTCCAAATCCAGGACCACAAGATCTCCATTTATTTGCCACCACACTGAGATTTTGGTTGGGTCATTTTAGCTCCTTAGTGTACATTGTGGAAAGTTACCATAAATGATCTTGGAACACCTTCAGTCTTCTGTGTTCTGAGATGGTTATGCCTATATATTTGATCATGGATTACTTTGCAAACTACAGCTCCTCAAAAAACACTGGTGGAGTAAATGAATAACAAAGGTTTGTGACAGAATATGAAGTTGTAAAGGTTGAAACATACATTTTTCATATAAGGAGAATAAAATGAAACTAGTCCAGTTGCTAACAGACTTACTAAAAAATGGCTTATGTTCTCAATAGTATAACTTGAGATAACTATATGTTCTATTAATTTAATTTCACACTGAACTCAAATGCCCACACATACACAAACACACACCCTACAGCTGGAATAAAAACTACACTACCATATCTAACTAATAATGAATAAAGTAAATCAAAAGTTAGATTTGAAATGCTTCCTTTAGGAAAAATTTCCCTAAAGTGTTAGCATGATTGACTTCTTTTTTAACTTTCTGGGAGCTAAATTACCAAAATATTTTAGTATGATACTTTCAGATATTCACTCACTTTTAAGAATTTTTCTCAGTCAAGTTTAAAAAGGTATCACATTGGCTGGAAGAATAAATTTTCCTTACTCAAAGAAGCATTAGTATGTTTTGGGTGAATCATTTGTTCTTTTTAACATATTCTGAGAATAATATATCTGAAACATACTAAGGCATCAACCAGAGGTCCAGGCAGGGAAATGCATAATAACTGATGGCATCACTACCTTGAAAACTCAAGCTCACAGCTGGGTGCGGTGGGCATGCCTGCAATCTCATGCTCTGGGAGCATGATGCCGCATCACCACATGTTTGATTCCAGCCTGGGTAACTTAGTGACTTAGCAAGGCCATGTTCCAAAATTCAAAATTTGAAGAGTTGGGGAAGTGGCGTGGTGTGAAGGCTATGGGTTCAATCCCCAGTACTGTCCCCAAAGGCTCACTTGACTTCTGACACGAACTATGGTACTGAAATAAGAAAACAATTATTATGTGGCCCAAGGATACCTAGGCAAAAGGCCTGGGTTGTGTTCTGTCTGTCTTATCCTATGCAAACTATGGAAAATTCAACTTCAAGTGAGCGAAGCCCTTACACAATAAAGGCAAAGCTTTTAGAATCAAGTTAAACAAGTATCGTAAGTGCCATGGGAGAGGATGGTTATGATGCTTATCTGTTTAAGATAGAAAAAGGAAAACCACAAAGCTAAAGACTAGTAAATTCATTCACATTAGCAGTTCCTCTGTTCATCTACAGAGAACAAGAAGGCAAGACTCTGCAGCATATGCAACTAACAAAAGATTAGCACCCAAAGGACAGCAACAAACAATTTCTAAAAACTCCTGCAAAATTTGAAAATATACTAAAGACTAGAGGAGCTTCTGGGAAAAGGCCAGCGTGCTATGGGGGCGGAGGATAACAATTTTAATCTCAAGTGAAATGTGACCAAGGCAATGCAAGTTAAAACCACTGTCAAGTATTTTATACAGATTAGCAAAAATTAAAATCATTACAACATGAAGAATTTCAGTGGATGACAGACAAGTAGGTAAATGACTGCTGGTGGGATTGAAAACCCACTTTGGCAAAGCATTTGTCAGTGACCCCCAAGGTGAGTTGAGATTATTCAGCTATAACTCAGGAATTCTACTCCTCTGGAGAAAACCTGCATATGTGTGTCAGGAGATACACACACACACACACACACACACACACACACACACACACAAGAGCATGGCTTCTCATAGTGAAAAAGAGAAACTACCCAAATACCTATACACGTGCAAGAATCTCAAAGCTGTTGAGCAAATGAGAAAGGCATAAAAGGAAAGGCAAGCAGGATTCCACTGATTTGAAGCTCAGGAACATGCAATATTAATCTGTGAACAATGGTATATGCCCATGTGCACATATGTGCAGGTGTACATGGAAACATGCTGCCTTGTATCCACTCTTCCATGAAAGGAAAGCTGTGGGATTTTTAGCACTTCCATGACAATATTCTCAGTGAATTTCTAGATTTCATAGCTTCCATTATTGTGAAGTTGGTAACACGGAAGAGGAACAGGTTGTGTACTAGGTACAGAGCTTAGTTTTAGCCATGATGAGACCAAAATACCTGCACGATCTAGATGAGACTCATGCTGAGCAGGTGAGATGCTCAGAGAAGATTCCAGAGATGATGGGGATGGTGCCAGGACGGTCCTGCTGCCCCGGAGTCAAGAGCATGCACTACGGGGATCCCACAGAGTGGAGCCTGCCAAAGGGGAAATTTTAGCATGCACAGGGCACACAGCTAGAGAGGAGCGTGAGTGAGAGGAGACCGAAGGGGACTGGAGAGTGGTGAGGAGAGCCAGGGAGGAGTTTGGGAACAGAGAGCAAGGACGGAGTTTAGTTTTTGTGTCCACAACTTGCACTCTTTCCAGTGCCACCCAAACATTGGGTCTCACACAACTCTGCAGAGCCAGTACACGTACTCTTGGTAAATCATCTCACACACTGTGAACTATCTGGGGTTGAAAAGAATAACTTGGAAGGATGATGCTATTTATTTCAGCAAAGAAGAACAGGCAGCGTTTTCTTTAGGGGAGAACTAAGTCCTAAACTATTGCAGCAGTCACAGGAAAAAGGTACCTAATATTCGATTCCCGCCCAGCCACAGAGGCAAGGTGTTTGGAGGCAGACTTTTCTGCTATGCTGAATTTTAAAAGGTATACAGAGTGCAACTTTTTTTCACCACAAATTTCCCTGGGACTTGCCCACCCCATGTCTGACTTTCCCCCGAGATTTAGGGTAAAGCGGAGAGAGAGAGACAGAGAGAGAGAGAGAGAGAGAAAAGTAAAGGACAGGAAATGGTGACAATCACATGTGAATGTTGGCTGGGAGAGACACTGTTCAGTAATAAAAGCCAAATATTTAATGGTTTGGTTTTAGGATGTAGCAAATCAAATTTTCATCAAAATGACCTAAAAAATCCCAGCCAAATCAAAATATCAGATACTTGGTGTTATTAAATAACTAGACAGCTATCATACTGACTACAACTGGGTTCTCATTATGGAACAATCTCAACTTTAGACATGTCTTTTAAATGGAAAAGTTCTAAATAATGAATTAAAAGATTTGACAGCAGCAACATTACCACTGAATTTTCAAATTAAATGTCAGTATTTTTTTAAAAAATTGATGTCAGAATAAAGAGGAAAAGTAGCCTACTAATGCCCAGTTGCCCTTTTAAAAACCACAAGTGTCTCCTAAGTAAATTAGCAGACTGAGGCCACCAAAAACGAGCTTGGCATTGTCTGGAATTCACTGGGCCACGTCATTCCCTGGCCTGAGGTTGTGGAGGGAGAGAAGCTGACGCTTTCTTTCTGGCAACCGAAGTGGCAAATAAAAGAACTGTGTTATTTATTTTTAATTAAAACCCTAAAGGTATTTTCTTCTAATAAATGAGGCCTTGCTGCTTAAGTTCATTAAGGGCAAGAACACAAAGACAGGCTTTAGAAATAAGTGATTTGGAGTGAAATAAGAGTAATGAATGGCAGATACATTTAATGCTAAATGCACTCCCATGTCTTACAGATAGAAGGAAGGGATGACAATTCCAAAATCTTTCTGTAAAAAAACATATTTTATGGATTTGAAAATAAGACGATCTAGCTCTGGGTAATTTAATTTTTAACTCAAACATTCAGATAAATATATCAATAATCTGCATGAATGTCCACCACTTACACAGGTATTTCATAGAAAATCGAAGACTCTGTCACTCCCGTTCTTTACTCAGATAAATGATACTATCTGGGTAACTCTTCAGATAACCGACACTAACGTCTCTGCGTTCTTTAGAAAATCATTGCCCGAAACACCCTGTGCTAACTACTTTGTTTGGTATTCGCTGTAACTTTTGAAATGGTCTAAGTCCCAACTGCTGTTCTTGACAGCTGTGTATAAAAGCAGGAAACCATCGCCTTCGTGGAGAGCTGCTCTGTGCCCTGTTAATTGTAAGACAGGCCGAGGGATAAGGGAACTTACTGTGCCTGGTGAGCTACAGTGAAGCTGCCTTCAGTAGCCCAGTAGCCTTCTGGGGTAGGGGACTCTGCTTTCTCTGACCTGACACAAGATTTGGTGCACAAATGCTGCACTGATTGCAAGTGTTTAACAAACCAATGACTAAAGATGTGAGGTAGGCAGTATTAGTGAGAGGACTCCAGACAGTTAAGTAACCCGCCCAGTGCTATGGAGCCCCATGCACAGGAGGCATCAGGCAGGCTGGCGGCAGAGCAGGATTCTGGCCAAGCTCCTCTCACTCCAGAATCCACACCCTGTGTGCTGTGCTGGTGCACTTGCACGCTGCTTCGTGTTTCTATTCCACAGGACGTTTTCTCTTCCCACAAAGCTTGGATATGTGCAGCATGTCTCAAAAAGCAGTTCTGTGAACTATTTTATGCCATAGACCTCTAAAAATGAGACTGTATGTATATATATATATATATAAATTTGTATGTCTAGAACTGCTCTAGAAGGATACAAGTGTCTGCTCAGGGTGGAGAAGAATTTATAGCAAAAACAGGGCTGCAGAGATAACTTTTGCTGGTTACTCCCTAAACTGTTAGGATTTTTAGCAACTTATACATAGATTACACTTTGCTTCCCTGAGAACACAATGTCTAATAGCCCAAACCCCCAAACCCAGGGAACAGCAAGACCAAACTCATGAGGAGACAGCAGTATGAGTCCTGGAAGTTAGGGACTTCTGATGAGCTGGGGCCAAGCATGGGTGTCCCCACAGCTGCACCCAGCTGCTGTAGTTTCCTGTGGCTGCTGCAGCAAATCAGCACTGTGCAGTGCCTTGGGGCAAAACCGATCTTCGGATTGTTCTGGAGGCCAGCAGCCCGCAGACCTCACGGGCTCAAATCACAGTGCTGCCATGGCTGTGCCAGTTTCTGGAGGCCCCGGTCTCCTTGCTCCATGCAGCTGGCAGAGTAACTGCTTCCCCGCTTCAAAGCAAAGAGGAATAGGTGTTCTCTTGTCCCCTCGGCCAGGCCCAGCTTGCTTTGTGATCCCCTTCACTGGCTTTCCTTTCCTGTCCTTTCTGTAGCTTACAGGCCTTTGTGATTATGCTGGACCCTCCTGGGTAATCCAGGCTAATTAGGCCATTCTGAAGTCAGCTGATTTACAGTCTCAGTTCATTAGCAGCCTTAATTTCCTTTGTCATGTGGCCTAACATACTCTGAGGTTCCGAGGAGTGAGATGTGGACATGTGCAGGGGCCTTATCCTGATACCATTCCATTGTTAGGGCTCAGGGATTACCCCAATCTTCTGAATTAAATACGTCCAGGCAAACAGGATGAGCAAAACTGGGGCACGCAAGGCCCTGAGCTAAAAGAAACCCTTGGGCCAGCGGGAAGACTCTCTATGTGGTCTGAGCAAGTGACCCAAAGTTTCGAAAAGCTCATAAGAGATCAGTGGAACCAGGTTCAAGGAGACCAGCCAGGGCTCCCCCTTCCCTTACCGACATGGCACTGTGTGGTGAACCCGGCAGAGACCAACCCAGAGAGCTGGATAACTCAGAGCCACTGAGCCCTCTGGACACACAGGAACCCTTGCCGCAGGGTTCCATTTTCCTTCGGATAGTTCTCAAGGGGGAGGTAGCTACAGGACTGTGGAGAGGACGTGACCTGTGCCATGAGGCCTAACAGAGCATCGCAACTGGGGCAGTGCCTGCTGGGTGTTTCCTGAGTCCTTCCATGAAAAGGGTGACTGGATAGCACTATAGCCTGATTTTGTTTCCCAGGTTTTTTTTTGTTTTTTTTTTTTTGAGACAGGGTCTCACTATGTAGACCTGGAACTCACTATGTAGCTCAGGCTGGTCTCGAACTCACAGCGATCCTCCTGCTTCAGCCTCCAAAGTGCTGGGAGTACAGGCATGCACCACCACGCCCAGCTGTAGCATGAATTTTAAGCGAACATAAACTACTGTATAACATCAGAGATATGGCATAATAACATATAAATCCAATATATAAGTTGTATATAAGGTGAAAAAAACTATTTCTTTGTCGGGTGTACCAACTCGGTTTAGCTTCATTGGTAAAGTCACTGTCCACGTTCTGAGACACGTTCTGTCTTCCTTTGTAGGTCAGAGAGCTCTACGAGAGGGCAGACAGACATAATCTACCAAGTGCTGTGGCTACTGATTTTGAACTACAAAGATTAAACTTTTCAGTTGATGTTTAAAACATAACCAGACCACAAGGAAAACCGAACAGAATGCTTTAAAAGCACCTCCGTTTCCCACAGTGGACACCGACCAGCTGGCTGGGCCGACAGGCAGGATGCTGGGAGAGGGAGCCCTGTGCTCGGAGTCTCTGGAACCACCAGAGAAAGAAAGAACCACTTCCTTTTTCTTTTTTCCCTGGAAAAGTTTTTTTTGTTTTTTTTACTTGTGTGATATTATGATTCTAACATAAATTGATGTCATTAATAAACTTCTCTATCACACTAAAAATATGCGAAGCAGTCTCTAATAGTAAAAGTCAAGCCGATCCACGCAGTTGTTTCAAGTCCACGTCACTGTGTCAGCGAGGTGCCCTATGCATCTTTATGCATATATAAATGACCAGCTTTTCAAGATATTATACCCAACTAGCGTTTATTTTGAGGAAGCAGAGTACTTCATCAGTGCATTAACTGATACAGTGTGTTCTCATTGTTAAAATATTATGTGTAAAATATAGACTTTTTTGAAAAGTCATCACATAAAAGATGAGTTAAATTGCATTAGGGGACAGCACAGAAATTTAAATTTTAGGCAATTAATTCTGGCCAGTAGTTTCCACTATGACTTGGTATTAGTTTTAGATATTTATAAGTTTGTGTGCTTACAAGTTCATACTGACACATGAGTTCAGTTACATCCCATTTCGGTGGAATGCCTGGGAAAGGCAAGCTGTGGTTAAAGAGAAGCCTTTCGGTCTTAATGGCTAAAGTCCTACTGTAACAAACAGTTCCCTCTCCCTCTCTCTCTCTGAAACCAAGCCTTTTGGATTTTCATTAAATTACTTAAGTTTCATTAAACTTCTATTATTATTAAAGCATGAAGAGTGTTGGCCAATTTAAACCTCTTCTGTCTGCCTGTTGAGTGAGTAACAGCAGGACAAACAAGCAATCGTACTTTTCATACTAATGCAAGCAAGTTAACGCTGCTTCTGCTCCGTAAATCCCTTAGTCTGAAAAGAAACACAGCTTGTCATCACCAGGGGATTAGTACCATTGATCTCACAATAACCAATCAAGGAGAGTCAGATTGCAAAAATTAGAAAGCGTAAGCAAAGATGAAAACGTTAAACCAAGAAATTCTAATGCTCGGAGATTAGGCTAACTGTCACTTTACATTCACACGCATCCCCCAAAGATGAGCAGGAAACTGAGTGGGCTACAATCATGCATAGAAAATGTGTAGCTGGAGTCTACAATCCAATCATAATGTCCTTGAAATAAATATAACCTCCAGGTTCCCCTCTACTGGGCCTCTATAGAAAAAAAATCTTAAATCTTAAAAAAATATTCATTCTTCCAAATAGCTGTCTAAAGTGCATCCTTTTATTATTTCCTATAAAAACAAGCTCTCTTCTCACATTATATAAAAAAAACCAAAAAAACGATGTTTGGTATTTCCAAGTCTATTACAGAACACTTCCCTAAGGCCTCCCACGTGACTACAAGAAGCAGTTTAAAAAGCATGCTGGTAAAAGCTTAGGCTCCCTGCAGACAGGAACCAGCATTTTCCACACATACCAGATTTACAGCTTAAGAAATGGTTGCTCTTTTTAAAAGTTTGTTTTGAAATTTAAATGCAGGGTTTTTATCATGAATGGGTGTTGAATTTTGTCAAATGCTTTTTCTGCATCTATCGAGAGGATCATGTGGCTCTTGTCCTTGACTTTGTTAATATAGTGTATTACATTTATTGACTTACATATGTTAAACCATCCTTGCATCCCGGGAATAAATCCGACTTGGTCAGGATGTATGATCTTCTTGATGATCCTCTCTATTCTGTTTGCTAGTATCTTATTAAGGATTTTTGCATCTATATTCATTAAGGAGATTGGCCCGTAGGTTCTCTTTTTTAGTTGCGTCTTTCCCTGGTTTGGGAATCAAAGTGATACTTGCTTCCAGGAATGAATTTGGAAGTATTGCTTCCCTTTCAATTTTATTGAAAAGTTTGAAGAGTAAAGGCAATAGTTCTTCTCTAAATGTCTTGTAAAATTCAGCAGTGAAGCCATCAGGACCTGGGCTTTTCTTTGTTGGTAAATTTTTAATTACATTTTCAATTTCACTGATTGCAACTGGGGTATTTAAAATGTTTATATTATATGGGAGAATTATAGCTTCTAAAACTGTAGTGTATGTGTGTTTGTACAATCTTGAAATTAAATGATTTTATGGCAAGTTTTATTTGGATTTGATGTGATTTTTTACCATGGGAAGATTAAACTACTACAAAGGCGTAAGTAAGTTGTGGGAACAGCTATCACAGCAATTGTCTGTTTAGACTTAAAAGGAAAGGATTAAATCTTGGGAGTGGAGGGAACACTTAGTAAAATAAGTGTATATACCGGCATAGAAAGTGATGCCTGATTCCAAAGCTTTCTCTTTGAATACGACTGCTCCTGCTCTGACAGTCACAAAGAGTTCTGGTGCCACAGACCCCAGGTGTGGACCTCAAATAATATAAATGGTGTGTCATTGTTTTCACTTTTCTTGGTAAATTTAGGTCCCCTCATCTCACCAATTATACATTACAAGTCTCTTAGATTTGCTTATGCAAAAGTGTGGGACAAAATGTCCTACATACGAAGTAAAATATTATTTTTCAGGGACATAGAATTGTTTTCCCTGGGATTCAGAAATGCGGCTCACAGAGCTTGTGAGCCTAGAACCAGAGGAAGAAGGACTACAAAGGTAACTGATGCATTGAAATCTTTTATCAATATATTAATCGTTTAATCCAAGTATATATGATTATGCTTTGATACAATGCTGCCACGAGTAACCGACAAGAATAATTTAAGGGGGGAAAAGATGATATGTTATCTTTCTTTGTAGAAATATAATTTCCAATTAGAAATTTAGATCTTTGTATATAGCCTGGAGCTTTTCTATTTTTAAAATTGTTTTGTCCTTTTTGTTTTTTAGCTCAACATTCAAAATTATGTCAAAATATATTTAAAACTGTTACAGCTAACAAAAACATAATAATAATAATAATAATAATAATAATAACATAATAATAAATGTTATTCTTATGCCAGCACTATGCTAAGTTTTGTACATACATCATGGTCATGATATCCTGAAGTTCTTATAGTCTCTATTTTCCATGTGAGGAAAAAAAAAAAAACCAACATATTATAGTTACTTGCCAAAGTCTCAGAACTTATCAAATGTCCAATGTCCTGGCACTCTGGAAGATTGAGTCAAGAGGATTGCAAGTTTGAGCCCAGCCTGGGCAACTTAGTGACTTAGGAAAGCCCTGTATGAAAAGAAAAAGAAAGGAAGAAAAAAAAAAAAGAACTAGGGATATAGGTCCATGTGAAGATATTCAGTTCAGTCTCCAGGAAAAGCAGGTATCCCTGGAAAGACAGGAAGCCAGGCCAGCCTGCTTCTCCAGCCTCTTAACTCACACCTTCCCTTGGCCCTCTGCTTCCTGTGTCTATCCAGAAACCTGGAGTGTCCACAGTCTCTCCACCCTTAAGGGCTCAGATAAAATGCTACCTGTCTCATGAAATTTGTCTTCAACTTTGCCACTGGAACACTCACTGCACATGATGATAGAGAATTATTCTAACGAAAAGTAAGTTACCATGGTGGCTTGGTTTAGCAACTTAATTTTTCTCATGATTCTGCTCGCAAACCAAATTGGATGCGAACCGAATCAAGTTTTCCCCAAAGGTCAACAATGAACCTAACCATTGATTTCAATTTGGTTCTCATCCAATTCAATTTGTGACCAGAATCCTGCAAAGAATCAAGTTCATGAAAAGACATGGTTTTAGATGTTACCTGGCTAATTCTAATGTGTGAAGTAGAAAGCATGAGCTTGTGCAGCAGTTGCCTCTTAAAGTGCAAAAGTGTTTACAGTCAGATTGTACTTTCTGGATGCTGTCTGCCTAACGTGAAGCTGACACAGTCACTGCCTCCTTTGAGCTTCTGATCTAAAACAGATGCTGGGGGTAAACCCATACTAAAACGATAAAGGCCCTTGCACATATCAGTCCAGTGACTGGAATACACTGCACAGAGTATTTATAATATGTCTCACTTACAGGGCAATGCATATGTGTGTGCGTGTGTGTGTGTGTGTGTATGTGTGCGCGCGTGCACACACATGCACAAGACTGACGTGTTCATTTCGGAAAGGGCTGAGGTAAGTATTTCTCAAGTGCAAGTTCTGTTTGCAGAAGGCAAAGGCTCACCTCGGTGCACCCAGGAGTTCATTTGAAGAATACACGTGTCAGTCATCAGCAAGTGACCACTGCACATGGGAGCCACAAGCTCCCGTAAAACAACCCAGGCTGTTTCGCAGACCAAGCGCTGAGAGCGCGATCACACATCAGTCCTAGCTTATACGTAGCAGGTCCACCTACAAGAAAGCCAGATGTGGAACACATAAAATGGCTGCTGTGAGAAGTCAAACATGAGCTCTTCTCGTGCTGCTGTGTTCCATGACCTTTCTGATGAGCTGAGTGAGGACTGTGTGTTTCCAGTCAAGTGTCTCTGAGACAGACGCATAGCCTCCTCTTTAGTGATGGTAGCCCCAACAAGGTACACATGGCATCGGCTCTTTTCAACAGAAAAGAAAATGTTTAGTGGCCACACAACTCCTCTCTATGTAATTAGTGACTGTTAGAGTACAAATGTATTTAGGGTATCTCACAGTGTGAGCTCCAGATTGAACTATTTGGAATATTTTCTTAAGCGTACAGTTTACATACTGAGTCAATCTATATGAATTTATTGCAGATAAACAGCGCATATCAGAGCAGTTGAGAAGCACCAATGTTTTACAGCACTGGGCCCGACAAGACCAAGGTCACCAGCCTGCATTTCATACAGCTGTGTCTACCTGTGAATGTAATCGATATGCTTGCTTTCTTCACGTGTCGGAGCACGTGTGACAGATAGAAAACTGAGCTTTTTATTTAACAGCAGTCTTTTAAAAAGAGTTTAATTTTCTGTTTCAAGTAGTTTCTTTTGCTAGAGAGAATTGGCGGAGCAGACCCTCCTGCTAAGGGCCACTTTGCTTAGGGACCCAGCCCGGAGGCATCAGAAGTGCATACTGTCCCTGTCTCTGCCCGTGACTCGCAGGGAAGTCGAGGCAGTTTTACATAGTCTCAAATAACCAAGCCCTTGCAGAATAACACAATCCTGTCTTTCAGTGCTCCGGCTCTCGCTCTGAGACTTTCTTTCCTTTACTTTTTGACTACATTGGTCAAAAACATCCTGACAGATAGACCTTGCTTCATCCTTGCCCTTTCTTTCCAGCCCTAAGATATTATCTTAACAGCACTAAGAGGAAAAGCCCAATTCTGGTATTATAATTCATCGCTCAGGAATTTAGAAATACTTTAATGTGTATTTGATACACTATCAAATTGATACAGTATACAAATAATATACAATACACATGTAAGAAAGCATAAAAGTACAGCAAATTTCTCCTGGAATGACCTACTCCAAAGCCCAGTTCCCTGTTGTGGTTCCATCCCCTCTTCTCATGGGCCAACCTACAGCACGTGTGAATCATTTTTTTGCCTTAAAATGAAAAGTTTCATTATGTCTATACATAATATCTTCTATATATGCTGCTAAACTTTTGAATGTTATAAAAATAGGGTCTAGCTTTCTGTGAATTGTTTCTATCAGATATTTAAGTAATTAAGTAATTTTGATGCATCCATTTCATTAATTTTCAATGTTTCCTAATATTGTATGATGATATTTTATTATTTTTTTCTAAAACAATGTTGCTCTGAACATGTTATATAAATTCACTGAAGCACATATGTTAGAATTTCTCTTTGTGCAGTGCAAATTCTTGGGTCATAATATATATGAATGTTTATTTTCTGTGAAATGATGCCAAACTATGTTTAAAGTGATTGAATTAATTTCCACTCCTTTTTGTGATATGTAAAAGTTCTAGATGACCAAGTTCTTACCAACAGTTGATGTTATCAGAACTCCAAATTTTTGGCAAAGTGGTTTAAAATGGTATCTTTTTAACCTTACAAAATTTAAAAAATACAAAAAAGAATTTTACTACTTCTTGTGCTGAAGGAAAAGTCGTAAGAACAGTATCATTTGACCGTAAGTTGCAATGTGATTTCCCTCTTACATCTGAATACTTCAGTATTTGGTGAGTATGGGGATCTTATGAACATCTTCTACTTGATTACAACCCTCAAAGCAGATGTTACTCCATCTAATTCCCTGCTTCACCCAGTTTCCAAATGTTCCAATAGCATCCTGTGTACAAAATGTCCAAAATCACTTATTACCTTTATTAGTGACATCTTAGTCTCCCACCTCAGTATCTCAGTCATTTCCTACATTTCTGAGGTAGTTTTTTTCTTTTCTTTTTTGCATTAGTGAGGACTGAACCCAGGGCCTTCACATTGAGCCACACCCCCAGTCCTTTCCCAAATGTTTCATTTTGTGTCAGGGTCTTGCCGAGCGACTGTCACCCACACTGAGTGCCAACGTGCGATTGTCTTGAGGCACCTCGTGGTCCCTGGCGATACACTGTGGGCTGCAGGTCCACCTGAGTCGGCCTGCTATTGGCTCACGGTGTGGGTGACGGCGTGTGCCCTCCACAGGCTGATCGCGGAGGTGCTGCGCTTGATCAGGCATGTATAGTTTCCATTTGTACCACTCCTGATGACGTTCGCTTTGCTGGAGGGAGTGTCAGCAGCTACACTTCTCTATGGCAAACTCTCTTTTCCCTTTGCAATTAGTAGCAGCCTTGTGCAAAGGTCGTGGCAATGACCATCCTTTCAGACGTTTTAGGGGAAGGGGGTCAGGGGGAGGGCGAGGCCAGAGGGCTGGGAGGGGAAGCAGAAGTAAAAATGATGAAGATGGGAAATGTATATGTACCAATTCCTCAAGATACCTATGATCGTTATGTATTATAGGCAGGCATTAATAAAAGAGTCACTTGCAAGTTTTTTCTCTGGAATGCCTGTTCAAGTCTTCGGCCCTTTCTTCTACTGGGCTGCTTGGCTTTTAGTTACCAACCTAGAGGGGAATACAAATCCTTTGTCTGTTATATATGTTGTAAATATTTTCTCTCAGCAGCAAGTTGTCATTTTCTCTATGAACAAAAGCTCTTTAATGTAAACAAAGTTATACATTTTTTCTTCTATGGGTTACTACTCTTCCAGCCTTATTTAAAAGTTTCTCCTCTTTTTCAAGACCTTAAAATATTCTCCTGTGTTTCCTCTAAGCATTTTAAACTATTATCTTTTACATTTGTTTGCTTTTGTTCTTTTTTTTTTGGTACCAGGGATCAAACTCAAGTCCTTGCACTTGTGAGACAGGTTGCAGAACCACTGAGCTAAATCCCTGGCTCTTATCTTTTAATCCTTTTACAATTTGTTTTCAAGTAGGCTTGAGGGTATCGGATTTCATTACTTTTTAAAGGTAAACCAATTGTCCTAGTACATCATTGGTTATATAGTGATCTTTTCCCTAACGACCTGCATTACTTTTGTCATATGGCAGATTTACATGGAACCTTGATGTACTGTTAACTTCCCCATTAGCTTGCCTATTGTCTATGCCAGGGTCCTTCTAGTATTTTGTTATTCTTATACAGCAAGTCAAATATCTGGTAGAGAAGTTCGTTTCCTGACCGGCTTTCCAGGATTACTTTGGCTGTTCTTAGCCTTTTGCTCTACATAAAATACAGAAACAACTCAACAAAAACTTTTTGAGATTTTGATGACAAATGGGATGAATCCACAAATAATTGGGGGAGAATCAAAATTTTTATGATATCAAAACTTCCCATGCTTTCGCCTGTAATCCCAGCACTCAGGAGGCTGAGGCAGGAGGATCACTGCAAGTTCACGACCAGCCTGGGCTACACAGTGAGTTCCAGAACAGTCTGAACTACATAGTGAGACCCTGTCTCAAAAAACCAAAACAACAAAATCAAAAACAAAACTTCCCATGCTTTCGCCTGTAATCCCAGCACTCAGGAGGCTGAGGCAGGAGGATCACCGCAAGTTCACGACCAGCCTGGGCTACACAGTGAGTTCCAGAACAGTCTGAACTACATAGTGAGACCCTGTCTCAAAAAACCAAAACAACAAAATCAAAAACAAAACTTCCCATGCTTCAAATTTGCTTTATATTTTAAATTTTAATCTTTATACAGTTTGAATTACACTTTCTAACAACCTGATGCTGATGTATAGAAATGCATTTGACTTATATTTTATTATATATTAAGCCAACTGTTAAATGTTTATATTAATTTAAAGTATTAATCCTTAGTTTCTTTTAGGTTTTCTACACAGTTAATGAACTGTGAATAGGAAAGATTTTCTTTTTTCTGAGACTTATAAATTGTATTTCTTTTTGTACTCTACATGCACTAGCTAGATCCTCTAATAGAACACTGAATACTAACATTAACTGTGGGCACCCTTATGTCGAAAGTTTCAATTTTTTGTGGTTCCTCATGGGGCATATAAGAAAATTCTAACAACTCCTAACCTTCAGAGAAATTGTATTACGTCTGAGTGAATTTTATTAAATTTCTTCTTTGTACTAATTCAATTTATTGGATAGTTTTTCTCTATAAATCAACATGATATAAATATGTTTCTTCTCAAAATAAAACAATTTTTGTCATATTTTAGCTTTATTGGGATTAACTGACAAAATATATTTAATGTGTACAATTTGTGTACAAATTATATGTATTTAATGTGTACAATTTTAATGTATACATGTTTGCACAAAGGTACATGTTTAAAAATAGATATCATAAGCAAATAACATACCCATTGCCTCACATGGTTCCTTTTGTTATTTTGTGGTGCGCACACTTTAGATGTGTTACTTCTTAGCAAATTCTAGTACACAGAGCAGTCTTGTGAACTGCAGACACATTAGTGTAGGAACTTTCGAACTTCAGCGTCCTCCAGAACTGACCATGTGCCTCTTAACATTTTACACAGACACACACACGCACACACACACACACACACTGCTTAAACAATACATTCACTGCTACATGTAGTTTGCTGCTCTCACTGAGGACTTTTATATTCACCATGTGGAGAAAGAATGGGGGTAAGTAGTACACTTTTCCTTTTGAAAAACTTGCTTTTTGTTTGGTTTAGAAATCGAGGTGATGTTAGCCTCATAGAATGAGTGGCGAGTCTTCTCTCTTTTACTTTCCTGGACAAGTTTGATAACACTGAGCTTATGTGCTCGTTGGGATCCCAGAAGACTTTCGGGCAGGGCAGTTCTGTGCGCATTTCTAGGGAGGCAGGGACATTGCCCAGGATGCCAAGGAACCAGCACTGTCTTCTAGCTCTATGCTCTGCCACCACCTTCAGGTACCCACGTCTGTTTTCTACTCTTAGCAAGATGCCCACATTGGCTTTAGCTTGTGTTGGTTTTGCAAAGTTCTCATCATTTTAAATACATTCCTCTATACATTAGAAATATATGTATCCATGACTTATGTAAGGTCATGTAATGTTTTAGAGGAAGAATCCCTCAAAATACCTATTTTGCTATATTTTAACACAGAGATTCAAAAGTTTTAATAATAAGTAGGATTCTGTCATCAAAGAAGCATCAAATTTGGAGCGAAGTGAGACTGGGTTGGACTCCAGGATCTGTCAATTAACTGATTATGTGACACTGAGGAAATGAGAGCTTTCCTTAGCCCATCTCCTCTTTAAATTGGGGATATGAACACGCAACTTTATAAGGTGCTCCACAGCACACAGCAAGACATAAGTGACACTCACTGAGCACCATGAGCCAGATTGTGAGTAGAGACAAGTATTAACCCATATATTCCTTCCAGAAGCCCAAGGCGATTGAATACTACCTCCTCCTTATCACTGCTGTGAAGAATTAGAAGGCTTTAAGCATATTAGTTACTTTCCTCCTTGCTGGGGCAAAAATAGCCTACACTCACAGATTAAGGAAGGACAGGTTTTATCATGGCTCACGCCTTGGATGTTGGGTGCTTCAGTCCTTGCACACTCAGAGGTATGGCAGAAGGGGCTGGGAGGAGGAGAGCTGCTCTCCTCAAGGCAACCAGGAAGCAGACAGTACACAAGGAGCAGGAAGGGAGATATGCCCTTCCGGGTCAAAACCCTACTCCCTACCTACTGAGACCAGCAAGCTGGCTATGACCCCTATAATTCGATCATCTCCCAAAGGTCATGTCTATGCTGGTACAGGGCATTGAGATGGAACCCATAACAGTAAGCAATTTGTTCTGGTTCATAAAATTGCTAAGTAGAGAAGACGGGATTCAAACCTGAAAGTATGTTTCTACTGTTAAACAACAGAATGCTAGAATTCACAGCACTGAATCATTCTGTTAAAGAGGTACTGTGAGTACCTAACACGTAGTGCTTTAAAATAACAGTCAATTCTTTGAAGTAGTAATAATGATATAATTAGTAAAAGAATGAATAAAGAAAATGGATAACCAAACTGGTACATTCCCACATGAAATGTGTTCATAAAGAGCAAGGAAATGCTGATATAGCGGCACGTGGAATTATATCAAAGGCATTGCAAAAGAAGCCAGACTTAGGAGGGTTACATATTTTATAATTCTGTGCAATTTTCTGAAAAAAGCAAAGCTACTGGGACACAAATCAGGCCAGCAGTTGCCAGGGCTAGCGAAGGGGAGACAGGATTGACCACAGACAGCATGAAGGTCACTTCTGGAATGCTGGAAAATCACCCAGTTGGATTGTCTAAGTTTGCCACAAGTCACAGAACAAAAAATCTAAGAAGCATGGATTCTACTTTATGTTAAGTACACCTCAGTGGAGCAAAATCAAAATTTAAAAGTACTAATCTTTTTCCAGAAAGAGCAGTTCCAATATTTTAACATTTATAATGAGTTTTTACTTCTCATTAACATGCACATTTATGCCATTAATTATTTTTAAACCTACATTTAAAAAAAATTCAGTGCATTGTTAATAGTAACATATATACCCATGGAACAGCAATAGAGCTCCTTACCAATCCTCTGGGAATAAGGAAAGCAATTAAGAAAAGGAGGCTTGCTAGGGTCAAACTGTCAAGGGACACTTAATATGCTTCTTTAGATTTTCTGTTTCTTTTTATGTTCTTTAAGAAAGCAGTTACAAACTGACTTCTGGTAAAAACTGATGCAATAATACGAGAAGAAATGTAACCATACAGAACTAAAAAATCATGTTATGCAATGACAATTACACTTGTCAAAGCGAAACTTCAGGAAATAAACCATATTGTAGTTCAAAGTCAAAGAGTGGAAAATGTGAAGTTAGTAAAATATATAGATCCCAGATAGATTTTTTTCCATGAAGAACATTAAATGTGAAGTGGCTCAAGCTTGATTAAGAAGATTACTTAATTTCTTTCAATTATGCTTTTAAAAGTAGAGACAGATTCTAATATGAAAAATAAATAAAATGAAGTTAGAGGAAAATGCTTATTGGTAATAAAAGGTTCTGGCTGAAAACACATAAGGCCATCATTTCTAAAACACAACAAAGTTGGCTCCAGTATAGCTCTGAATAGGAGGGAGAAACAATTCTACCTCACAGCTTAGGAGCAGTGGTGCAGCAGAGGCCATGGGCAACATCTAGAGATGCAACTTCCAAACAGTGGTCACTTGAAGGATCCCCCGAGTTTGTGAGATAGCTGGTGGTGATCAGAAAGCCAGTTGTGCATGATCACGTGAGATGAAAATTGATCTTCCGAGTCCTTACTCAGTCTGTTTTCAAATTATTTGCAGTCTGCCTTTATAGAGTTGTGTTGCTTTGGAATTTAAGTGGAAACCATTGTTAGAATATTATTATTTGTGTGTGTGTGTGTGTGTGTGTGTGTGTGTGTGTGTGTGTGTGTGTTACCAGGGATCGAATTTGGGACCCTGTGCTTGCAAAGCAGGCGGTGGAACCACTGAACCAAATCCCTGGCCCTAGATTATCTTGAGGCAACAAAAAAATCTGTACTCTCCTAAGGCGACTGCCCAATGTCAGACAGGTCACGGCCTGAGCAAAGCCCACTGCTATCCCCAGAGTGGGCTGTGAGGGTGACACCCAGCCCTGGGAAGAGGCCTACAGTCGTGGGCTTTGCTCAGGCCGGTGCGTGTCTTCCTTCCTAGGGAACATGAACTGTGTTGTCCACCTTCCAGCTGCGTCTGACAGTTGTACGCATGACAAAAGCCAACCCCATCTTATGTACTGAAACATACAAACAACAACAGCGCCCCACACCCTGATGGACACCTTCTAATGTTTTTTTTCTTACAGCTTTAGCAAGGATAAACCCTACTGAAACCTGAAGTAACTATAAGTGCTTTCCCAAGTAGGAGTCTGACTTTTGTGAAAGTCAGATTGATATATTGACAGGTTAAGCAAGTAACTATTTTTTCAGTCTAGTATCCCGATTACATTTAAATAGTGACAAAGGAAAACTATTATCTAGAGATGAGAAGATCAAATAATTTTGGAGTGACAAGTTTTTGAGCTTAGGCCAGGATGAAAAGACAACTCAGAGACAGGCAGTACAAGGCTATTTTTTGTTGTTAAAAGGGTGGCCAATGGGCCCATCTCACGAAAGATTTTGAAAATTAATACAAAAGTATACAGTTTTATACTAAAATATGTGAAGTCCTTGAATATCTGATTTTGAAATACATTTCTAGGACATTTACAGAAGCTTGTTTTGGAAAAGATTAGAAGTAACAATGGTAAGATATTAATAATATATTAAGCATATACCATTATACATATCATTCCAGTGGCTGACTTACCATCAAGATCTTATCCTCATTATTTTTATAGGTATCCCAAGGAATAGACAGGGGGAAAAAAAAGCTGGGCTTATGAGAATAATGAGAGAGAGGGGATTTCCTGCCCTAGGATCAACCATCTAAGCAAAATTACCCTTCACACACAGAAAATGTCTGAAAGTTTTATTAACTGTTCAATCACTAATAGAAACACATAGTCAGATAGAAAATTGCCATCTGTTTAAACCAATTTTATTTCCCTTACAGTTCTGGGTTCTTTTTCATGAACAGTAAAAATTTTAGAATACATTGGAGACAATTACCCTCGAAAACCTTCTGCCAAAATATAAGGTGCAGCGGGGCCTCCCTGGTAGCCGAGTTGGCAACCTGTGAGCAGCCGGGGTGGACGGGGAGGGGATTCAGGCTGGAGAGCCCGGCCAGATGCCAGGGAGGTCCAGGGAGAGCGGTGCCTGAGTGGCTTCAGGTAAGGCGGGGACTCTGGAGGGTGTGGAAGTCCCAATAGATACTACAAGGCTACGTGTCATTTTCAGATTCCATTTTTAGGAGTTTGGAAAGTACTAGGGAAATATTTGGCCTCCTTCCCTACAAAACTGGAAACTTGGATAAAACGTAACACTGTGATATGAAATTCTCATATTTAATGATCGGCTAATTCAGGTTCTTGGCTGTGGGTGCAGAATTAAAATCGACCATTAGTTTTACTTTTTCCTGTAATTCCTGATAATGTCATTGTCCTCTATATAATTTACTTGTACTACTCTGTTTTCACAGCCAAATCACTGTTGTCTGATCTACACCCTAGAAAATCTTCATTTTGTTAATAATGTCTTTTTAAAAATTATTCTCTCTCAGATACTTAAATCAACACTGAAATCAGATTTCAAAAGTCACACAAGTTCTATCTCACTTACAAAATTTCTAGGAGTCCAGAACATAGTATCAGACGTTTTGTTCACCCGTTATCACTACTTCTTTGACAAAAGAACATAAAGAAACCATCTTTTTCTATTATTCATTTGCCTAAAATTTTCTAGGCAAAATTTGTTAGTAATCAAATGCAAACAAATAAGAAATATTTTTATAAGAACTGCTACCTCAGGATTATTAGGATTGCAGAAGGTGCGGGTTTATGTAATTAGAATGAATTCTCTCTCTTCAGCTGATTAAACTATCATAGCTTTGATGTTGCTAAATTAACATTTCTGTGTAATGACTTCCCTAAAATCCTCAGCAACTGTCAATATAATAATTATTCTTCTTTGCTTTTGTAACCCTGGGACACTCCTTCCTCTTATTTGTGCTGTATATGATAGTACCCTTTCTAAGGATGCTCCATGGCCTTATATGCTTTTCATAATTGTGACTGATCAAAATTTAAAATCGAATGAAAATTACCTTAGGGCCTAACATTTGCTGATTTATAGTGTAAATTTCAAAATAGAGTTGCGTGTTATAAGGCTCACCATACCTGTTTTAGTTTCCGCATGTGCACACTCTTGCTTGGGAAACTCATTTTGCTTTACACCTCAGTGTAGCTCTAAGAGCTTCACAGAAGTGGAGCGACCAGGGCTGCCACCTCACCCTGTCCCATGTCTTAGTGGGTGCTTAGGCGCCATGACCCTCAGGGCTGACGTTTTTCTCTTTCGCTGAACCTTGAGTTCCTACTGTGTTTGTTTCCTTTGACTGTGGCAACAAATCAACACAAACTGGGCAGCTCCAGCTGGCGTTCACAGTCCTGTGGTCCAGGCACTAAATCAGTGAGGCTTGGCAGCCTGGAGATGTCAACAGGCTGTGTAGTCCCTAGAGCCTTCGGGAGACACCCTGCCACCTGGTCCCTTCTGGGGCTGTGGAAGCCCCTGTCGCACCATCTTCTCATAAGGATGTGTAGCTGCACTGGGGTCCCCCGGGGCACTGTAGGGGAATACCAGGAGAACCTCCAAATCCTAGACTTGATCACATCTTCCGAATTGGTGCCATACATGGTGACGTCTGCCTCAGAGGATGGGGACAAGAACATTTGGGGAGCTCTCATTCAGCTAGTCGTACTCAATAAGGGAGCGATCTCTTATTCACACTGGACTCCAGTCCTTAGCATATTGCCTGATACAGACTAGGTGCTATATACAGTGGATCCTCAAGTTACAACCGACCTGACATACAATCAACTTGGGTTAGTTAGGTTAATGGAAGATTCATCCACTTCTGGTTATCTATAGTGTGTACCCAGGTAAATGTCCAGAGTTCAGCTGTATTGACTTACAACTAGCTTGACTTACAACCAGCTCTTGGGAACTGATTGAGTTCATAAGTCAAGCGCCCACTGTGATTATCAAATAAATGGAGACATATAAGATTTCACTGAGGTTTATGATTGCATATAAAGGAAGATTGAGATTCTAAGTGGACAGTCACAGAGAGTCGAGTTTACAGTGTTCAGCAGCAATGGGTATTGAGAAACAGTGACTAGAGGGTGTATCACACTAAGTGCAAAGTCTTAAATATATGGTAAACTACTGAACTTGTTTTGTAATTTCATTCCCTTTCAAGGTCTAACAGTATTCAGGAATTACCAGATATGGAAGAAATTTTCTGGGCAGTACCATTTACAAAAACTTAAGTCATGTTAAATGTGAAAACGTGGAACATATGATAAAATAAGATGCAGCTGACTATATAGGCTCATTATTGTTATAATAAAAATACAATCCAAATAGTCAATTGTATTTAAAATCATAGATGCTAAAGAACAAAATATCCACCAATTAACAGAAACCAAATAGCCCTCCCTCCCAAGGACTCTCTGCAGCACAAAAGTCTCTGGGGGACACTGGCTGGTTTCCTGGTCTTTGTGCCCTCTTGGTGTGACATCATGAAGGGTCGCAAGCCACAGTATCACAACACACACACACACACACACACACACACACACACATCTTTGTGTCTCGACCATGAAGGCTGTGTTGGGAGAGACCATTCTTCAGGAAATACCACTGTCCTTGTTTTATGTTCTCATCTGTATTCAACAACTACTGTCACTGCCGTAGAATAAATCCTTTGCCTGTACTAAAAGATAGTCAGTTCTAACCCCTCTGCGCTTCTTATTTTTGAGGTAGTAAGTTGTTTCTGAGTATGGCCTATTCTTGTTCTCTACATTATACCAAGATTAACAAAAATTTCAAGTGAAAGGCTAACACATTCACTACTAATAAATATTCCCTGTGACTTAACAGGAATATGCAAGGCTACCAAGCAGATAAGTTTTCTAAGAAGATAATTCAGTTTCAGTTTTCTCTATTAATACAGGATCGTTTCCATGAGGGGCAGGAATCAGAAAGTTCTGATAATACTTAACAAGAGAACTGGAAGTTTCCTTGATAAATTCTGCTACATGACTCCAAAATAGCTGATGAAATTTGTGGTAAATTTTACAACTCTAAAAATGAAGTGAAACTGATCTACATTCACTGCAAGCATAGTGTCCAAAATTACTGTTTAGTAACAATGGAACAATATTGACAAATAAAAGCTACATCGTTTAAGTTTATGTACTGCAAACATGTACTCCTGAAAATTTAGAATGTAAAATCTAAAAATTATTTAAACTGTACTCATTACGCTTTCTTTCCATCCTGGGAATAGAGAACCCAGACTACTACACTTATCAATTTCATTTAAAATCAGAATGTTCACTTGTGCAACCTAATGATTTCCTTTCATCAGGTTACATATTATCCAAAAATGGCCTTAAAAGAGAATTATCAAAGTAAAGGACTACGGGTCTCTTATCTCTTTATTAGAATAAGAAGTATTATTTATTTGAGTGGTACAATTTTTAAAAACTGGTATCTGTCATATGCTTTGGGCTGTTTAAAGTAGTTTATATTAAAGTAATATTTGCTGAAACAAATGTCTTCAGTATTGAGAGATGTTTGAGGATGAAAAGGGAAGTATCTGATCGACAGCAAGAATGAGATTAGTAATTACACAATAACATCGATGAGGAATAAGATTCTAGTTAAGATTACAGTTTTGGTTGGGCACAGGATATCTGGAAATTCTTTACTCAGAAAGCTATTAATAAACAGTGGACACAAATTACTTATGAAACAAATCTTAGTAAAAATGTAGACATTAGAATATGGAATTTTAGAAAAGTATGGGCAATGGAAAAAATCTGAGAGAGGAGATGATTGATCAGAGTGAGGACAGACGTGGTCCTGGGGAGCTGGTCCTGGGGAGACGGAGCGGGAGGTGGGATCGCGGGAGGGGCAGCTGGCATCTGCAGGGAGAGGAGCCCCGCACGGGGACGGAGGCAGGTGCTGGGAGAGCTTGGGGAGCGCAGCAGAAGCGCAAGGGAGAAGAGCGGGAGATGAGCTCCGAAGGATAACCCGGCAGGCGGGTAAAAACAGGGAGAACCCACAAACATAGACATCCGGAGGTCCCCGGTGACGTGTGCGTCATGGCGACTCCATACAGGACGGCCGGGGGCCTGTCCACGAGAGAGCGTTTCACTGGACAGGGCCAGCGCCACACAGGTCCCCCGGCTCCCCTTCATACAGGTGTGAAAACGTAGTCTTTTATGTCAGAAAAAAGCTTTCCAAAGGACGCAGAAGTCGCAGCAGCAAACTTTAGATACAAAATACCTAAGTGCACAGACACTATTGTCTTCTGGTCCTCACTCTTCCATCCTGTTGGTTTTGATGTTGCCGGGAAGCCACCTGTGCTGTTCCTTGTGCTTTAAAAGACACAAAACAGTCCCTTGTACATCCTCCTCGGCTGAGGTCAGAGCCTTTGGAGGCTACCTCGGCGTGCTGAAGTGAGTTTTGCAAGTGTGGTTGGGGAACTTCCTCTCTCAGAGCTTAGTTCAGTGGTTTTACCGCGCTGTGACAGTTTTACTGCTCAATTCCTGTTTGTATTTCGTGGCTCCTTAGCAACAGCATCCAGCTAGCCAGCCCACTGCCCCGCTCATCCACGCTGACCTCGCAGAACCGGGTGCCATCGCACGTGTGTGCATGTACCTCAGCTTCCCCACTGGGAAGTGCGAGCTCACCCTTTCAGAGAGAGAGGCAGCTACGGCCTCCAGAAGCTTCTCCCACAGGGACACTTCTGACACTGTTCTGATCCTTGGGACCCCGCCGACAACGAAACTGATACACACCTCCGTTCTGAGCCCTCAGCTCGGACCCTCTCCGGGAGCAGAGGGGAAGACTTCATTTTGCTAATCCAAAATTCTGTGAAAACTTACGCCACAACAGAGCCTGGGATGGCCGGGCAGACGACCTCCAAGCCTTGGCGGTGAATTCTATGGGTTTCACCTGCTCATCTCCACGCCCCTTCCTTTTAGAGGGACTTTTACTATTGCAAATCTGCCGAGCTAAAACCTGTGTTTGCATCATTCTGTAAAAGCAGTCAGATATTTGGAGGCAGGAGCCTGCTTCTTGATTCATTTTGCTGTTTCTGCCCCACCCCCAAGCAAAGAACTGAGGGAAATGAGAAGGTTTTCTGTAGGGCACTCCCGAGCCTTCCGCATGGCAGGAAGCAGGTGTGGAGGGGAGGTGGCAGGACACCCGGCTTCCAAGCCTGTCCCAGCTTCGGTGCTGTCACCATGCCATGGGCTTCCTAGGGACTGGAGAGTGGCTTCTGGGTCCCAGTAACGCTGGGTGGTTTCCAGAGGCCCACTAGAGCCCAGGCTGGGCTGCCAATGACTCCCTGGATCCTGACTTTTGTCCCATTTTTTGGGCTCAAATGCCACACACTCGGCCACTTAACACAAAATAAATTTATTCTCTTCAGCTCTGGAGGCCACGAGCTTCAGTCCTGCCTCGCTTGGCTCAGGTACCCTAACTGCAGGTTCAAAGCCAGCCCCTTAGCACTTTTTCCTCTCTGCTTTCTCTTCTGTCTGAAATTTCTCTTGTTCTCCCTCTAATAAAGATGCTTATGATTCCTTTAGGGCTCACATGCTAACCCAGGTGATCTCTTCCTCTCAAATCCTCAGCAGATTCACAGCTGTAGAACCTTTTCTCCATGGAAGGTGAGGTACATTCACAGGGCCCAAGCACTGGTGGCCAGCTATCTCTGGGGCCCTGTGTCCACCGGACCACTCTGCCCCTTCCTTCTGCGTGCAGTGACAAGTCACAGCCTCCTCGCAGCAGGAGGAGCGCTTTTTTGATAGCTCTTTTGTTTTGAGAGGGAGAAAGGGGCATTATTTTGCCTGCCACACAAAAGCAGACAGAAAAAAATAAATATAAAAATACCCCAGTATACATACAGGCCGGGAGAGCTCTCCTCCTCATCACCGGCCCCTGTCCTCGCCCTGACTTGGCTGTTGTCCTAGACAGACCTCCTGCCAGAGCCCCAGCAGCCTGAATCCAGCCTGCGCTGCCCCTCTGGCTCCCTGGGGGGCTCCTCCTTCCCCTCCCTAAAAGTGCAAGTCCCCCGCTGCAGTGAGTAACAGAAACTCTTCCCTCTCCCATCGCTCCAGCTTAGGGGCTTGTGGGGGTCCTGTCGCCTTTGCCACCGCGGGATCTGTGCTCGTTTACCTTCAGTGCTAACCCTAACATGCGCTCCTACAGTGCAGACACTGCACTTTGCATGCAGGTCGTGGGTTACTTGTCATCCTGATTAAAGGAAACTCATACTACACACTTAATGGCATAACTTGAATGTGTCTATTTGTCTCTAAATGTCTTATACTATAAAAATCGTTTTTACAATTCTCATCACAGGTAACTTGCTCTTCTTTTACACTGTGTTTAGACAGGTCAGCAACTCCAGAGAGGGGCAGGAGATGGCGTGTAAAAAGTCACTTTCCCCCTAATGCTCAATCCACTTTGCTACAAGACACAAACATAGTATTTTTTGTTCAAAAAAGAATATAAAGTATTCTATAAGTACTAATAAGTGGCCTAATGGAACCCAGTGAAAATTTCAGTTTTGTTAATATTTGCTTTTTTAATTTTCACTTTTCTCAGCCGTGTCTGCAATGCATAAGGATCACAGTCCACGTGGGGAGGTAGCCGGTCTGTGTATGTAACACTTCCATTTTCAAGCCCTTTCCTTTCCCTCCCTCCCCTCATGATGAAGATGACTGCTATGAGGGGCCTTCCTCTCACCACAAACCGTATTTCTATGGATAATATTGTCTAAATATTTGCTACTTGCTGCGTAAATGAAAGTGACAGTTCTCGTATCATGAATTGTCACACACCGAACAGTGGAAAACTTGAATCAAATTTAGGTATTTGGATAAAAATATTGGCTAACAAAAATAATCATGAATTAAGAATAAACTAGATAAAGATGAACCTATGCAACATAAATTTGAATGAGTGATGTGGATTACATATGGAGTAAATGTTAGTTGAAAGCATTTTATTTTGACATAACCAGAGTTAAACAATATATAGAGATATATATTATATAATCCTTTTATATATAATCCTTATATATAACCCTTTCCTATTGGGTAAAACACATGACAAAATTATGAGTACTTATACAATATTAGAACATAAAGAGCAATATTTTAAAAGGAACCTTTGAATGAAGGGGGAAAAATCACATTTAAATATGTAGAGAACTTTTGGCATTTACCTTTCTAAGGAAACCAGGAAGATATTTTGTAAATAGCTGAATCTATACACTAAACACAATTTCTATTTTCTCAAAGCATAAATGGTTAACAGGGGCTATTGTAGAGCAGATATTAACTTCTTCCTATTCCAACACCCCACACTGTGCACTATTTCCATCCATCGTTATGTTTATACCCATACTTCCACCCATGAAATTCATGTCTACTGCATCAAAAGAAATGGAATGCTCAGAATGAGTCAATACTTTCTTAGTATGTGACTACATAAGGGCTTCTCACTAGACTCAAACTTTATTTAATTGGCAGAGCTCGTTCTCCAAAAGGATCTTCTAGATCTCTCCTACCAAGCAAAGCAGTAAAATGTTGACGTGCCCTAGGAATGAGGGGAGGACAAGCTCTCATTTACCACCACGATTTTTGCTTCTCCAAAACTGCCTGAGGAATCTGTAGGGTTTCATGAGACAGAGAGAGAATATATAACATGTATGTTTTAGTAACATACAGCACATTCTGCATGCTTCATACTCTTCACAGAAAGAGGTCCAATCATTTGATGCTAGGTTATTTGGTCATTTTATCTGGCTTCTCTGTAAGCTGGAGAACCTAGGGCTTGGCGTGTGTACATGGAATAAACAGGTCCACAGGTCCACATAAATGACTTCTGATTGCACATGACCTTCGCACTTCTTTGTCTCGGCTGCTGTCTGCTGCTTATCGCATCGTTTTTCTCTTTGTTCTTCTGAACTCTTCACTCTCCATCAGGATTCTCTTTGCCTCTGACACTTCCAAACCCAGCTTTTTGCCCTGGGCATAAAACTTTCTGACAGTCACAACTGAGTGAGGCCGCCTTCCTGGTCTAGCACAATCTCCTCATAATTCTCTTAAAATAAAAGAGGGCAGGGGTAAGGGGAAAAAATGAGAACCAAGACCTCTCATGTAAACGTACAAGATCCCAATGATGACTGTAACTGTACTGTATACCTAAAATGTACCAATAAACTCAATGAGAAAAAAAATAAAATAACAAAAGCATTCTGGAGTTTTTTTTAAAGACATCTATCCTATTTTGCCTTGAAAGCATAGACTTTATGTATTTGTGTGTCCCGTGGATACACTGTGAGTATGCTCAGGGAGTTGTATTAGAGAGCTGGTAGCTCCGCTGTGTTGCATCTGTCAGAAATGCTTACGGAGCAGCCACAAATAGAAATGCCACTTATTCTGCATGGCTGCTGGCCACTTCCACACCCCGAACAATGGCCAGTTACTGTCTGGAATGAAGGCGCAGACATCACTAGCTTGAGTTAATGAAATTAAAAGTCCAAGACGATCCTGGGCTGGGGAGTGAGAGTGAAGTGAAGTCTCCTCTGGGCAGCCGCGGCCCTAAACCCCCAACCAGCGATCTCCACTACTCCCTCCCACAGAAACAGGGTCTGAGCCCTGACTGGGACATCAGGAGATCTTACAGTTGCGCACTTCCCCTTTGTCTGCTCCCCTTCCTTTTGATTCTGTTCTCTAGTCTGGTCTAGTGTGCGCTTTGCGGAGAAAGAGAAGCCACAGAAGAGGGAGGCAGGACGTGCAGTGTCGAGGCGGACGCTGCCCCTCTGGCCTGGCTCCTGATGCCGACTCCCCTGGCCCACGAGGCCCCTGCCCCAGATGCCGCCTGCCCTGCTTCTGCTCCCACGGTGTCCCCACTCCAGTCCCACGCCACACCAAGGACCACCAGAGCAGGTGCGCACTGTGCTGTTCCATTTCTTTAGCACCACCAGTATTTCCTTTTCATTATTAGGTGTTCATGCTAACATTAAATCGTAGTCCTTTGGTGCTTTAAAAAGTTAAATTTAAGAGTACATAATTGTTAAGAGAGATTTATCCAATCATTTAACTTTTATTTATTTATTTTGAAACAGGGTCTTGTGATGTAGCTCAGGCTGGCTTCAAACTGGATATGCATTGAATGTTCTTATTATGTTTGCTTCTGTTTTGAAATGCAACTAGAAGATCTAACGTGGGAATTTAATAATGACCTCGATTCTGCACACAGAAGTGTTTTTCCTTTGCATGTCTGAGGTGAAATGAACATACAAATGACTGATTACTCTTGAACACATTTCAGTGTGATGGCAAGCTCTGTAATGTGTAATAAGTACTCATCTTCCTCCTTCTGGCTGCTCACAAGTATTTATAGCTAGGTACAGGCAGTGGCTGATGCCGCCCAGTGCAGGGGGCATCAGAGCACTTGAACATGACACGGCTTCAGCTCACTAAGAACCTGCAAGCTCTGGAGAGGATTCACTGTAACTTTCTGAGTTGATGGTTCTCTTCTACTTCAGTATTTCTTCTTTTTCTAGATATCTCAACATTAATGAAATAGATGCTGCCTGAAAATACCTGTGAAATATATCCTTACTGTTCTCCTGGCAATAAATAGCAGTGGTAGATAAAAAAGTAACGTGTCCTTTAGGTGATCACCCTAAGAGTCAATTCTGTGCTGTGACCCTGAAGAGATTATTCTGAAGTTCTTTGTACAATGTCATTTTGCAAGTTCTCAAAGAAATACCTTCTTGTCCTTTAATGAGCTCTGCTCCTAGGCTGGGTCAGGGGATGGGAGATGCAGGGTGCTGAGATCCCCGGGGAGTCTGCAGTAGGTCCCTGCCCTGCTCTGACCGTCGCCTGCCGTGCAGTGTGGCATCAACAATAAAGTGTTACAGTGTGTATCTATCTCTCCAGGGAGGGGAATAGAATAATGTAAATCAATTGAAAAGAAATTTTTAAAAGTAGATTCTAATTTTGTTTTATAAATCACTGTAGTATGCTACAGTGTGGGGCCCTTGGCCAAGTATTTCACAATGATATTGTCCAGACAAACACTGCCTCATGAAATTTCTGAGAAAGTTGCCTTTTGTACTGAGGCCAAATTAATGATGAATCCCTCGTTGCAGAATACATTGTTAATGAACTCCCACTCTGATATTCTTTGTCAAGTTTGGATTAACTTTTCCAGAGTAACCAACTTTTAAAAAATATTATTTCCAAGCCGAGCGTGGGGGTGCTCGCCTGTAATCCCAGCACTCGTGAGGCTGAGACAGGAGGATTGCTATGAGTTCGAGACCAGCCTGAGCTACATAGTGAGTTCCAGTTCCAGGTCAGTCTCAACTACATAGTGAGACCCTGTCTCAAAAACAAAACAAAACAATAATAATAATAATAATAATATTTCCATTAAGCTATAGTCAACAGGGCACATGACACCATTCATTTTATTAGACTAAAAAAGTGAATGTCTTGGTGGATAATTTCCTGATTTTTAAAATTTGATTTTATCTGAGAACATCTTGTATTATTCTTTTTCTATAATACTCACTCCTTTATATTAAACAGTTTATAAACCTCTATTTGAGAGGGATTATGTATATGACTTCAATTAGCAACAATAGGTTACTGCTGTAACCATCAAGAGTTACAGCAGAAAAATCCATATAACATAGGAACCATTCATTTTCTAGAATAAACAGAATGCATGAGCAATCCAATTTCAAAATGTATGTTAAGTTTTTAATAGATGATGCATATAGTTTGTGCAAAGTAAAGCACATGAGAAAAACAGATTTCCATTTCATTCTTTTACTTTTAGCCAATAGTTATCTGCAGGAACTAAACACTGTTAGCCATTTTCAGCCACCCTTCCAGAAATTATTTGAAAGATAGCAAGTTTTAATGATTTTGGATGTCTCTATTTATCAAGGCAAGATGATTATGACAGACCAGTGTGTAGGGAAAACGTTTCGAAAGGATTTCCTCCACAATGTAAGTCCTCTGAAGTGTTCTACATTTTTGCACTTCACACACCCAATCATTTTGGGAAATATAACATACTGAAGACTCTATTTTGAGATTTAAATTATATATTGTAAAGGTTTTTGGTCTTTCAAATAAATCATATTTTAATTTTCTTTAAATTAGCATTCCCTAAACTTATTTTACTGCAGAACATTTTTTTTCCTCCCCTACAATCTGGATTATTGAAAAATAGCCAGTAAAATTAATTTAATTAGGTAAAACTTTTAAAAATCCATACAAACCATGAACTTTAATAAGAATATATCAATACTGGCTCATTAACGGTCATGAATGTCCCACACTAAAGTAAGATGTTAATTACAGAGGAAGTGGAATGTGGGATAAATGAGAACACTCTATGCATCTTCTCAAATCCACAACTGTTCTAAAAAATAAAGCTCATTATTTAAAATGCTAATTTAGAAGACGCAAGTGGAACTTGAAATAACTCTAAGAGTTAAAGCCAAGTTGTAGTTTCAGCTTTACTGAGTTACTGCAGTCAGTAAATCTAAGACACAAAAGCATCTCTTTATTTCTCCAGTCACTATAAAATCATAGCAAGACATGACTGAGTTACAATTAGGTTTTTTTTCTCATTTTTTTAAAAGTAAAAATTTCAACTTCAGTTCAGTAATTCAGCTTAGGTAGCTATGACATACTAGCCAATTTGAATGTGTCTTCAAAGTTTTTAGTTACCTAAAGCAAGTTAAATACATTTTGCAGAGCCCTGTGTAGCTATTTATTTATGAAACAATCAATAGCTTATGGAAAACTTTACAGAAGCAAAGCAAATATGAGTTTGTTTATATGATCACATGCTTGGGAGGGCACTGAACTGACATCTGACACACAATAACTAAAGTTAACAGTGATTCAGAGATAAGTGTGAGTTACTATTACCATCTATACCAAAACTTAATAATTCAAATTACTGAGCATCATCTGCAAACCAAAAGACATCTGTGGTAACCCACATGGTACAGAACTGTTTATCTCAGCCTGGCAGACCAGGGCCTGTCCCACAGGCCACTCTGGGCTGCTTCCGTGTGTTTCAGTGTCATGGGGCGGAGGCCCTTGGCAGCCCCAGGTAAGGCAGGAAAGAAACAGAGAGGAAGCACATGTCTTGTGGGCATGGGATCTTGGCCCAGAAGATGTTCAACAGCCAGTGATTGCTAGCAGATAATTCATGTGCACTTGTACAATTCTTGTTTACTTGCCTTATTTTTTCCACTTATGGATAATACCTAGGAACTCAGTTCTGAAATGGATTAGCAATTGAAAATAGATTCTTTTAAGATCATGCTACACAGTGTATTTACCATTGTTATTCTCTAATTATCTAATTATGAAAAATTATTTTCTCATAAAACTTTATTTTCTCCATTAGTATCTACTTGTATTACTTTAAATTAAAATTTCAAAGTTAAAAAATAGATTAATAATAAATTCACTTTGGGTCATTTTTTGTTTGGTTTTATAGTTTCATCTTAACCACAATTTTGGGTCATCTGTGGTTTCCTTTCAGTCTATTCTTTGGCCCAATTATGCCAGTTAATAAGAGTGACTTATAGTTGAATCTAATGTAATTAATTTAAATATATTTTCAAATTGCTCCCTTATTTCCCTGCATCATTTGCAATACTATTTACAATATTATCCAAGTTTTCCACAATTGTATTTGTAACCATTTTGAACTCATTTAAATCATCACCTTAAAATGTTCACTCTCTGTTCACTCCACTGAACATTAAATATACACAGGCTATGTGGTGCTCTGAATCTCTACCTGAATTCACTACTGTGTGATTTGTAGGTTTTTTGCTAGGTTACAGTTCATTTGCACAAGTTACAGTGGTATAAAACTAAGGATATTTTAACTGACAATTTTACTTATTTATTTTGGTACCGGGGATTGAACTGGAGACCTTGTGCTTGCGAGGCAGGTGGTGGCATGACTGAGCTAAATCCCCAGCCCTTAACTGACAATTTTAAATTATCTCTCTAATCTCTCTTTTTTGCAATCATTACTTATTCACTTACAGTTTATTATTACATAATATTATCGGTATACTACTACAATTGGAATTAATGTTTTCTCATAATAAAAGCATTTATTCACCAACTAACATTCATGTGGTGGCTTCTATACTATGCAATAACTGCTCTTACAAGTGAATAATTTGCTTTCATTTTATCCTCAATGAGATATATGTAAAACATTTTTCTGTATCACTTCCTTTTATTGTTAGAGCAGCCGTCTAACTTGAAGAATGTACTTCAGCTTCTTACAAAGCTTCACTTTTTTTTCTACCATTTATCTGTGACCCTTTTGAAACTTGGAGTTCTCATATATAAAAATGAAGATACTAATAATTCTGTAAAATACTAACAATTCCACAGAATTACTGAAAAGATGAAGTGATGTATGTAAAGCACTTTGAAAGGTGCAAAGTCGTGACACTGAAAGCCCCTCCAAGCAGTACCCATCCTTTTCTGTTGGCAGTGTTATTTTTCCTTACCTCTAGAACTGGTATGAGGTATCTCTCTTTGAACTACACTTTGTATAATTTTTCTATTAAAGATGAAATGTTTGTGTCATACAACCTATCTTTAGTTATCTTACTAACCTCATCCCTGAGGCGATTGGACTTGACACCTCTGTTACAATTCTTTCTACATTTCAGAAGCCAATGAATTTCAATACTGTTTCTGACAATGAGAGAGTCTAGGTGTTTGGAGACTACTTCCAGGTTTTCCTGATGCTCACCAGGAAGCTGTGTGTGCATGGGCATGTTTGCTTCTTCATAGCAGTGGAGAGGGAGACTCTTGGCTACAAGATCCTTCAGGAAATACAGAGGATAAGGGATTGAGGCCTTTTTTCTTTTTTCCTCAGGATATTTACTAGATCCTAGTGAACTTAAGCTTCAGTTTTTAGACTTTCATAGCCAGGTAGGGAAGAGGCTGCAGGCCCAAAGCCTCGCCACACGGGGTCTAACAGGAGACCCCCCCACCCCCACTACAAAGTGGAGATGCCAGAATCTCATTTGTAACCATAGAGCTGCCCTGGCTCACAACTGCAGACAAAATTACGTGCTTTGGATAATTAAAAACAAAAACCATAAAGAGTTAGTATTTTAAAGTGGCCTAAAACCAGTAGTTCTCCAGGAGAGAGAAGCAAAGTTGTCTTTTTTTTTTGAGAAAACTCCTTCATGATAGGGTTCAAAACATTCCCCAGAAAAGTGGGCATCACACCCTAAAAATCACTTCACTCATCAGGAAGCAAGGCCCAGGATGAGAAGAGAAGGAATAAGAAGGTGACTGGGAAGATTACAAATATTACAACTGATGCAGCAGCAAAATAACCACACTTAGTATATTTAAAAATAAAAAGTAAGCATAGAGTTATAACAGGAAAGTATAATGAATGACAAAGCAGATTTGACAAAACCACTTGCACTAGCTAGAAGTGAAAAAACAGAATACCAGACATTTAACATTCAATGGCCAGGGCTGGGGAGGTAGCTCAGCAGTGCAGCACCTGCCTGGCAAGGGTGGCCTTGAATGCGAACACATTCAATGGCCAAGTTTAACAGAGATTGAGTACATGTATCTGAAGCAAGAATTCTTTTCTTAAATTTAAAAAAATTTCTTAGTACATGTTTGCAATTCACGACATTTATAATCATCTTGGGGCGAGGTTACATGTACAAGGCACAGCTTGTTTCTTTCTCTTTTTTAAAGCCCTTCCCTCCTCTCCCCCTCTCCCTCCTCCTCTAATTCCCTACCCCATTTTTTATTCTTATGGTATTATTAATCTAAGCTTAAGTTATGGCATAGAACGTTTGTTAATTGAGGTCATTAGGTTCCTGTATACATGACATATCTTCATTCTGCTCATTTCCCCTTCCCTTCCTCCTCACTGCTTGCATTTTTCCCTTGGGCCACTTCCCTACTGCCAGAGATCCAAGACAGAATTCTTAAAATAAAATATACGCTAGGAAGAATTAGGCAGAATCACAGACACGGGATATAAAGAAAGGTTAACAGATATGAAAATGAGAGCAAACAAGTCTAATATAATATGTTTCATTAGATGCCCAGAAGAAAAAGACCAAGAGAATGGGGCAGAAGAGATATTTGGCAAAATAAAAGCTGATAAACTTCCAGAATTGATGAAATTCATCAATCTTTGTCCTAAAAAAGTAAATCTCAAGCAAAAGATCTACAGCGAAATATTTACTTGGATGTATAATAAAACTTCATAATGCCAAAAAAATTTTTAAAAAATGAGGCAATCTTACAAGCAGCCACAGAAAAAAGCAGACTGAACACATCAGAGGGATGCTTGTGATACCATATGTTAACGCTAGAGTTCTCAACAACGCTAACCCTTACCATCTTAAAAGACAATAACTTAGTAGTCTAAAATTCTAGCTTCAGTAGAAATTTTATAAGAGAACAAAGGTAAATAAAAATATTTTCAAGCCAATAAAGAAAGCTCACCTCTAGGAGAATTTCACCAAAAGAACTGTGAAGAATTCATGAATATGGAAAATAATCCCAAAGAGTAAGACAAAAATGCAAGAAGAGAAAATACATAATAAATATTATGTATCTGAAGAGAAGCTTAAATAAACATTGCTATATAGACAAAAATAAGAATGTCTACTTCTTTAGAAAAATACAAAATAAACTATTCTTAAATATGCAAAAAAGGAAGTGGTAGGGATATCAGAATTACAGGAATTTAAGAGAATTAAAAGGTTTTTAATGTTACATGGAATTTTCTTCTCTTTTAATTTAAACTTTTTAAACTGATAGATAAAAGCATAAAAATGTATATATTCGTGGGGTACGAGGAGTTTTGATACGTAAGCACATTGCACTGCTGCAAACACGGGTGTGCACGCACCAGTGTAAGATGATGTCTTGTGCTCTTTGGGGCAGAGCCCCATACGCCTTTTCACTGAACAAGTACAGGAAAATGGCCTTGCTGAAGCCCTTCCTTGAGCCTTTCTGAGTTTCAGTGTCTCCAACTGGGAAACGACAATGAGGGTACTGAGCCTCCGCTGTGCAGCACAGGCACACAGGTGGACTGATAAGTCCTATGTTCCACGAGAAAAACAAACTGGGTTTTAATCTGGCTGAATGTGCACAAGGATTAGCACAATGTGTTTCCAAATGACAATTTTGGCAGCAAGGTGGAGACTGGTTTAGGAAGAGGAAAAGCTAGAAGCAGGCAGATATGTCAGGAAGAAATGAGTATAAATAAAATGAGAAACATGAAGGCTTGAGGGACGTGCTAAAGAACTCTCTTTCATAGATGTTCATGTCCCTGTTCAATTTTCTGTCCTAAAGGGAACTTACAGCAATGAGGCAACTAAGGAACACTATACACAGTGGACCCTCCAGTTTCCACCAGCCTGAGCTAAGAACAACTTGGGGGATGGCCAGAATTTTAGTTCTAACTTACAACCAAAGTCTTGAGTTAGGACCAAAATGCTAGCCACTTGTGCTTCCAGATGTAATCCTGAAAAAGTTCTGGAAGGAACCTGACAGCATCCTTTCCTATGTGGGACTCACTGAGAAATCCTGGACCGGCGTCTGTCTGAGGACCCTGAGATGTGCCTGGAAGGGAGCGTGGCGTAAAGTTATACAGGGGAGAGACTTCGAAGGCAATCGGCCAACCTGAGTTACAATCAGTCCTCAGGTACAAGCTGAGTTCATAAGTCAAGGGTCCACTGTATATGGTTATCACTTTAAAATTGGCTGGTGAATAAACTGAAGGTGCTAAACAACATAATTTTTCCATGTTTTAAGGACTTCTCTTTACGACCTACAAGGACAAGAGACTCAGTCACGGTCATCTTTGGCAAGACAAAGCGAAGGGGAGGAAGGGTCTGGGGGACGGGGGGCGGAGAATGCACTGGTTTACTTGTAAAGCATTCCATAATCTCACTCTTGAATGCAGCCAAAATTCAGTAATCATCGTGGTTATGTACTTTTTACACAGCTCATCCTTGAAAGCAGAAACACTGATTGCCATTCCTGCTCACCGACACTAACCACCACAAGCGGTACCTCGGTGCTTGGACTTATTTCGTTCCGTGATTCTGGGGAACATGTGGACTTCATCACAGGAAGCAAAGTTTTGCCAAATGCCTCTGTTCACAAATGGAAGTGTTCCTGAACCGAGGCATTATTGTACTTGAATTTTGTATGTTTTGGTGTATTCCCTCAATAAGCTTAGAAACCACAAGAGAAAAGATTCCTAAGCATTGTTTGGGGAAAAGCCCTTTAGTGAATGCATGCATTGTAAACACTAATTCAAACTCTCCGTTTAGCTTCTCTAAACATAGAACTTGGCTAACATAGAAGCACACATAATTTAAATACAAAAGTGAAATTCAAATGAATCCCCACCAACCTACTGTGCAGCACAAGCATTCCATATAGATGAGCTTCTCCACGACTTAGTTTTGTTTTTTGTTTTCATCATTAATGCAAAGCCCCAGCAGCAGTCTGAAGTACAAAGTAAACGGAGGGCAAACAGCAACTGCCTGGTATAAATGACAGCAGTAAGAGAGCCGTTACAGAGAACACCATGGCGGCACAATCCCTGCCAAACAAATTCTTATTTCTCATGCTCCTAATTTAATGTGCATTTGCGAACCCTCTATAGTACTGGCCCGACTGAGGTGAGAGCCAATGAGGTTGGTTCAAAGTGAAACTATGGTGAAACAAACGACAAGCTCAGAAGAAGATGCACAAAGTGGGCAAAGGGGAAAATGGGATGCCAAGGGACTGGAGACGTTAACTGTGCCACTCATTTTGGAAATCTTGCAAGCACTGCATCAAATAAAGCCAAACTCGAGAAAGTCTCGTTTATCTATTCTGGCATAAAGCCGGGCTGGGTATCACTGGCTCTGCTGCATGACGAGAAGAGAGGAAAAGGAAGCCAAGATCGTGGGCCCGCTCCTTCCTTTTCCTCTCCAACAGCACCCAGCTCTGTCCAGGGCCTGAGAGCACATCCGCACCACCCCTTTCCTCTCAGTTCTCCTGGACAGCAACAGCCTCCTAACCCGGCTTCTGCAGCAGAGCTCCTGCCCGCTTTCAGTTGTACAGAACAGGAAAAATGATCTCACAGTGTAAATCAGATAGCACAGCACCCTGGTTAAGACCTTGTCAAAGACTCCCAAAGCACACAGGGTAAATTCCAAACCCCACTGCCTTTGGCATCTAAGCTCTGCAGGATCTGGAGCCTGTCTACCCTCCCATTCTTGACAGTGTGTGTGTGTGTGTGTGTGTGTGTGTGTGTGCGTGTGTGTGTGTACTTCCTGTATGTCAAGCTTCTCTTCCTCCCTACCACCTTTACACTGTCCTTCTTTAGCCATGGAATGGGTTGCTTCAGAAGCCTGGTGCTTCCTGTTTCCATGTGGCTTGAAGACCACCAGCCTGGAGCCCTTCCGGAGCACCTTAGCTGAGGTGATTCCTTCTGTGACCCGCTACCTCAATTCCCTGTTTGCTTCCCTCTTAGCATGCATCACACAGTGTAAATATTTGTCACATATGCCAGCTTACTCATAAAGTTTATGCCCTAACAGTAGGGCTCTGGGATGAACATAAGGTGTGTATCTTTCCTGATAGCATCTTTTTAAGTACGACTTCTTATGACAGAAATGGAACATCGATTATTCTACATGAACGTTACTATTTTTTCCCCACTTAAAACACCAGGTTAGTAGTAGAAATATGTTCCATGCTAGCATGTGATGTTTAGTGAAAAAGAAGTTCTGTGGTCAAATTCTAGCAAAGCTATGCACTACGTCACTCTTGGGAGTCAAACATGTACCTAAGGTACTAAAAGCTTTGAAAAGGAAAGAAATTCTTTGACCTTTATTCAGTTCATTGATTCCTGAATTAGTGGATTCTGCAACCTCCTCACTCTCTTTCCCTTTATCATTTATTAATCTCCTGATGTGTGAGTGTTCAACAGAAAAACATTTGAGAAACTATGCTCCATAACTCCAGGTAAGAACTATTCATCCACCAACTTTTCTAATTACCTGCATAAACGGACTCAAGGATTTTTTAGCATAACATCATATAGTGCTTCAAAAGAACCCTCTTGCTTTATAAAGTCATGCAAGGAAAAAGATGTCAGTGATTAGAAGAAAAAGCATTTTCACTAAAGCTAACTGATTTACGTGAGCTTGTAATAAATAATTAATAATTTACATAGGCCTAAAAATCAGACCTAGATTCAGAGTTGGTATTTTAAATGGTTTATGTTTTGATACCCGGTGGTTTAACTATACTAAATAATTCTTTTTTTTTTTTAATTGAGTTTATTGGTACATTTAGGGATACAGTACAGTTACATTCATTGTTGGGATCATGTACCTTTACATGGCAAGTCTTGACTCTCATTTTTTTCCCCTTACCTCTGCCCTCCCTTCACCCCCTCCTCCCCTCCCCATCTACAAACACTTTATTTTCATCTTTTCATTCTCTCACATTTTTTTCTTTTCCCTTTTTGTTCTTCCCCTACGTATCACACCTTCCCTACACCTTTAGCTCCTTTCCTCCCATTTCTAAATGTCAGTAATCTTATTAGAATCTTATGCATTGTTGCAGAATATTCACACCAGGGAAACTATTTGGTATTTACACATGTGGGACTTATTTATTTCACTTAGGAGTATATCTTCAATATGTATCCATTTTCCTATTAATGAATCTATTCTCTCGCTCTTTATGGCTGAGTAATATTCCATTTTATAGAAAAACCACAACTTCTTTATCCAGTTTCCAACGGATGGGCAAATAGGTTGTTTCCAAGATTTATATACTAAATAATTCTGCTATTGTCTGTGAACTATTAAGACAACCAGAGGCTTCTCAATTCCTGAAGAGGTTTTCGACTAGAATGTTTTGCCAACGGCAACCTCAGCACAAGCTCTTTCGCGCCATGCAGTTCTTTAGCTTCTCTGGCTCCTCAGTCATTTTTCCTTGGCCAGGTCACCAGAGGTTTCCCAGGTAGCCATGAGTACACAGCGTGCATTCCTTTGCATAGCAAGATATGAGGAAGATGATTTTCCATCGCTAGTGACTTTTCTCTCATCTTTGACCTACCTTTTGCAGTTTACAGAAACTCAGGGTCTCTGCATTGAGCTACATCCTTCAGCTCTTTTTAGTTTAGTTTTTTGTTTTTTGTTTTTTTTTTAATTGTGAGATAGGATCTTACTAAGTTACTAAGTTAACCAGCCTGGGCTTGAAATGGCAATCTTCGTGCCTCGGCCTCCCAAAGCGTTGACATTACAGGTAAGAGTCACCCAAACTGGCACTTTTTCCTTTTTACCATAATTTTCCTTAGTTCACAAAGAGTGCTGTTCACATTTCTTTATTCTTCAGAAAGCAGCAATAAATAAAGGTCAACATTTTTAAAAAGAGATTTGAAAAGAAGCCAGGAGAGTTAGATATTATGTCAATACATACAACTCTTTTTACAAAACCAACTTTAAAAATATGCATGTAGTGGTTATATTTATAGCATTAAAGTAAACTTTTGCAAGCTACTCTTCCAAGAAGGGCTTCTGTACTTAGTTTTAACCTTTTTTTTTGTTTTCCTTAAGTAGCCTGATATAAAAACACATTCATTCACTTGTTTATCAATTTAACAAATACGTCCCGCACATCTGACACTCAGGGTGCAAGCACCACGCCCACAGCTGACAGACGGAGAGAATGGGGTCACAGGGCGGGACCGGGCTGGAGGCGATGAGGCAGAGACAGGGCCTGACCACTTCAAGCCAACACACCCAGGGGCGGAAGAAAGAGCCTTCTTAGAGTTTCCAGGATACCAAAAGTCAATTTTTGAAGGACAGGACAACAAAGATATGGAGCAACAAGCATTTTCAGGCAAAGACAACAGTTTGGGGGAGGGCGTTTGAAGCCTAAAAGTCATGAGACAGACGTGGCGGGAGGACAAGCATGGAGTTAAAGGAGCATCGCTTCCCTCAGGGAGGGACCGGGAGGTTAAGGTGAGGCGCAGGAGGAAGACCACTGGCCATGGATGAGCACGCGCGAAGAAAGCCGCCCCCGCCGGCCTGGGAACAAATCCTCTGACAGAAGAGCTCAGTCGGCCGGCAAAGACAAGTTCCACAGCCTCATTTACATTCTAAATCCTAACTGTTCAAAATGAAATTACATGGAGAAATTCAGTATAACTTATTGTTTATGGCCATTGTGACTAATTCTGCCCAGCCTACTACGTATGGCGTTTTAAAAGATCGCTTTACCCTATCACTGCATCTTCAAGACAATTCCTGTCTTGTGAACTGAGAGAAATCCAAAATATATTTTGTCTTCTAATTTAGAAAGAAATTACAAAAGAAATCCATGTGACTACACTGTGAATTGATTTAAAAACACGTTAGTTAATATTCTATTGTTCAAATGACTAAGCAAAGGAAAAAAAAAAGAGAAAAAAGCAAAAAAGAAGAAAAAGAAAGAATGTCCCGTACATTCAGTTCTTTGGGATGTTAACTAGCTTGGAAGTGGGAGAAGAGTTTAACTTTAAACAATAAATTAATTTTACAGAAAGAAATTAAATCATTTCATTAATTTTGGGAATATTGTACCATGTAAAATGTCATTTATATGAAATAAAAATATTGATATTTCATTAAACTAAGGGAAACAGTGGGAAAGTCTGATGCATAGCTAAAGATTTGTTTTTAATTCGATTTTGAGCTCAAGTTTGTGGGTAAAGAATACCATGTACCACGAAGCATTCTGAATGCCTGAGCAGAGCGACATTCAGTCAGTTCCAGCTATTCTGGGGCAGACTTCGAGTAGAAATAATTATATTCAGAGGCTGCTCTGGGCCATTGTTTTCCAGCTTCCCGCAAAGCGCTCCAGATAAAAACATCCTAAATTCAAACGCAGCTGGGAAATATTGTCCGATGCAGCGGCATCCCAGGGGGCACTGCGAATCTCTGGCCGTGGGGTCGCCCTTGGGGGAATCCTGGAAAGCATCTGACCAGGCAACCTGCTACTTGTCAGACACTGTCACCATGTTAAGGAACGAATGTATAGGAGATTCTACGCTGTAAGAAACGAAGTTTTGCTAGCTTGATTTCACTTTTCTTTGTATGTCATTCACAGGGAGCCCTAAAGTCCTGAATTTTACCCTACACCATATACTGCATAAGCACAAATATATATCTGATCTGACGTAGATATACTTAGAGATCCACACCTACCCTTCCTGGGTCGTGTGCACCTTAGCATTCCGCTGTACCTACTGCCATCTTTCCTGGCCAAAAGTTTTGACAGCTTCCTGGTCAGCTGTCCCAGAAGAAAGCATCTGCAATAATATTTGGTACATAATCATGACTGATTATGATTGGTACATAAAGTTGATAAGTAACCAGAAGTACACAGATGTTTTTAAAAATAGGTTGGGCGTCTTCACTTAAGGAAATAAGTTACATGAGGATCATGGCACGGGACAGAGAAGGTGCGGGGCGGATGTATATGCCATGCTGACCAACACTGTACAGGTAAGCAGCTTTCCACCCGGCCCACAGGTCAGGCTCGCGATACAATTTGATATAAGAAAAGCACTGCTATTACACCAAGGGAAAAACGTCGGCATTTTCATGGTGTTCTCTTCTCTCCTTTCAAACACAAAATATAGAAAAAATATAAAAGAGAAACAGACAAATTTGACTAAAAATTACCCATTCAAAATGTCCACAAAAGTCCTAATTGCATAATCGCATAAGCTTAGTGTGGGCTATGACACAGAATTATGTAATTTACAATCTAAAAGTGCTCTTAATATTTACCCAGACCAATATTCTCATTTGTGAATGAAATTTTAAGAGGAAGGAAGGAGATAAAGGAAATTCAAAGTCTGTGATACCAGCCAAAGCCTAGAACCTACATCTTTAAACTCTTGGCTTTTATCTTTCGTTTTTTGAGACAGATCTAATTATATAGTTCAGGATGGCCTTGAACTTGCATGATCCTCCTGCCTCAGCTTCCTGAATGCTGGGATTATAGGTGTGCAGGTGTGCACCACCATACCTGGCAAACTCTTTCCAGTTCACTGGAATGCCTCCTATAATTTTTTTTTTTTTTTTTTTTTTTTTTTGAGACAGGGTCTCACTATGTAGTTCAGAGTGCTCTGGGACTCATTGTGCAGCCCAATCTGGTCTCCAACTTACAGCAATCTTCCTGCCTCAGCCTCCCAAGTGCTGGGATTCAGGTGTGTGCCACCACACCTGGCTATCTTTATTTTGTTTTCTTTTTGAAATTTTCGTTTCAGGAAAAAGCCCACACATTTTGTGTATGTATTTGTGTTTTGCATAATAGATGTTTGGAGAGATTGAAAGCTATGTTCGCCTTATATTCTATCTGAATTTATTTATATTCTTCTAATAATTTCTAAGTCTTGGAAATGTAAGCCAATTTACCAATATTAAATAAAAGTACCAAACCCAATGATTTTGTGTGTGTACTGTGTTTCTCTTAAAAAATGACACACTGCAATGTCTAAGGAAGAATGTACCTTTTTCCTCCAATATTCATGAGGGATGGTCATTTTATCACAGTTTACAAATCCCTGAATCCTGAACACAGATGAAAGGACAAAAATTCAATTTATTTGGATTAGAGAAGAGAAAATTGTGGAGACCTTAGACTTCTTTGCCATAATTTAGAAAATCCTTGAGCTCTGTAAATTGCTGTGTGAGCTACTAAATGGGAAATCTCACTGAAAACTTTCTCTCTATGCAAATAATAAAGTGAAACAGAATCTTTCCAATCATTTTTCAGACAAACTGCCAAGTTGAGCCTAATGATATGCTTTTGGAGATACCGAAGTAATGATCTTTGTTTTTTTAGCAAATAATCTTTTTAAATCACATGGTAGACATTATAATTGAAATACTTAAAATGTAGTAATTATGCAATAAGTACTTACAGTGAATGAAATACAGACATATATTTAATTTTTAAATAGAAGAAAAGTAACCACTTGACATAAAATTCTATACAATGTATATAGAACTCAGTTTCTATAATCTGCCTCTTATAAAAATAAAATGTCAAAATAAGAATATGTTGGTTTTATACTTATTTGTGGATCAAATAAACTTATGACCTAGGGGAGATGTCTGCTTTCACTTCCCCTGTGTAAAGAAAGTCATTACAATAACTTTTTTGGAGTTTGCCTGATAAACCATTATCCCAAACCCGGAGAAACAGGTGCCCCAGACAGAGTCAGCTGTGGTTAAGATCTGGTTACATGGAGGGGAAGCGACTGCAGCCCCAAACAGGTAGCAATGCTTACAGGACCATTCTGTAAGTTGCTAGAGGCACAGTCCCGTCTTGGGGAGTATCACCATCCTTACAGCGTGTCGCAGAAACCCTCCGAGGGTGTCAGGTTCCCATGCAAGCAACGAACACCTCTTGATTCTGGCAGGGTAGGGCCAAAAAATCACCACTGAGCAATAAGCTCAAAGAGTTCTGCACTAAAAGGACACTCACTGTCCAAGGAAAAAACGAGCCTTGGGCCGGGGATTTAGCTCAGTTGTTCTTCAACCTGCCTCATAAATGCAAGGTCCGGAGTTCGATCTCCGGTACTAAAAAAAAAAGAGCCCCCTGCTCTTAGGGGTGGACTGCTATGAGTTCCACACCTGCAGCACGGCTATTCTCACGCTCTTTTCCTCTCACCCAAGAGGGGAGAGAAAGAAGCTGCAACAACAGGAATATGTGTGAACGTCTCAGACCCAAGATACAGGTTGGCAGAAAGACTAAGATTAATCATGAAAGTAGAGAACGCTTTTCTCCAACATCTCACTGCCCTAGGAACAGGACTCTGGTACTAAACTGGTGACTCGGACTGGAAGGAGCTGAAAGACACAAGCTGTGAGGGAAGCAGCGTCAGAGGGGGACAGAGATCAGGCGCCAGGGACGTGAACCTCCCAACGCTCACCATCACCCCATCAAAGTAAACATTAAACACAGCTCAATTCCTGTCACCTGATACAACTTCTCCAGTTCTCAACAACAGCATATGTGAGGAAACCAGGAAAAGCAGACAAAAAGAAAACCATAGCCTTAAGAGTAAGAGCAAGCACCCGATTCAGATATGGCACAGACACTCAAATTAGACGAGCAGTTAAAACGACTATGATTAATAGGTTGAGGTGCTAACAGGAAATGGCAGGCAATACGCAAAACCAGATGTACAATGTAACCAGAGAGATGAAACTCCCAGGAAAGAATCAAAATAAAATATCAGAACTCAAACTCACTGTAACTGAAATGAAGGGCTTATCAGGACACTGGATATAGCCAGTGTGGGAGCAGTGAGCTTAAAAATAGCTCAGTGGAAACTACTTCAACAAAGAATATAGGACTGAAGCGAGGAAACAGGATATCCGAAGAGAATGGGATGCTCACTAAAGGTGCACCATACATGTACTGCAGCTGGAATACCAGAAAGAGGAGGGACTGGAAAGAGGGCAGAAAAAATAACTGAACTAATAATGCCCAAGCATCTACTGATGTTAATGATTGCCAAACCACGTGTACAGGAAGCCCCAGACCACACTGCAGGGTCAAAGGCGCAATGCAGTCAGAGGCATGCTGCATTAGGGTGCTGCAGGAGACCCAATTCAAAGAGAAAATCGTGAAAGACACCAGAGGTGGGAGGGAAATGTATTACCTATCGAGGAACAAAGTGAGAGTTAACGTGTATGTGTTCCAGGAAGCCCCCAACTAGAATTCCATAGTCAGTAAAATTATTCTCCAGAGGGGAGGTAGAAACAAAGGCTTTCTCAGGCAAATGAACTGAAAGATACAGCAGACACAAATAACGCTGAGCGTGTGTGCACCTAACGGAGGTGTCAAAATACGTGAGGCAAATGAACAGCAGAGACCGGGGAAAGAGACATATCCAGTTTACAGCTTCAATATACTTTTCAGAAATGTGTAGATCAAGCAGCAGAAAAGCAGTCAGAGTTTAGTTGATCTGAACAGAACTATCGATTAATTTGACTTAACTGACATATACAGAATATCTCTCTCAACATGAAAACCAAAGAAAAGAAAACAAACAACTATGGGTTAAGACATCTCATTGTGTCATTTAACAGAGACAGAAAATGAAACTTAGTACATGAAGTAACTTTGCAAAAGTCAAAACAGCTGGTAGGGAGTTGGGCTTGATTCTAAAGCCTGCATTCATAAGTGTTATAATAACTGTACAATGTCATAAATGTTACAATGAATGTACAATGACTGTGTATTGGTATTAATTTTAGCTGCTGAAGAACAGGCCCGTGGCACTCAAGTTTCCAGAGAACCATTTCTAGGATAAAATTTACATGATGAGGAGATAGACTGCTTTGAACACCTGAAAAATAGCACTTAACACAGCCCTCCGGGGCAGCAGAATGCCATGCAAAATAACTATAGGTACCTTTCAGTAAGTTCATTCATATCTGTTCAATCTATAGATCATACCAAAGTTAAGGAGAAACCACAATGCCGCAGAGAACTGATTTTGATAGCAACGTGTTTCTCTGAGATTTACTATTAGGCAGGTTTATCTTCTGCATAAATTCTTCCTTCACCCTGTGTTCTTGGGCAAGCTACTTACCTTCCCACATCTCAGTTTCTTCATGCATTGAGAGCGGATAATGACACCTACCTACCTTGCAAGATTCCCGCAAAGCCAAGCGAGAATTTGCATGGTGTGATGATGGAACCACAGGAAGGCTCCCCGAAGGGTGACTGTCCCTGTTATTACTATCACATCACTGCTCTCACACAGTGGAGCGTATCCCCGCACTATGAATGTGTATCTCAGAAAAGCACATCAGAGCTGCCTGTCTGTTAGCTGACTTGGTAAAAAAATGAAGATGACCAGTCATGAGGCAGTGGAGCAAAAGTGTGAGCCAGAAAAGTCAGAGAAAAACCTGGGAGCTTCTTTGACATTTCAGACATGAAGTTGGTTAGTTGAGAGAGGAAACTGAAATTCACACAGACAGACCGATACAGTCCATTGGTCCCAAGGGCAGCATTTAGTTTTCAGTCAGAGAGGCCTTTTGCCAAACAATTCCATCTCCAGAACCTCGCCCAGCAATGGATATTATCTTATTCACCAGGAATTAAGGGCTGGAGTGGCTAGATTTTGTAAAGGATCACATGCAAAGGGCAAGGGACACTGCAGACCGACCCCACTTCTGAGCTGGGTAAACTCTGAAAGAAGAAATAACAAGCTTCTGTGAAAAGTTATGTTTTCAGCTTTTGCAAATCAGAGGCTACGGTCCAGGAGGGTGGAGTGAGTGGGACTCACTCTGAATAAATCCCAGAGGAAATACCAGTGGGACCACAGACAATTAAACAGCTCAGATTTGCAAGAACATACCCGTGATGTTCAGCTGAATTTATTACTTTTTAATTTATCAGGGCCATTGTGATGAAACCAACAGTCCCCTCTTCGACTGCTTGGCGTGTTACCCAACAGCGCAGGAGAGCCAGCTCTCCCCGGCTAAGCGCTTCCCCAAACGGAGCGAGTGAGAGGATTCTGAAAAGATGCCTACTTTCAGTCCTTCGTTTCTGGCAACTAGGAGGTCAAAACAGGTGACAAAAAATATTACATGGAGATTCCAGAGACAGCCTGATGACCTGTTTTTAGTCACAAGACAACGGTCACTCTGTCTTACTTTTCCTCCTCTTCGCAGCTATAGTTCAGTGACCCCGCAGTCTGCCTGTGTATTCCTTAAAGTTTAAAAAATTTTAACTGCACAAAACACACATGGATGTATTGAGACTATATTTAAGGAAAGCCTAATTTCCCACCAGAAGCCCCTCTCCCCTCCAAGCCCAGCTTCGACCTGCACCACAGATGAGCACATGTAACAGTAGCACTTCTATCTATTTCTTTGTGTACTGATAGAAAATAGCTGGTATCTCCATTTGTAGTCTCTGCTATTATCATGCATGTACAGTCCTGTAACTTGCTTTTATTGAGCTATAAGAAATTCTAGGATTAATGTGTTCATTTATATATAAATTACATGATTAGAGGACACAGTCCTGGACAAGCAGCAGGTTCCAGGCTCACTTGCTGTAGAATAATAGCCATGGCCTTCTATGTCACCTAGTTTTGAATAAATTCCCTGTCAACCTCTTTCACAGGGTGTGTGTGAAACTAAGTGGAGTAATAATATGTCTGTGTGTGCTTGGAATGCCATACATACAAAAACTATTCGTCTCAAATGTTATCTAGAAGGTTATTGGGTAATGCACCCAATCTTTACGTATACGCTCCAAGTATTTACCACGAAATTTTAAACAAGTCACACCTTAAAAACATTTTGATATTGAGGGCTGGGGATTTAGCTCAGTGGTTCGGTGGCCTACCTCGCAAGCGCAAGGACCTGAGTTCGATCTCCGGTACCACAAAAATAAACAAACAAACAAACAAAAAAACATTTTGATATTGAAATCTAGCTACTGAGATTTAGTTACTGGCACAGCCTCGCGTGTAATTGAATGCTTCACTGGAGGCACTTTAATAGCTCAAAGGCTTAATCGCAAGAAAATATATTTGCTTATAGGCTGAAATTATTAAATTGATCATTTCAAATCTTTTTATATCTGTAAGTTTCTGTACTTGATTTCCAGAGCAAATAAGCAACAATCTTAATGCATTCAAAGAATTTGAATGAAGTCAGATAAGAGGTTGCAAAGCTATGACATTTTCAAATTTTTAAAAATTCATCCCTGGACAGGCATGGTGTGCATGCCTATAATACCAGCACAGGGGAGGCTGAGGCAGGAGGATCACCATGAGTTTGAGGCCAGCCTGGGTTCAAGACCACTCTGAACTACATAGCCAGATCCTGGCTTAAAAAAAGAAACCCAAATCCCCTACATGTGGAATTATTTTATTAAAAGCAACTATACAAATAATTTCAGTTTAAATTACAATTCCTTTTTTTTTTTTTTTTGAGACAGGGTCTCACTATGTAGTTGAGACTAAATTGGAACTCATTATATAGCCCAGGCTGGTCTTGAACTCACAGCAATCCTCTTGCCTAGGCCTCCTGAGTGCTGGGACTATAGGTTTGTGCCACCACGCCTGGCTTAAATTATAATTCTTTTAAACAAAATGTTACATACAATACAATCATGAGAGGTTTCCATTTTGAATACATTACTATATTATGATTTTTTGACATGGCTAAAAAATGCCCTAGTCTCTAAATTAAAGAGCACTGTGGTAACATTGGTTATAGTTCTGTTACTGGACACACTGATTTTTCTTTTTATCTTGACAATTAAACACAAAATGAAAAGAATGCTATGTGCAGCCCCTCTTTTCTAGATTTCTTCATGCATAAGATCATCAATAATGAGTGATACTGCTTCTTCCTTCGATAAAGCCCCTCACCCTCTTTCTTCCTCCTGACTGCTTGGCATTATGAACTCTGAGTTTGATCTTTGGCTGAGGGTGTGTAGGGGGTTATGGGAGTGACTGATGCACTGATGCCCCTGAACCTTCTTCTTCTCCTTTATTTCAAACACCTTATCTCATGCTGTTTCTTCAGACTCTCCAAGTCCAACTGGGTTCTCAATGTAAACAGTTCATGAACAGGCAGAAGGACCACGGGGAAGTCCTGACATACACAAACGTAAAAAACATCACACAAAGCCATGATGCTCTTAGAGTGTCCCGAGAGCACAGTCAGACGGCTCGGAGATGAGGTCAGACCTGGAAACTCAGGGCTTCCCAAGCCCATTCGTGTCTGAGGAGAAAGGTGGTGCTATTGGAACTCCACTCACCCAATGTCTCCCTTCTGATGCCAAACAAGGCCAGAATCACAATACTCGGGACCACTTAGTTCAATTCCAAATCCTAACTCTGACTGAATGTAAACATTTAATTAATTAGTGGAATAAAATGGATTTAAAAACACCATTTGGATGCATCAGAATGGTAGTTTTAGGACCTGTTTTTAATATCCTGGTTTGTGCCAATTTTTCTAAATAGAGAAATTTTGGTTTCTGGTCCTTAAAAAATACTCGCTTTCACTCGTAGCAAAAATGAAGGACTGGGCCAGGGATTTAGCTCAGCGGTTCGGTGGCCTGCCTTGCAAACGCAAGGACCCGAGTACAATCCCTGGTACAAAAAAAAAAAAAAAGAAGGACTAACAGTGGTAGATGGTCTGATGAGGTAGAGATAAATAAAAGATGTAATCCTTCTACATCTCCATTTCATAAATTGGGTGGGTAGCAGAATAAGCAACGAGATCCGAAGCCCACAAGGTCCTAGGTCTAGCTCCAATATACATAGCAGTATGGATTGTTTCTCTAACTGTATCTTTAACATTCTCCATGACCTAGGGCATCTGGTGGGAAAAATGTCCCAACTGCAGCAGGTTACAAAACTATTACTCAGATACCAAAGTAATAAGCTGGAGACACTTTCAGTGGCTCACAAACTTTTTATCGTTGTCAATTGCTCTCGTTTTTTTCAAGCTCGTGTCTTGGTGTAGTTACAAAAGTAATTCCTTGCTCATTTAGATAACATGGAGAACAGACAAACCCAAGTAGGAAATGCCACCACTCGAGATGACTGGGCTCTCACGGTCTCTGTTATGTGGCACTTAAGGACACCGCGCGCCTCATCCATGACTGTATGACAGGTCCCAAGTTTCTTTAAGTATTGTTGAGTATGTACTGAATTTTGGCTAAAATTTGTTCAGAACAGCCTGTCACTCCAGATTTCAGAAAATGAATGGTATAAAGCAGATCTTCCAATGCAAAGACACCAGGGGGATCATTTAATCATTTAATGGTGAAAGTTGTATTGATGAGGAGGCCACAGTGGCTCCTTCCTACATCAGCTTCTGCTAGGTGTGCTATTCCTGGACTCCAACTCACCATGATGGATGTGATCACTATGTATCCCAAACATGGACTAATAAAAATAAAAATTTAAAAAGCAGCACACACTGTGATGGGCAGAGCCCAAATCATGATACAGTCACGATGTACACAGAGACACACAGTATCTGTGCCCGCGTAGTCTACAACCTAATGTGAGCACACAGGATAAATTCACTGCCGCAGAAGCCGCAGGTGGGTTAGGCGGGGCAGGTATGCAGTGAGGGAGGCCGGGCCAGTTCTTGGAAGAGAGCAACACATGCCCTGGACTTTGACGGAAGTAAGTGGGGCATGCGATAAAGGGATGGGAAGGAAGGATGGAATTCCAGGCCACAGGGACCACTGGCCTTGGCAGGAATATGGACTCATGAGTGGTACAATGGACAAGTGTGAAAAGTGTGTGCTCAAATGCCCGCAAGGTGCAGAGAGTATGAGAGGGGCTGTAGTGAGGAGAGTGTCTTCTCTGGAGAGCAGTCATGCGAAGGGGTAATTTCCTAGTTTCAAGAGAAGCCTGAAGCCTCTATTTTTAAATTAATATTGGTACCTAATTTTGAATAAAACGCAGTAGGAACCACACACATCCATGAGCTGAGTTCTGCTAACAGCCTGCCACTTCACAATTCGAGCTGCAGCTAAAAACTGTGGGGACTCATTGAGAGACCCGTGCCCAGTGATGCCTCGGAAGCTTGGGTGGCTGCCGTGTTGGAGGTGAGTCTAGGAGGGCTTCAACCAAGACAGCGGGAAGGAGACAGATCTGAAAATGGGGAACAAGGAATACAGCTATTCAATAGGTGACAACTAGAACTTGAAGCCAAGACTCCCATTCCCTTGCTCCATACTTTTATAACTTCACCAGCATTGCAAGACACCTTTTTAAAAATGAAATAGTATTTATTTTGCAATTCCTAAGGTAAATGGAGATTCTTTGCCAACATCACCCTGAAACACCAGATGGTCTTTCACTGCAGTCTCAGCACCGTACAGGCAGACAGTGCACTGCCATGAGCTCTAGGAGACACGATGTGCAGAGAAAGGGTGGGGAAAGACAAACAGCACAGCGAGTGGCCACCAAGAGAGCCCTTGATGCCCGGCTTTAAGTAACATTCTACGCCAGTTTACAGTGAAATAGTGGGCAAAACAAAAGACATAATAGGAAACAGGGAGACAGATCTTTTGCAAATGGGAAAGGAATCACGAGACTGTATGTGCACAATTCTACCATGAGTGAGATAATTATGCACTGCAAATAATTACTAATAAAAATAAAAAGTAAAAAAGATATTGCTCTGGTGTGAGTGATGGTGTTCCTCTCACAATTCTCCTTGCAACTTAACCCTCACAGTGGGGGTGCTGGGAAGTGGGAAGAGACCAAATCACAAAGGCTCTGCCCTTAGGAATGCGTCCGTGCCTCACCCATGGCTGGGAACTGGCTCAGGTCTTCTTGTTTCCCTTCTACCTTCTGCCATGAAGCAACAACCTCTTGCCAAGGGAGGATTCAGCCAGAAGGTCCTCATCGGGCACTGAATGCCAGTACTTTGGCCCTAGACTTCACAAGCTAGGAGACATGTTTCTAAAGCTTGTGAATTACCCGGCATGTGACATTTGGTTGTAACATTACAATGGACAGACAGACAACACTAAATATGTGGTAAAGGAACACAACATCTCACAAATCCTATGACCGAAAGCTATTCCATCGGTTCCTTTCCAGACTGTGTGCATTAGGGTTGATCCCTGCACACTTGTGGGAGTGGAGACTGCAGCTGCCACCTGATTAGTGCCTTTTAGAAGTGTTTTCTAGTTCAGTGGATAAGCCAGACAGACGGGAAGGAAGTCAAATGGAAAGTGAAGTCATTAGGTGGGGCGGGTGATGTCAAATCTCTGGGTGTTTTCTCTGCTAACCTTTTCAGTGAGAGCTTTACTACATTTGTCTGCCTGGCATAGGGCAAGCTTATACAAGAGCATTTGTTAAATGGCTCTGTGAATAATAATACATCCCTCCTCCCTGCTTGACAGAAAGCTGTTTTTCTTTATTAAATAAAATATTGAATTGAATTTTGTGAAATAAGCACAGAAGTTCTAGTTGTACTCCAGTTTATGACATTTGGAAACATGTTACATGTGGGTCTATAATGATGTAGGCAAATGATGGTGTATTCTAACCTTGCAGGGAGCTTGAAGTCGATGTTCACTTCACAGCAGTGGTAATCAACTTTCTACCAATGTTTGTGGCTCCTTGTTCTTTAAAAGGACATAGGGTAGGGGAAAGGTAATAAGGGAAAAGAAAAAAAATTATGAGAAAATGAAAAAATGGAAATAAAGTTCTTGTAAATGGGGAGGGTAGGAGGGGGTGAAGGGAGGGCAGGGACAAGGGGAAAAAAATGAGAACCAAGACCTGTCATGTAGAGGTACAAGATCCCAATGATGGATGTAACAATAAACTCAATGAGAGAGAAAAAAATAAATAGAAATAAATAAATAAAAGGACATAGGAATGTGGTGGTGCTCAGAATATACTATATCTATGCCAGACCTGGTGGCTCATGCCTGTAATCCCAGCACTCGGAAGGCTGAGGCAGGAGAATCACTGTGACTTCGAGACCAGCCTGGGCTACATAGTGAGTTCCAGGTCAGTCTCGACTATACAGTGAGACCCTGTCTCAAAAAAACAAATATTAAAAAAAAAATACTACATCTAGAGAAGCCCCTGTATTCTGCCAGTCGGAACAGCTTGGATTCCACGAAGTAGTCAATGCCCTGACGTGTCAGGGGCCTCAAACGGCAAAGATTCCATCTCTCATTCACACTGTGCCCAGCACAGGGGTCTGGGGCTCCACTCCCTGGTGTCCTCATTCCTTGATCTAAGCTGAGGAGGCAGCCACTGACCCTGCTGGCCATTGAGGCAGAAGGAAGGAAAGTTCTTTGGCTCGGAAGCTGCATGTGTCACTTTTAATCAAGACTTGCTGGTGAGAACGTGCCTAAGAGTCTCACTCCACTATAGCTACGAAGGGTAATTTTACCACGAGCCCAGAGGCAGCAAGCTGGGAATATTTGGTGAACAGAACTAATAACTATCACGGTTACAAGAATTCCTCTATTATGGTTTCAGGTGTCTTTGTTTTTTTTATTTGCCTGCACTGTGAAGTCAGAATCTGTGATTCAAAAGATCTTTGGACAATTCTTTTGATTCGCAATACATGAAGAGTGTTAAATCTCAACTGAAAGTGTGATTTAAAGAATTACATGTTTAGAACGTTTCTCCCCCATGTATGTAATACAGAGAGCATGGGTATATACTCCATACCCTATCCTGTCATCTATCTGTCTATCTCTCTGTCTTCTATCTATCTACATGTCTAGCTCTGCAATAATACTAGAGTTTCTAGGCAGAGATAATACAAAAAAATTATTCAAATGAGTTGAAAGCTTGGACTGGAACCGTAAGGGGGCTGATGCAGGTACAGTCCACAGTGGACATCAAAGCCTGAGTGGGCACCTTTTCCACGGAACTGTGGTCCACTGCAGACTGTGGGGGAAGCACTCCCCAGGAGGAGCCTTCTGACTTCTGGCATCTGCCCTGCAAATCCTGTGTGCTGGGAATTGCACTGGTGAAGAGAAAACACCTACCCACGCAGCCTGTTCTCCCTCTAAGGTCAGAGTCATAAATCCCAGAGGTCTGGGACGCTCAAATCTTTATCTTCAGATCTTTCTCCCAGGAGCTGCAATCAAAGCTCTGCTTTGATGTCTGTTAAGATTTTTCTGCCCGTCCTTCTCATGTCTGCAAACTACATCGTTCACCAAGCTAAAAGACAGGAATGGTCCTGGTTTCTCTCTTTATTTTCCCAGGTTAAACCAAGCACAGTCATGGCAACTCTGCTGGGAACTCCTCACCCTCCCCACACAGCCTTATACTGCTGATTTGCACCAAGGACAAAGTCTTCTAACCATCTCTCTGCTATATCACTAACTCGCGCTCCAAATGTATTTTCCATACATCATTGTAGGAATTTAAAAAAATATACACAATTTCCTTTCTTAAAACTTACCATTAAAATATTTAGTAGCCATGTTTGACGAAAGATGTTTATCTCTATGTGTGGGGCTCACCTTGGAAGGATCTCGGCCAGACCTTGGACAGCTGTGGGGAAAGGAGGTACACATCTCCCGCTTCACACTCACTCCTGTGTGTGTCTGAGTAGAACATCTTGCACCGGGTTACTTTCTTTCCTCTCTCTTGCCTTCCCATTTCTGCACTGGAATGGGATGAAGAGCGCATGCTCAAGGTGCACCAGCTCTGTTCATTTATAACATGTCTCCGCTCTACCTGGATGATTTCAATGCACAAGACTTACTCTGAATAAGCCCTGCCTGATCTGATGCAACCCATGGCAGGGACTGCATATTTGCCTCACACACCACTCTCTCTTTCTCAACAAAGGGCCACCTCTCCGGCCCTTCATCAAGCCTCTGCACCCCTCTTATCCCGATCTTTGCAGGGGGTTAGCCTGCTATGGCCAGCTGTGCCCCAAAGAATGGTACGGGCTTCTGGGTTTACCAGAAAGCGCTCAGGCATCAAAGTCTCCTATCTACCTGATGCCAGGCCCTCCAGTCCTCCAGGAGATGCTCGCTGGGCTGCGAAGCCTTCCCTAGAAATCTCACTGCGGGGGAGACAAGTGCACATCACAGGGAGGGAGGGCGACCGAGTTCTAGAGTTTTCATCAGCACAGAGACCGGAGGTCAGCCTTCCTCAGCTTGCCACCCCTTAGGCCCATTCATCTCCCCTAAAGACGACTTGCTGTCCCAATTCCTAAATCCTTGCACTTCCCTCCTCTCTATGCAGAGGGAGTTCAGCTCCTAAACACTGGCTCACGATTTCTCACTTTCGTCACATCCCCATGTGTGCAACACATTCACAAGCTTTTGCCCCTGCTCATCTGCCCAGTTTATCTCTGCAGATTCAATTACTGAGCCTTCAGTGGGTGAAGAAATTGCCTTTGTCCTACATCGCTTAGGCTCAGGGCAAATTTCAAATTCCTGAATTAATGATGAGCTTTCTCTGAAGAGAGAGCACTGGGCTACTCCGGCATCAGATGTGTCGCTGCTTCTAATGCATGTACTTGTTTCGCAGCCCCAGGACGGAGCCCGGGTGGCTTGGCTCACCACTGTACCCTGTGTGACTGGGCCAGTGCCTGGCTTCTGCCGGGCACTCAGCAAATACCTGCCGCAAAGATTTCTACGGTGTGAACGTACACACAGGAGAAGCACAGGTGTCAGGCTCATACGATGCAAAATCACCCTGGACACCGCATGATGATGATGGTTGTTACACTGCACAGCCAATCTTGTTCACATTTACTCGTGTGATCAAGATCTCTGAGAAAAACAAGCCACCTGCTCCCCGATAATGGGGGCCTTGGCTCTCAGTGAATTTAAACATAACTAGAGGACTTTGTAAAGGAGTTGGAATTTGTGATAAGTACAAGATTTATTTTTTGACTCAAACTGCAGTTCCAAGAAGCAAAGACTGTTTTGTTTACTACTGTATCCCTGGACGGTGTCTGGAAAATATTAGATCTTCAAATATTTGCTGAATAAATTTTACATTAGAAAAATTGTCTCCTTCAAGAAGTCTTGTTTGAAATGTGAGGCTTCCTACTACTGAACGAATAGAAATGAGCGCTGCTTGGAACGGAGTTCTAGAAATGGCAGAAGTTAATCCACACTGTATACGCCACGGGGGCAGCATGCGACAGCGGGAATACGGGTTTCACAACTCACAGCACCTCAGAGATGAGAGGACAAAACAGTGGTGATACCCAGAAATCCTAGAGAGCACTTAGTGCAATCAGGCATGTCTCACGATTGCCTCCACTGAGGGAGGGGACGCGACTGCCCTTTTTACTGATTAGGGACACTAAAGTATGGGGCTGTTGAGGGGGACACCGGCTGGGGGGAGGAGTGGGTTTGAAGCCCACACTCTGCCTCTCTAGTACTGTGTTTTCTGCTCCGTGAAGGCAACTGGGCAATTCCGTGTGGTAACATCCCTCACTGAATAAGAGAAAAAATCCACAGCCAGGGAATACTGAGCTCTTGGTCAGGAATGTATTTTTAATTGACTTGGTCATTCTGAAAAACATAAGAATACATTCTCTTCTCTCCTATAAGAAACAAGCAAGGGAGCAGGGGACACACAGGAGAGCATGGAACTCCCCGAGCCCGAGCCTGCTCTGCCGCTTGCCCACGATTCACCCAGACGATTCTATCGCCCCTTCATGTTGGTCACGTCGCTGCCTCCCCCAAGAGCCTGCTTCTCTGCTCTTACCGTACTCTGGTTCTCAACAGACTCTCAGAGGGGCCATCCCTCCCTTCTTGAAACAGTTTTTGCTCCTATTAAATCAAAATAGACTGTTCTCCTCCTATGTGGCCAGGTTGAGACTCGGATGGGTGACGGATTTAGATTCTGTCCCCCACAGCCTGGGATGTCCGGAGCTTAGCTTGGGGCATCTGTAGTCAGAATCTGGGCCATCTCTTCTGGTCACAGGGCTTTCTCATACTAAGCTGACTACCACAGGTCCCACTCGTTGTGACTTCTGTGCCTCTTGAGCCCGCTCATTCAGGTTTCTTTCTGACTCCAAAACCAATAGCACCGTGTTTTCTCCGTCACCTGTGCCTGCCCACAAGGACAGCACAGGGCCCCGTGAGTCAGCAGTGTATCTGCTCTCAGCTGAGGTGCAGGAGGCACTGTCTTCCCATTTCCCCCTTCATGCTATAAAAATATGTTCGTTTGTGATATATTTGGCGGATTTTTCTGCCCTTTTGTGCTTTTGCTGGTTGACTTCACTGTTTAAAAAGGCCTTCGTATCTGATACGAAAGGGTTGCCCAGCATGCAAGAAGGCTGTGCTATTGCAGAATGCGTGTGTCCTCAAACAGAGACACACATGAAGCCAGGGAATATATTGATCAGCTGACGAGGACACAGCCAGAGGCTCCAGGAACGCAACCTGAACCTCCCAAAGGAACAGTGTTCAGTGCTTGTTAATTCAGAGTTCAAAGCTGCTTTATACAATGTTTTTGCTACAGATAATGAAGTGTGCTGTACATGCCCATGGCCTCAAGTCTGCCTAAATCTTTACTCTAAATCTCCCCAGGAACAATAACTCCACAGAACCATCTGCCCCCCGAACATATATCGTCTTGGATGCTTAGCAGATGCCCCACTTCGAACTCAGAACAAATGCAACTTTAATCCCTTGCATTGCTCCTAAATCTGCTCCTCTCACCATCCGGTCTCAGTCCTCATCCTCCTGGTTCCAAGCCCTGGTCACGGAAGTCAGTCTGGGTTCTTCTCTTCCACGTTACCACCTCTATTTCCTTACGTTATTTAATGTGGAGGTGGTGGGGATTAAACCCAGGACCTGCACGCTTGACTATACCCCAGCCCTTTCTTTTTCATTTTGATCCAGGATGCTGCCAAGTCACCAAATTGCCCAGGCGGGGCTGGAAGCTGTGACCCCTGCCTCAGCCTCACGATGGTGGGAATCACAGGTGTGGGCCACCACACCCGATGCCACTTGTCATATTTTACTCCAGCCCCCCTCCACTCTTTTGTCAGCAAGTATCCTGGTGCCCCTGGTTACTGCCACCACTGCCATCGTCACCAGATCTTTCCTGGAATACCCTGTCAGTCACCACGTCTACATCCTCTCTTTCACTTAGGGTCACTGTGCAAAGTTGTGAAGAAGGCACCCTAATCCCCCTTCCATAGCAGCATCTCATTTCCCACTCCAATACTGGCTCATTACAAAACAGCAGCCAGGTGAGGCCTTTAATGACTTGCACCCCCCAAACATTCCAACACCCCCACTCCAGCCTCTATGGTCTGATATGACGGAGTTCTGCTCACCCTGCAGTACCTGCTCACCTGTGTGGATGGCATTCTCTCTGCATTAGCTTTCTTTCTGTCCCTCCAGAACATCAACCTGAGTCCCGATTTAGGAAAGGTGTTAGTAGCTGCTCTTTGCCTGGAATGTCCTTTGGCCTGACTTTTACAAGATTCTCTCCTTGTCACTCGCACTCAATTTAAATATCAGCGAGAGTGCACTCTTGATCCATTCCACGGAGCTCCGGTGACACACAATCACAACACCTATTTTTAATTCTCTGACATATACACTGATTTCTTCCCCACACATACATAACAAAATTGTTTGTCTTTTGTTCAACGCTCTTTTGGTACTATCTACAGCATTTCTTGACACTGAAAAGGTGGATAATAAATCCATAAATATGTAGATATTACATGTCTACATCTATACATATTTGGTACTTGGCATTGAACCTGGGGCCTTGCATGTGGTAAGCATGATATCTCCAGTTCCAGGATTTTTTTTTAAACAAATGAATAAATCACACAATTAGTTTAAAGAAAGTCACTCAGCACCTAACACATGGTCACAGGTTTAGATTTGAATTACAGTGGGAAAGCACTGAGATTCTAGGAAGAGACAGGAGTCAGGAGAGATGGGGTGAAGTATAAGTTAGAGTCTAATTTGCTTTCTGAAGTTCGCTGTGGACAATGGAGCAGAGCAGTGATGGCGAACCTTTAGGGTTTGCAGAGATCACAAACAGCCCACTGCGGCACACAGGCCATGAGCTCGCCACCCCTAGGTGAGAGGTCAAGAAGAGAAACTGGGGAGACAAAAGCACGAAGGTTGCGGTCTGGGGGAGAGAGGACTGCAGCTCTGAGTTTGTGGCAGTGGAAAACAACTGCGAGGAAGTGGCAAACAAGGAATTAGGACCGCAGTGATATTTTCGTAGAAGGAAGCATGACCAACACATGGATTGAACATGGGGCCGAGGGAAAGGGAGAAGTTAAATTTGACTCAAATTTCAGGCTTTACTTACTGTGCAGACAGTAAGACCACTTAACAAAAGGAAGATTCAAATGGACGACAGCCACTTAGTATCTCCTTTCCCTCATCAAATAAAAAAAGATCCACTTATTAGATGATTATTGAGAACTTAGTATAATCCACGCATCTGGCTTTTTTTTTTTAACTGTCAATTCATATTGAATTCCAACCTTTGAAAATGAGTTTCTAAAGTCTATCCAGTGTGATATGTTTTCCTCATTATGTGTGTGTCCGTCCTTGGTAATACCTTTTTCTTTGTTCACTGTGCCTTCCTGTAGTGTTCATTTTTATTAGACATTCCAAATGCACCTGTCACTATTGTATCAGAGCCTCAGCAGCACACTGCACTGTAACTGCTCATCAGTCCCGTTCCCCAACCTGATCTCTGCTCAGGGCTGTGCAGGAGGCCACCATGCAAGTCATTACTGTGCTAAGGCAGCAATAAGAGGGGCCAATAATCCGAGTCTAAGTGATGACCTGTAATGCTGTTCAATGCCTTAGGTTTTGTTTGCTTTCCTTCTCTGGAAATTACTGCTGTGTATTCCTAACAGCTTTTAGGCCGGGACTCCCAAAGTGTACCCTCGACCTGAATGACCGTCTTAGTATTCAGTCCGAAGTCTGAGACTCCCAGCCGTCTTACTTGCCCACATAGCAGGTGAGGACAACACAGAGTGTTCTCTTCAACATTTCCATGTTTACTATGGTATTATTTATTACATAATCAAAAATAAGCCTGAGTTAGTAGGATATTATTGTTGCCATGATTTGGTTTTATACTAACATCTTATTACTTCACTAGTTTGCCCTTCACTTATTATAAATTCCATTCACATCTTTCCCTCAGTTATCAGGAAATTTCTAAAAAGTCATATCCATGACCTAGGGGAAACACTTTTTAAAGTCAGCAGTATAACCTTAATAGATTTTGACAGTGAAAAAGTTGATTTTCTCTGTAATCCCTTAAACAGAATATCATATATCCCCAAGCAAAAGAAATTCCACGATTTTAGATTACATTGAAAATACATGTCTAGAAACACTAGTTCCTTGTGCTAAGAAGAAGCCCTATATCAAGCCATTTCTGGAGGCCATGGTGCACTTTCCAGAGTGATAAACTTTCTCAGAGTATGACTTGAGGACAGTATGCCAACGAATGAACTTATTTATAAGCTAAATTAACTGTAAATATAAAATATATAAAATGATGTAAAATAATCTTATATTAATGTATTACATACTGTATACTTGACTAATAAATACACCAACATAGAAAAGGAAACTTTTCTAGTGTTTGGAGAAGTGAATTCCCATGGCTATCAAAGTTTGTTTATCCAACCTTTGTGGGAGGCTGATTTTTAAAGTTAAGACAGATGACTTGCTCTGAGAAAGGGCATACCTACCCCACAGCTTTCAATAACCAATGAGTCTTCCGAGTCTTTGGCGGTAATGTTACATGTTTCTAAATCTGTCTTTTGCTTTACAATCACACGAGCTTTGACAATCACTCTTTCAGACAACACTTGCCATCTCCCCATCTTCAGTGCTAATCAGTAAACTTCACATACATCTAATGTATGCTTTTGAAGAAAGTTCTCCTGAACTTATTCCATTCTTTGCTTTAAGACCTTTTACCAGTTCCCTAGTGCACGCATAAAGGAGGCCCAAATAAATCAGCCTATCATGTGAGTCTCTTGGGGAAGTAATTTGTGCCCATCTCACCAAAGCTGCTCCTATTTCTATCCATGGCATGCTACGGGCACTGGTCCTCTGCCTTCCAGACACTTTCTCCATGTTTTTACACATGCAGTGTGTCCCCTACTAAAAGAGTCCTTCCTTTGAGTTAGGGCATAGCCCAAGTCTCTCCACCAAAGAAATTCAAAACATGTCATGGCTGTGATCAAGACAGACAATTTACTTCTCTCACACACAACAGTCCGGTGGGATGAGCAGTCCAGGCTGGGTGTGCTGCCCACCTCCGTGTCACTACCCAGGCCACAATTCCCCTTATCTCTGTGCTCAGCCTTCTCCCAGATGCTTTCCATAGAGACTGGGTGGAGGCTGGGTGGAGGCCGGGCGGAGAGGGAGACAGATACACGGGACTGCCTGTCCACTCACTGCATGGACACATCTCCTTTCCCTTCACACACCACCGGCACTGGCTGTGTCATGTGGCCTTCCCTGTGTCAGTGAGGCTGGAAAATGCAGCCTCTTAAAGCCGGCCACTGCCCCAGCTGGTGAAGCTGCTTCCAATGTTAACAGAAATGCTGGAAGCCTGGAGACTGGGTTCAACCATCAGTGTCTATGTTGTCTGTCTGTCTGTCTTCAGTTTCTGCCTCCAGGAGCATGTTGATCTTTCAAACCAAACTCACACAAAACCTCCTCCTGGCTAGGCTTCTCTGACTTATTCTTATCCCACAGTCCTCCAGCGGAATAGCACTTCTGTAAAATTTTATAGACTTTTGTCTCCACTGTGAAACTGGGTACATTTCAGACACATTACAGGTAGCTACATACATGTAAGAGACAGTCAAAATGTAACATGGCCCCACTACCGGTCAGTCTCCCTTCATTGTTCACACAGAAAGACCGCTGCAGAGAGCGTCTGTGCCCAAGTTTTGTTCTGTACTACTGAAGTGGAATACGTAAGAGTCAGCATTTAATAATGCTGGCAATAATAAAACTGCTTTACTTGATACACTGACAATCTTCGTTATTACAAAGATAACATTTTTAAAAGTAATGTGTACAAATGATCGCGAGAAATTATACTTTTAAAAGGGACTTTATAATCAAGAGTACTGTGGGCCGGGGATTTAGCTCAGGGGTTTGGTCACCTGCCTTGCAAGTGCAAGGACTCGAATTTGATCCCAGGTACTCCCCCCACCCAAAAAAAGAGTATTGCAAAAGATTTTCAACTAAACAAAATATATCCTAAAATTTTCCTAAAAATGGTTTCTAACACCAACATTTAAACAAAGCATGTCTACATTCTTCATGCTTTAGTAATACATTACTAAAAGATAACAAGATTCTTGAATAATACTAATAGGTTCTTATATATTTTCAGTTTCTTATGTTTATTGTTTTTTATACTCATATCTGATTTCTTCATTCCATTTGCCAACATCGCAGTTACATTTGAAGTTTATATCTTTGTATTTTGGCATAATCAGATAATATGAGACCACTTTGGTTCTAGTGTGATGAAAGATTTTATTGATTTTATTTTAATACCAAATAATTATTGTACATTTAGTTATATATGACATTAACTAATTTAAGTTATAAAATTCATTACTGCAAGGTAAATGATGAATACAGCACAGCAAATATTTTAGTGCCTATTTTTCTTTCAATATTGAAATATAAATTATGAACAGGAAGTCATTTCTTTTGACTAATGACCTCACTGACAACGTAGAATAAATATTTACACATTATGCTACGTTGGTCAAAGTATTTTGAAACAGTAACTATTATGAAGTCAAATTTAGAAAAATTTTATGTATCAATGTCTTTAAAACAATAGAAGCATAATATATGAGAAACATGATAAATTCCTTTTATCTGAAACTCTGAAAGATTATAGCAGACTACCATTAAATTTATTTTTAAACAGAAATCTGAGTCTGTCAGTAATTTGAAATTTAAATACACATACTAGCCTGGGGGAGGTGTAGTAAGGGTTATTCCCAGGGCGAGATATAAACATGGAAATACATTTTTAAACACCTTTGTAAGCTCCACTGAAACATCTTATGTGGGGATTCTGTTAAAATATAGCTTAAACGCATTTACAAGACTAAGATTCTGATAAACATAGTAATCATGCTTCCAAAGGCCATAAAGCTGTGGTTAATAGTGAATATTTTTTTAAAAAAATTAATGCTTTGTTCTTCCTGTATACATAAAAAAACACTCAAACTTTAAAAGGTAAATCTTGATTTTTATCAGCAAACATATAATAATGCATGTGATCGATTTTTACTTATTTGGAGTTGCAAACACAATCAATAAATCATCTTTGAAGTGCCCTGACCACAATCAGTATACTCTGGCTGCAATCCAAAGGCCATTAATCAAAACATGTGGCCGGGAGAGTGAGAGCCCAGCCCCAGCAGTTAGGTAAACACAGAGCGGAGCTAATAAAAACCTATCTTGCTCTCCAACCACCACTGTGTTTACTTTTGCAAAGAACATAAACATTGTGATAAAATTAAAGTTGTGTAAAAAGTGAGGTTTGTTCACAATGACCAAAGTAAATATGTAGCAATTGAACACTCATTTTATGCTCCTAATTTGACACAAAAGTTTAAAGTTTAGATATCAAAAAATCTGAGAATTAGATATTTGAATCTGATGATTATATCCTTCTCGCAGATTAAACATACACACAATTTCCAAATATTTTGAGATTTAAACTAGGAAAAAATAATAAATTATCAAGAGCCAAGAATCAAGGTATAAATACGAAAATAGAAAAAACTAGAAAGACCAAATACCACATTTGAAATTGGTCCATGCAATTCCACCTCTCCTCTTTTAAAACTCAGTCTTCTAATATATTATTTTTATACAGCATTGCACCTTATTGACTGCTAAATGGAAACAAAGATTTGCTGAGCTACCACACAAAAGGGAATGGGAAACCCTCATTTCCATAAGAACTCTAAGGAAAGGGCTTACTGTAGTTTTGAAATGTTCATAAACACAATTCCATTCTCAGAAAAATATTTCTAGGATTTAGCCAAAAGCCTGTGGGAAACAGTGCTTTAAATTAACAGAACATCATATTCCCAGAGGTTCTGACTTAGTGCTTTCTTTCATACACAGGATCCATCTCACTGTCCTGCCCACCTGGAAAGGCAGGCAGGATGCATTAGTATGAACCAGTCTTTGCACTCGCAGAGCTCCAGTTCTGGCTCTACTATGTTCTTCTAGTAATTGTGCAAAAGCAATCAGGTACAGGGTGGATCTCAAATGTGCCCAAAAGGATGGTGCCTTGAAGGCTTTATCTCTAACACAGCACTGCGGTGTATCTTATCAACAGCCCTTCCTCCCTCCCTCCCTCCAAGTCTCTCCACTTCCAGGCTGCCATGAAGTGAGCAGCTGTGCCCCACCATGGCCTCTCTGTCATGACGTTTGCCTCATCATGGGCTCATGGCAACAGAACCAGCCAACCATGGACTGAAACCTCTGAAACTGTGAGCCTAAATACATCTCTGGAAAGCAAAGGCACAGCTAAACATCACTGAAACTCATTTTAACTCAGCTGTTCACAAATACGTACACAATAGAGACCTAATACAGAAAGCAAGAATTAAGAGAATTATTAGGATGAGATTCAAGTGTTTAGCATGGTACTAGGGACATTGTAATCAAATAAATATTAGTTTTTTGGTTAGTTTTGAAGAAGCATAATAAGCAGCTAAAAAAAAGTGTGGCTCTTAGAATGTAAGATTATCACAGATTCAACATTGCAATATCATTTATCTTTGGGAAAGTTACCTAGCAACTCCAGGTATGAGTTTCCTGACCTATAAAATAGAACAGTTGAATGAGACAACACATATAAAAGGGTTAGCACAACATTTAGAATATGATAAGTATTCAAATATGTTAAGTATTAATGTTATTGTTTATGAAGAGATTCAAGTGATTAGTACCTCTGTAGATGTAAAATCTCATTTATGAAAATTAAAAGGAAAATGACCAGCAAGGAAAATAAAAATTTAATATTTAACATAAAAAGGAGGTTTTCAAAAGCAACAGGACTCAAGGACCTCTATTGGAAACTAGCTCAACTCAGAAAAAGGTAATTAAAAAAATGAAATATGAAAAAATTAATCAGTATCAGAAAGATGAGACAACTTTATTAAATACAAAAAGTTAAACAATGGGATATCATTCACTGATTAAACTGATGTGGCCATTACCACTATGAATCGGAAAACAGAAGAGCAAAACCCTGCTCGTGAGAGTACAAATTGTGGTGGCTTTTCTGGAAGAATTCCATAAAACGTGACAAAGGATTAACAAGTACTTTGCCTACACTGGCCCAGTCATTCCACATGTGAGAGATTGTCTAAGGAAACAATCCACTGAAAGGGCAAATGTATGTAATGTAGACATATAGCATAAATGTAATAAAGCCCAGTTTCCAATAGGGAGTTCCTTACAGAAATGAAACATTTGTAGAGTTGGGCACTATGAGTACGATGTTAAAGAAATGTACCTACTAGAGTGAAAAATGTTTGCAATGTGTGTTTAGGAGAAAAATCTGAGGTTGCACCACACATGCTGTAAGCCTGCTTGTGTAGACCAAGTGCTGATGAGGGAGGCACAGGTCAGGGTCCCTCAGGGTGGATGACACTGAGTGTCTGGGGCTCATCCTCCTGTTTCTATGGGTTCTGAGTTTTCTGGGATCAGCATTTACTGCTTTTATAGTTAGGAAGTAAACTGAATTTCATTTTATTAAAAGTAAATGGATTAATAGTAACCTTTCTCTATACTAAATTTTAAGTTTTTTATAATCTGGTAACATTGAAAATAGCAACATAAGAACTGAATAAGGCAAACCGATAGCTTTCTTCAAAATAGCAGTTTAAAAAACCTTACTAACAATGACTATTTTACTTTAAACTCTGACTGCACCGGGTTCTGTGGAGGCAGCTGAGGTGTTCACTGTGGTTTGGTGCCAGCAGAGGCTGACTGTGACAAACATAAAAGGGCGCGAACCCCATGCAGTTTCTTCAAGGCTGGTGCTGCGATCCTGTTGCAATAAAAGTCACAGGACTGAGTTTCTCTAGGTCCAGGAAGACAACACCTTACACAAATGGGAGCAGTGGTGGCTGTGTGATTCCGGACCACCCTCCGTGGAGGTAGTGGGACACCAGGATGAGAAATGCTTCGTCCTTTCCTATGCTTGTACCACACAGACTGCGGCAAGACCGTGCAACCTCGGCAAAACACAGCACAGGGTCACCACCCACTATGTGGCATCTACTCTTCACCAGGAGTTACTGCAGCCACACAGCTCCTTCATGGGCCACTTAAGGGCCTATTAAAGCCCTCACCACGAGAATCCTTTGCTAGAGTTCAAGGCATGGAACCCAGAGGGTTTTAATATTGGTAAGATAACTTAAAAAGAAGTGCTTGAACTGTGTTCTCAGCAGACAGGAGACTAACTCATGCCCATGGACTGCAGCATGAATTGTGAACCTGCATAAGTTAATTCACAAGTCTGTGGAAACAAAAACGATACCAGTATTTATCTGTCCTTTTGGACCAACTGCTTTAAGATGAGATGATGTTGAGCTGCTACTTTTAGATTTTCCAAGGTGTTCTGATCCCTGGGATTCAGAAAATGAGTCTGCTGCTCTCAGCAGGATCCCAGTGGGGTTAGCAGACAATTCCATTAGTAGGGTTGCAGGGAGGGAAGGTAGCAGGGCCCACATGAACACCAAACCTGTTTCTTATAATCCACTTTAATGCCTAACACTCTATAATTATGGTTGGAATTTTCCTAAATCTTAAAAATCAATATTCAAACATTTAAGCCCATACCCTGGAAAACACTGCCACCAAGTCTGTCTTTCTGTTTGTCAGTCCATCTGCCCATCTACCTACCTATCTACTGGGTAGAGGCAGACTTTGAGAAAGCTATGCTTAACTATATTTGAAAAATTAAGGTAAACAAATTTACTCTGAGCCTTCTCAGAACCTCTAATACGCAAATTCCTAAGTTTTTGTGGGTGAGAACACAAAGGACTATGAGAGCTATAGCGTAGAGCAATTTGTAAACATCCTTGAACACTATCTAGGGTACCTATCCTTCGTGTAGTTTTATGGTACAAGGACTTTGAATGGCGTGGAAATGGACACATTCTGAACTCACCATCCCTTAACTTCAGTAAATGTCCTGACTTCTTCCCTCAACCTACCGAGATCTCACAGTTGGAAGCAATGCGTTTGCGGGGATTGCTCAAGCTCTTCTCCTGACCACAGGAGCATGCTCTACTCCAGTTCCTTAACTGGCTGTGCGTGGCTTTCTCCTGGGTTTGACTTCCCTGCTCTATCTCCAGAGTGATCCCGCTTCAGCTGCAAGTTGAATTTGTCTCTCTGTGGGGATCTGAAGCCCTGAGACAAAGGTTTTCACTTATAAATCTAGGTGACAAATAAACTAAGCCTCTTTTCATATGGTAGTCCCAGCATCTCTAAGAAATGGCTTGCTTTTGACCTAGAGAACCTACAGAAATGAGAAACAAACACCTAGAAGGAGGAGCAGAGTTTTCAGGTGGAGAAAAATGGGCCGAAACAGTTGAGAGTGTGGAGCCTTAGGACACCAAGGGTATCGTTTAACTTGAGCATTTTGTTAGCTGGTTGGTTTTATTATCCACCTCCTACTTTCTATAAGACTAGAAAATTGACTCAGTGTAGCTGAGTAGAGAATGAATAGATTAATCAACATCTTTGAAATAATCTAGCAAAGGTTGGCCATAAGTGACTTCAAGAACCTATCAGCAGAATTATATTAGTAGGCTTCATTTACTGATATAGAGTTGGCCCTATTTGTATTAGTTTTTGCAGTATGTTAGTAGAGATAATAAAATATCTTCAATTGAAAAGACAAATGAAAAAATCACCCTTAGCTATATGCTGTATGATAAAACATGACATCATTAACATTTTTAGCTAGGTGCCAAATGAAGCCCCAATACAGCCCTATTTTAATTAGATATACATTGTGACATATTTTTAAAGAAAGTAGTTTTATAATGGCCTTCTTTATTCCTCAGCATTTCACGTGATATTACCAAAGTATATAAACATAAAAGGCATCTTTGCCAGTTAGTTCATTTGTTTAATATACAGAAGAATTAAAAAGACACATTGAACAACTCTCCAAGTCCTAGTTTGAAGGAGTGCAAGATAGTAAGTGGGAAGGGCATGGTTAGCATATGGTCGGGCGCATTGCATAATGGCCTCTCCTGTGGACGCTGGCTGACAGCAGGACGAGCGCGTCTCAAGTGCAGTCATACTGTGCGGATTAGTCACACTCGATTTTTTGGAAATGAATATTTATCAATATATACCAGATTCGAGGATTTCAGACTCTTACTAAAAACGGGAAATCATCAACAATCTAAAAATATTTCTGAAAAAAGCATTTATGTTTTCCAGAAAAAGGCGAAATGGCAGCAGAATGCTGCACCTCAGGACTGAGAACACACGCCAGCTGAGGCTGTTACCCCGCGAGCACTCTACATACGCTACGGTATGTTTTCAATTTTCTAGTTTCCTGTGTTTCAAAAGGATGAAAGTTTTATTACAGGAAATCCAAAGTTGTACAACATTAAGTGGTTTTAAAGTAGAGTTTAAAAGAACAACCAAGAAAAAAAAACCCAAAGTACAATAACTTTAGGTGCTAATTTTAAATCGATAGATTAAGAAGTGCAGGAAGGGCTGAACTATTAGAGTTTCTCCTTTATCAGACGGCTTGATAAATTTCACCGAGTCAACAAGCAGTGCCCGAAGGTGGGGGAAGCAGAAGCAAAGGTCCCTGCAAAGTGGGAAGCAGGGGCGCTCCTGGCCAGGAGGAAAGGCTATGATCCTGACGGCTCCACACCTTTGGGATCGGCTTCGGCGGCCCTCTGGGCTCTGAAGCCCTCTCCTCCTGCTCTCTGTGCTGCCCACCGCCCACCCCGGCACTCCCTGTTCCGCGCTGTTTCACTCCCCTGTACCCTGCAGAGCGTGCACCAAGCGATGGTCCCAGTCATACCCTCTTTGCTACGTTCCCTACATCCTCTCTTCCTGCTAAACCTTACCATGATCTATCCAGGGAACATGGAAGCTCAGCTGTCCTGTGTACAGGGCTCCGCTGCCTCAGCTCAGGGGTGCCAGTGTGAGGAAAGTCACAGCCGGAACACGTGTCCAAGCTCTTTAGTCACCATGGACTCCTGCAGCTGTCCTCCAAGGAGTGGAACTCTACGGCCGCCCTAGGAGGGGCCCGGGGGGAAATGACAGTCTTGGAAAGGACTGCGGATAATACCTGAAGTGCTACATGGGCTTAGAATGGAAGAGAAGGAACAAAGGCAGAATTCCTGGATGACATATAAGGGTGATAAAGATAAGATGGTCTGAACTGTAAAATGAAAACTTGCTGTACAATCTTTTCTTCATCGCTGAGAAGTAAACGCAGTTGTATACTACATTCACTCTCAGTTCATCTTTTTTCTTTTTTTTAAATTTGAACACGGCCAAAAACAGGAGGAACGTGAATGTGGTAGAATATCTTCACTCACACACAAATGGTCTAAAGTATTTAGAATTTTGAAGACTCTAGACAATGGTCATCCTTTAAGAGTTAGTTCTATTCAATGTCCTTAGAACATACTGGAGGAGCTATTTAATCAACTCTAGTTATAAGGTTTTATATAAGCAGGAAATACCATCTTCAGCATAGTAAATTAAATGAACACCATACAGTTCAAGAGTTTCCTAAAATGCAGGGAGGGTAAACGTAGAGCTGACAGTTTACTTCCGCATGATACTAACATAATCACGTGACAACAGTAATTAAACAGGTTGTGTGGATAATGTTTGCTAGTTGGAAAGACCTCCCCGAGGGAAAGGAGGGTATCTTTTTCTCTTTTTATGTTCACTAGAGTATATCAATTGTTAATCTACTGAATACTTATAAAAATCACTACCTACCTGTCTGAGTTTAGGTAAGTTATTTAACTTCTGTGCACAATATAGTTTTTAATATCATAAAACATTACTATCCCATAAAGCAAGTAATTTCTACTTTAGATGTCAACATCATTTTTTAGAGTTAACTTAGAAATTTAGACAATTACCTATATCTTGGGTTACAGATTATTGCTAAGACATCAGAAGTGGCATTTTTTTGGAACTTCTAAACACCTACTAGAATACTCTAAGCGTAATATTACAAATACATTTTAGCTTACTCAATGTTGTTGATTTTTTATATAGATGAAGAATAATTATTTTCTCATAAGGATGGAATTTTGCTTTATAAGTCATTACCAAATGACTGTACTTGAAAAAAATCTACTGAAAAATTACATGCATATAGCTTTCTAATTCATCTACAGAACATAAATCACATGCTAGATCTTCACTAATCATGTTACTATCCACCCATTAAATTGTGTTTTAAAGCCCAGACATTCTGAAAGGTTGCTTTGATTTTACCTGAACTTTAGTTTGGAAGGAAAACCTATTTTGTTGTTGTTTTTGTTTTTACCATAGAAGCAGAGTGGAGCTAAGAATGAAGAAACTGGACAGACGTGGGTGACATTATGTTACATCCTTCTGCTTTCATTTAATTTCTCTAATTTCAGACATAATCATTACCAAAAACAAACACAGAGGGATGGAATTCACTTCTTCATGTTTCATGTGACATAAATATACCTCAACAGTATTTTTTAAAATTTGGTTTAATATTTTCTACTAGCTTTTAAATACATTTTCTTGTGAAAACTAGTTTGCATATTTCATTATTCAGCACTTTTACTGATATGAATGGCTTTACTATAAATATTTTAATATTTGATAGACATATTTGGTAAATACCCATACACTTCTTAAGTTTACCAATTGACTAATTTCTCTCAGCTGAAAAATAACTTTTTTATTAAATGCTGCCAAATTATAATCATTACTTCATAATGTCATCCCAATAACTCAGAAGAAACTAGTTTCCTTTCAGAATGAAAAGTTTACTCCACTTTCGAACCAAGAGCGCAAACCTAATATGATGCATGAGTTCCACACTGTGACTTTCTATTGGAGCCTGCTTCTGAGAGCCGACCAATTAGCTCCCAACACGTATCTCTTTAACAGAGATCAGGCCTTCTCAGGTTCAAGTAAAAGACCCTAAACTCATTCCTGCTTATGGAAAGGTATTTGAAACTCTGGGGCAGAATTCCAGTGAGATGGAGATGTCCCTCACTGCACTCTTGCAAAGACACAGTTACAGATGGGCACCTCTACTCTTCCCCAGATAGCAAGCTGTCTTCGGGAAATGGATCAAGCAGAGATGTGGGACTAAAACATCTGCATGTTGCTCTGGAAAAATAACTGTATCTTTGCGAGCCCTGACTGCCTCCTATCCGTAAGAAGGGTGAATTAATACTTACTTTGTAAGGTTTCTGCCAAATTCACATAGGACAACTAAATTTAAACGTTCCTATTGGGCTGGGGATTTACCTTGGTGGTAGAACACTTGCCTAGAATGCACAGAGTCTTCAGTTTGATCCCTTGCATTGCAATAAACATTTTAAAACACTGCAGTTTTGCTTCACAGACTATTGTCCAGTTTAAGAATATGCAGTAACCTATGGCACAGTATTTTTAGAATACTAAAATTTCAGACAGCAAACAATTTACAGGTATATTAATTTAAAACATGAATAATTTCCTTATTTTGTATTTTCAATTGAATTTTAATTGATAATAGCTAATACACACGTAAATAATTATTTCTACCATGTAAGTAACTTATTTCATATTCAGGTTTTGAAAATGGTGCACAGGTCAAGGTGCAGCAATGCTAAAGATCATCTAGTTCAATATTTTCCTTTGTAGGTGAGAAAACTAAGGCCTGGGAGAAAACCAAATAAACTTGTTTAGTGTCCTGTACAAAGAAAAAAAGAAATCAAACACCTATGATCAGTTCATTCCTGCTTTGGTTTTTACAACCTTGCAATGAAGAATTAGCGAGGTTGAATGGAGGAAACAGATGCAAGGTCCGCACGCAGAGGCACCAGAGGTGCCGCTGTGATACCGGACTGGGCTGCGGGGCTGGTGGGGAGGGGGTCTGGGCCGAATCAGGCACTTCTGAGCCTGCGTGGGAAGCCTCCGCTAGAGCACGTAAAACTAAATACAGCTACACCGTGAGCGAGAGAAGAGCGCTTAGGAAGGCAGGACTACAGATAGCGGTTTTAATTTGAAACACTGAATAAAGGTTAACATTACTATCAGAGGATGTCTTCTTCTAAGGTTTGTAGCGTTAAGGGTACATGCTTGTTGTGTAGAAAGTTCTAAGTTTCACTTTCTGAATAAATGAATGAAACTTTACAAATGTTACACACATTAATTTTGGATTTAGCTGATAACATTATTTATAAATGTTCATTGGCTTTGCTAAAACGAAATGTTAATTATTGCAATTTTCAAATCATTACAACTACAATGGAAAGTTGATTGATAGAAAGTAGTTGGAACCAGAGTGGCAAACAGAAAAATAAAATATATAATGCCAAAATTTAGTAGAAACACGTGGATGACTAGAAAGAGGGCTTTTACTTAAAAAATACACATAATCAAATCAAGTGGCTAATTTGAATGCTGCATGGATCCCTTTTAAGCAATAAATTAGACTGAAATACTTTACTGAACACAAGATGCATTATAATATTTTCAGTACCATACATGCCATTTCTAATTAATCTGTAAAAACCATAAGAAAAAATCTGCATATGTTTTTGGCATTTTTGCATTAGATATGAATAGGAATTAGACAAATGTAAGAGAAAATAGATTCAAACATTTTATAATTTCCAAGATTCTAATTTGAATTCTTAAAAATAACTAATTTCACAAATAATATTTTTTAACATTATATTGCAGATTTTAAGAATCGCACCTCGCTCTCTGTCTGGGAAGAGCAAAGGGCGAAGTGACTTACTTTTTCTTTTCCTGAAGCTGATTTCCCTGCAAAGCCATTTTCGGATCTGTGCCGAGGTCCTGGGGCATGTGCTGCCTCCTCTTTCTACTGGGCGCAATATCTGTGACATCAGGACTCGAAAAAACAGAGTCTCCTTTGCTCAAAGTGCCTAAAAGAAGATACAGTAAGAACGTCACCCCACAAAACTGTGCGTATGCTCGAGAGTACATTGCCTTGCTGCTTTAGCACAGAGAAAAGGTGATATCCTCAAAATACAGGAAAACCAGTGTCTTGGTCATTCTGCAGGTTGGCGGTACACCATTTGGAGGGTGTGGGATGCTTTACTGGCCACAGGAAGTATGAAGGGGGTGACACGAGTCAGGCTAATAGTAAAACCCATTATCAGCAAGTATGGAAACTGCAGTTAGAAACTCAGAGATAATTTCACAGAATTCTAAACCAAATGTGGGGAATAAGAACAAGAAAAATATGAGAAAATAAGCTATGCCTCTAATGCGGCTAAGCCATTAAATTATGCCTCGACATGTTTGGTACATGTGAAACAGAAGCCACCACAGAAACATCTTGATTTATGTTCCTTTATTCTCTCTCAACAGCTTAGTTCCACAAAGCATAAAGGAGCTCCAAATTGTCATTCACTCATTCTCCACACAGTATGTTCTGCTATTATACATGCTATGGAAGAGGGGTGTTTTGCTATTGGGAATACAGCACTATGGATGTACAGCAAGTTGAACTTTAGCGTGTCACATTGGTTCATAAGACGTTTTCCAGCATGGCAGCACTGAGAAGTGACAGGCAAGCTTCCATCCCAATTTAAGAGTAGGCTTTGTAATGCACAGTGGTTTAAGTAGGAGGAGGTGGCGAGCTCACAGTCCCCTGTAAGTCCATTCCTCCAGAACGAACCAGGGCTGGCTCTGTGAAGAAACGGAGTCCAGAACCCCACGTGCTTCTCCAAAGTTAAACTCTCCATGGAAGCAGCAAGTGCAACCAAAGATGTTGTGAAACCCCCTCTCCTGTGTGTCCGGTCCCATGTTTCATTCTGCTGAAACTACTGGAAAGCAAACACACGGAGTGAGGCACCTCGCTCTCTGACAGCACGTGTGCTGCAAAGGGTCCACTCGCCATGATGCCAGGTGCCAGGGCTGCTGGAGTCTGTGACGCCAGGAATTCAATTCTGCGAGGATTTTAACGGGAGACCTAGAAGGGCAGAACTGCAGATTCTTAATGTTCTGCCCAAACCTTAATAACAGCCTACAAATGTCATTCCCTTAGTTGTGCACACTGGGTTTCCAGGCATTCCTAAATCTCATCCTCACAGAGAGGCCTGAGTGCGGAACCCTCCGTGTAGCCCATGCATTATGTGATCTTCCCAAGATCATTCAAGACGCTGTTCGCACCCTCTCAAGATTATTCTCTTTTTGTCTTAATAATAATTAATATTTTTGAAGAAGTGTGTGCTGGGCACCATGCTATGGGTCTTACATGCATTATATTATTAATCCTTAAAATAATTTTGTGAAGCATTTACTATCCCATCTTCATTTTATTTATGATGAAACCAAAATTTCATAGAGGTTAAGGGATTTAACCTGAACAGCTGTTGTTCTTTTATTTTATTACTTTGACATTTGAAAAATACTTTTCCCTAGGACTGGGGACGTAGTTCAGTGGTGAGAGCTTGCCTAGCATGTATAACGACTTGGGTTTGAATCGATCTCCAGGTCTGAAAAAACCAAACCAAAACAAAACTTCCCATGGTTTAGTTATTCTTTAATCAAATATTAATTGAATGTCCTTAAAAAGGATGCTTTACTTTGAAAAGCTGTTTAAGTTTTAGGACATAATTGTCCCACTGGATGTTTTTCTTTGCCTGCCTCTTTTCTTTTTTCTTTTCAACAGTGGCAAAGTTTCACATTTGTTTGATGTAGGAATTATTAAAAGTGAAGGGTAATGTAAAAATTGGATCTTCAGAGTGAAGTTGGGCCGAGTAAAAGAGAGGGAAAATAAAAATAAAATATAAAACAAAAGTACAGCCTGGGGCCCAGGGCAGGCTACCCTGATGCAGCACCACAGCCCCCACTCAAGTTCTTGCACATTAGTATTTCGACATCTAAAAATGAAAAAGGGAAATTTTTTCCTTACACATTCAAGCCAAATGATCTCCTAGTTTTTACTAAACTACAAAGTGACTTCATAAAATACAAGATACAGCTATAGAGTCTAAGAAAAACCCAGCAAAAGAGTTGGAGTGGAGGATATTGTAATTATAAACTTGCAAAAATGGAGAAAGATCATCTTTCATGTCATCAAGGATATCTAGGAAGAAAGAACATCAGGTCTGAATTAAAATACAGGATAGAAATTTTAAAAGATAAAGTTACCCAAACTTCTTGTTACTCCTTTCCAAACTCCAAAGGATGGCTTACAAATTCAAAGCCAAAGAGGTCATCCTACATGCGAAATGCCTACATCTCTTATCATAACGTCTGCAATTCATTTGAATGTGACCAAAGGTGTGCATTCCCAGGGAGAGCTGGAACACAGGTGTTTCCAGCTTCTCTGTGGGAAGGCAGGGACTGGAGATCTGCCTATCCCTGGCTTACTACGACAGGCTCCACTGCCATTCCTATTCCAACCACTAACCACTGACTTGCTCATTAGTATACTGAACAAGAAATGTGTGCCGAGTGTTTAAAACCAGGGCTGTATGTCCGATTGAGGAATTAGTATATGGTCTCTCCAGAGAGGAATTACAGTTACTCTCACTGGCTAAAACATTTGAGAGGAGCTCCTCAAGAGTCTGTGAACCATTAGCAAGACTTGTCATGTAAAGGTACAAGATCCCAATAATGAATGTAATTGTACTATACACCTAAAATGTACCACTAAAAGGAAAAAAAAGAGTCTATGAAACAGGTATAAAAATCCCAGGAGGTCTATTTATTCATAGAGATGACTTCCACTCTTTTCTCTCTTTTCGAAGTACTGAGGATTGAACGCAGAGCCTCCACAGAGAGCTGTGTCTTCTGGCCTTTGTTCTTTTTAATTTTGAGACAGAGTGTCACTAAGTTGTCCAAGCTGGCCTAGAATTTGTGATCCTCCTGCTTCAGCCCCTTGAGCCTCTGGGACTACAAGTGAGCGTATCACTGCAGCAGGGTGAAAGAGGTTCCCTATGCTAAATTTGTAAGTGGTTCTGAGTCCCACTGTGAACTCTGGGACAATGGAATTGCACATTAACAGTAAGGGTCATGGTTCCTAGGTCAGGAATCTTCGAAGATATTTGCCAAAACAAACCTCTGACATCAGGCAGTGACTGGGAACACTTAAAGGGACAAACAGCTTGGAATTTCTCCAGCCTGTACCTACTTACTAATAAATATTTAGTGAGTAATTCTATGTGTGGCAAATTTGATCTGAGACTACAGCATGACTCTGAAGTGAGCATGTGGAGTGTGTCATTTCTCACACTCCAGACTTCATGGTGCTCCTCACGAATCCCCATGAAGAGGCTGAAGTCATGCAGTACTGCACTGCCGGTCAGCTCACCGGACGGGAGGGTCCCTTTCCCTCGACAGTGACCATGGGGCCTGTCCGAAACTGATGAGGGGAAGGCAGCTGGGAAGCTTTGCTACTGCTTGAACACAAGATGTGCTTTGGGCTTATGTTTGCATCATGGGCGTGGGAACGCTTCCCTTCAAATTTCAGACAACTTGTGTTAATCAGTGTTCTTACTTCAAGTGTTCTGAAACAAGGAGACAGACCTTTTGCAAATGCAAAGGGACCAAGAGATAGAAGGCGATGCAAAAAGAATTAGGGCGTGTTACACACGTGTACCAACTCCACAATGACTGCCATCATGCACTGCAAACATGTACTGATAAAAATAAAAAATTTAAAAAATAAAATGAATTTTTCACATCTCTCTATCATTATAAAAGGGCAAATAATATCCAGGTGAGGTGGTGCATCTTGTAATCCCAGCACTTGGGAAGCTGAGGCAAGAAGATTGCCATGAATTTGAGGCCAACTTGGGTTACACAGAGAGTTCAAGGCCAGCCTGAACTACATAGTGAAACTGTCTCAAAACAAACAAACAAAATTAAAACAGGCAAATGTTCTGTCCTATCCTTTTCTCTCTACCCTACAATGCTAGAAATGAGGAAAAGAGGCACTAGTCCAATGACTAGTACGAAGACTTAAGTCACTCATTGGAAATGTTTCTCAAATTTCAACCTCTCCTGACTCAGTTTTTGAGTTGTGATATTGTGTGATAATGTGTGGTCTCACATTGCCTTTGGTCCTGTCGCTGGATACACATTTCTATTGTAACAGTTCCCCTGAACACTGATGTACAATGGGACTGAACAAGGACCTCCAAACAAGCAAAGCTGTTCAATGTACAACAGAAGGGCGCTGCCATGAACTGACAGGAAGTCAAGAACAGGAACTTCTGCAACCTTACACACAGCCTCTGTGTGCATAAATTTACGTGGATGGATTCAACTGGACAAGGTAGAAAATTATGCCCCCAAAATTGTGTCAGTACCGAATATAGACATTTTTGATGTCATTATTCCCTAAACAATACAACTACTTACACAGCATCCCATTGCATTAGGTACTGTAAGTGATCTGGACATGGAAGGTTTAGGCCATATGTAAGTCATACACCATCTCATACTGACTTCAGTATCTGAGGATTTGGTCACCCACGGGTGTCCAGGAAGCTGTCCCCTGTGGACACTGTGGTCTGACTGTATTTCTGTATTCAGGCTGTCACTTTCACATCATGCATCTCCTCTTTAAGAAAAAGCATCATCGCTTCTCGGCCTTTTGGCTAAGATCAAGTGAAGAAAAAGCATCAATGTGTATTAAGCTCACCAGGCTATACTTAATTGTTTTATATTAAGGAGGAACTTGAATAGCATTGGAAAACGACAGTTAACATTCAAAGAGTAGTAAGGAGGGAGCCAGCCTCACTGGAGCAGTGTTTGTGAGAGAAAGATGCAGGAAGTGGGAGACCTCAAAAGCATGGACAGCAGGAATGAAGGGGGACCAGAAGGAGGACTATATTAAATAAATTTACAAAATTCAAACCCAGGCAAAGGGTATGAGTTTGATATTGACTGGGGAGGACTTTTTTCCCAAAGATTCCACTTCCAGAATTTTCTGCTTTTAATACTATCATCAGTTTCTTTGTTGTGACAATGTGCCTTTCACAATTTCTGGGAATTTTTTTTAAATGAAAACAAAAGAAAAGGAAAAACTATTGCCAATTAATTCCCACAGCTGAAACAGTGATTGGCACGGCTGTGGGATGGGTTTCAAGTTGTCATTAGGTTCACTGCTTCTAGAAAATGGGGAGTCTTTGCACAGCCCTGCTATTGTGAAAGGTGGCTCCACAGAAAGCCACACTTCTTCTCATCTGACAGAGGAACTGCAGGATGCTGGCAGTGGGAGCTCAGACGTGCAGAGTGTCGGCTTCCCAGGGTGTGCAGTGTCAGAATGGAGCTGCCAAGAATGTGGGGAGAGCCCAGAGTTTAGCTACCTGGTAGATCTCGGCCTCTGGCCAATAGCCTCTTAAATCCCAATCGTTTTAAAAATCATTTTTGCAGGTTTATAATTTGTTTTGTCAGGCTCTCAGTATATCACACTTGTGGACTTTTTTCTTCTCTGATGCACAGCTGTGCACAGAGTCTAACAGAGTCTACATAGTTCTAATAAAGACTGGAATCACTCCTACCTTTCCGTGCCACATCCATTTCTGCCTGCTCAGCACACACACACACACACACACACACACACACACACACACACACACACAAAAGGCTTGGGAGAGTGAGTGAGCTCTTAGGCTAAATTACAGAATGAAGGCTCTGATCTTTAGGCTTCTTGACTATGAAAAACAAATGTGTGCTGCTGCAAAGCCTGGAGCAAAACCAAAACCAAAACCAAACCGTGAGTGGTTCCACACTGCTCCTACCACAAAGTCCCAAGATCCTCACTTCGGATTCAAACCCTTCCACAGTGCGACCCTCCCCTCTTTGTGACCACACTTCCCCTGGTCTGCTGAAAAGCCTCTAAGCCACTGCCAGGCTCAGGGCTCCCCAGGCCCCTTTTCAAACGTCCTCTGCCTTTCTTGGCCCAGCCATGAGCTCTCTTCCAGCATGGCTGAGTCACCCTAAGAACGCAGTTCGGATCCCTAAAAATCTTACTCTTCTCTGTAGGATTGAAGGGTTTAAATCACTCACTTTACACGTTGCATCTCAGATTGTTATTATTTTTTGTTACCTTGTTTTCTCAGTTATGGTATGAACGACCTACGGTAAGAATCCACATCTTACACTCTGCTATACTGTTGGCATATCACTATTATTTATTTTTGTTGAGGATGTCGTATGATTGCAATATATAAGCGTTATCCTTGTGTGGGGAAAGGGGTGTGTATATAGGTGTGCGTGTGCTTATCTCATCTCATGACTTGATCATTTTCAATCCCTTCCCCTCTTTCCCTGATCCCTTCCCCATATCCAAAGAGCAGCCTCCCTGTCTCCTGCCATCTCTCCTTTATTTTACTCTTTACTTATTTTGGTTTCTCACATAAGAGAAACCATGCAATATTTGACATTCTGTGTCTGACTTCACTTAATCTTATGGGCTCAAAGTTCATCAGTTTTCTCGTAAACAATATGAATTCATGAATTCATTCTTTCTTCTTTAGGCCTGAATAAAATAGTATACATTTTCTTTACCCATCCATCTGCTGACAGGCTGTTTCCAGGGCTTAGCTATTGCATGTATTACTATACTATGGTGTCTTTAACTCTTCTGAGAATATACTCAGAAAACTAACCTCAATTTTCAGTTTGCTCAGGAATCTCCGAGTGGAGTTCCACAGTGGTTGTACTCATTTCCATTCTCTCTAATGGTCTAAAAGTGTTCTCCCCTTATCTCCTCACCAGTATTTGCTGATTTTTCTGGTGTCTTTGAGGATGGACATTCTCACTGGAATGAGATGGAATCTCAAAGTTCTTTTGGTTTGCATTTCCCTAATGACTAAGGATGTTGACCATTTTTTCATATACCTACTGTTCCTTGTACTTCATTAGAGAAGTGTTTATTCATTTGCCCTTTTTTTTGACTGGGCTGTTTCGGGGGGATTATTTGTTTGAATTTTAGAGAGCTAGAAGTTAGCTCTCTATCAGAAGCCAGTTTGTCAGGTGTCTCTTCCTTCTGGTAATCATTTCCTTTGCTGTGCAGAAGCTTTTTAATTTGATGTGATTCCATTTGTCCATTGTTGGCTTGCTTTCCTTTCTCTCTCTCTCTTCTTTCTTTCTTTCTTTCTTTCTTTCTTTCTTTCTTTCTTTCTTTCTCTTTCTTTCTTTCTTTCTTTCTTTCCTTTCTTTCTTTCTTTCTTTCTTTCTTTCTTTCTTTCGTACCAACGATCGAATTGAGACGTTGTGCTTATGAGACAGGCGGCAGCACCACTGAACCAAATCCTGGGCCCAGTATTATTTCTTATGCTACTGAAGTTCTGTCCAGAAAGTCCTCACCTATGCCTGTGGATTTAACTGTCTGCCCTGTTACCTTCCAGCACTTTCAATGTTTCTGTTTTGATATCTACGTCTTTCATCTGTTTTGCTTTTATTTTAGTACAGACAGATATGGACACAGTTCCATTCTTATGCAAGTTTTCCCAGCATCATTGGTGAAACAGACTTTTTTCTTCAGTGTACATGTTTGGCCCCTCTGTCACAGCCCAGATGACCAAAGGTGCACAAGGTTGTTTCTGTGTTATGAAGACCGAAACCTTATTTTCAAAAGTGAACCTTAAATTTTACTTTTTAACCAAATGTAATAAAACTATTAAAATTGAAACTTACTCATATATGGATCTCCAGAAAAGATGTGGGAAAAAGTAGAATGGGAATGCATGGGTTTGGGCCTTCATTTCTGCCACTTACCTTTGATGCACTAAAGTCTCTAAGCCCCTCAGGTGAGTGGACAGGTACTGACCATGAGGCCATGAGATACACTTAATCAGATGTAAATCAATTATAAATCACTTTACACACTTACAAATTGTTTTGCAAATAAGAAGTATAAGTTATATTTAACAACATCATTTCGGTATTATTAACAAAATGTAGGTGGTCTTGAAGAGACCAAATTGAGATTCACTGACGAACTTGAAGAACATTTGGACTATCCTAAATGTTCTCAGAAATACAAAAATAATAGAAGCAAAAGTATATAAATTAGTGGCTCTCCAAATTCAGTGTAACTTAACAACAGTCACAGGACCCCATTCTGTTCTGAGTGCAGACTACTCAGCCTTCTGTGACAAATTTGGGTTATTTTACTCATTTATTCATTCTGAAAGTGTTCATCAAATATTTTTAATCAATAAGACATCATGTTTTATTTCCAAAGGTATAAAACATTAAGGCAAAAAAGGCCAAAATTTAAACTTCAAACACAATCCTAATGAAATCTGAAAGTTCATTAAAAAATTATTTCTTTTTTTTTTTTTTTTTGGTACTGGGGATCAAACTGAGGTCCTTGCACTCGTGAGACAGGTGGCAGAACCACTGAGCTAAATCCCCGGCCCCCAAAAATTCTTTCTTTCCACATAGAAAACAACAACACAAGAAAATAACAAACAAAACAAAACAAAAACCCCCAAACAAGCCCATGCTCAGGATCCCCACTGCCTCCATGTATCTCTGACAAGAATCCAGATAATCAGGGAAAAGCCTCAGACAAGGGGTCACACCAGACTTCAAAAGCTCTCTGTGAACTGATCTATCTTGAGGTAGTAAATTTCTAATCTGATCAGACAAGCAAACACTATTTTCCCTCACAATTCATCAAGCAGCCTTTTTTCAAACTGTTATCCAGTTTTCACAATCTGAATAGCTGATAGCTATCTTACACAAAAGATCAATGTTCTAACCCTATTGACCTGTAATCACCAAACAGACCGGTAATTAACAGAGACTGAACCGGTAAAGTATGTGTGTGTGTGTGTGTGTGTGTGTGTGTGTGTGTGTGTGCAAACGTGTGTGTACACATCCATATATGTACACTTTTCCAAGAGCCAGACTTCTCTGTTAGCCAGCACAGTCATCTAAAAAGACTTGTAACACAAAAGGTCATCTTTGGAAATCAAAACTTTCAATGTAAGATGCAGGGGGAACAAAGCATAGACTTCAGAAGTATCCATAGCACGAAGAAAAAATCAGAAGGAGGAGGAGCAGGAGGAAGAGGATGGGAAGGAAGAGAAGGAGAAAAAGGAGCTGAAGAAGGAGGAAGAAAAGGAAGCAAAACAGGAGTGGGGAGAGGGAGGGTGGTGGAGAGTAAAGCAGAGAACAGGTGGTTATGCTAAACACCGCCTCATACCCACAGAACAATCCCACGTGTGATGTTTCTGAAATAGTTTTAAATTCGACCACCATAGGAACTGAGTTCTTCAAATTTCATTAATTTCTTCACTCACTCAATAAATGTTTACTGAGTGTTCTTTCAGGGACTATGCAGAAGACATTCATATAGTTTATAATTAAAAGAGGAGAAGAATGGAAGTATTCACAAGAAAGTCATAACCTACATAGCAATTATAAATGAATAATTTAAAAATCTTAATGAAGACACAGTTTTCCAAACTTTCACTATTTTTTCTGAATTAAGCAGTGAAGCTCCAATTTCATTTTCGTGTCAAACACCCATTATAATTTGATTCCTCTTGATTGCTTTTCTTCTTATGTAGATACTTCTCCTGAAAGCATAATTGTTATTATGTGATGGCTATAAAACAGACTTCCCAAGAGCAGATTAAAAGGCTAGATTACTCTGAGCAAGCTGCTTTAAGGAAAGACTCAGCTTTAAAATTAGGTCTTGAGAATGTTTCGGAGTGAAGTCAAACAGCAAATTTCATCGGAACGGTGCCATATTCTTTTGGGCACACCCTTTACATAGTCCTCAGGCTCACGTCTTTTGTAGATCTCATCACACTTACAATTATCCATCTAACAGTTAAAGCCCCATGGAGGCAAGACTGTACCCTATTCAATACTAATATTTCCAGAAGGAAAAATGCACAGTAATTCCTCAATATATATATATTGTTTAATGGCTCTATTTCTTTTTTCCTTTTTAATTTTATTGTAACAATTTAGATTTACATGATGATCACAGTCGTCATAGGGAATTTGTAACTTTACATGATGTATCTTGGGTCCTTTTTCCCCCACTTCCCTCCTCTCCCTTCAACCGCTTTCCCCTTCCTTATATACGAAAACCCATTTCCTTCTTTTCTCATTTTTCTCTTTTTCTTTCCTTCCTTTCCTCCTCCCCCTCTCTAGTTCCCCTTCCTTTTCAATAATACATGATGTGAAGTAAGAAAGAATTGTATAATTTCTTAAATGCAAGTGGAGCTAATAATAAATAACTTAAAATTACTTTTCTCATCTGTGTGAAATACTACACTATCAGTGACACCTGCTGCTGTCCCTCAGGACACATACAGAAAAGAAATATATTACTAGGGGGAAGCAAAGTAGGAAAGACAATACTAAGCCTTCACTTTAAATCATTTTTTGGTTAAAAATAACAAGCCTTGGAAAGTGCTTTTATTGGTTAGTAGGTTTTCAGAAAACAAAACTACAATTTCTCAGCTTTCAACAGCTACCTACATGGTGAAATGTTTTGGAGATGCAAAGTTTTCGCTGCTGCGCATGAATCGGGCATGGGCTCCCATTCACCTAAGGTGCCAGTTAGTGTTCGCTCATGGAGACGTCTAATTTAAAAAATTCTATTGTCATTTATTTTGGTCTGCTCTGAAAACAGCCTAAACGTCTAATAAAGCATGGAGTGCTTCCTATCTCTTTTTCATTCAGCCAAACTGGTTAAAAACTGCAATTTATTTTTCCTTCATAAGGCTATATTTACCTGAGAAAATACAGTTAAGAATACACACACACACACACACACACACACACACACACACACATATATATACAAAACCAGTCTGCTGTGATTCATAAATGAATAGGAAGTTCAAATTCCAATCTCATGTGGTATTTTAATCTTGAAACTAGAAGCAGGGACACATCATTAAAGAAGTCATAATGTTATCCGTATTACTATTTCTGAAGTTTGAAAAATGAGATCTTGCACAAAATGCATTTACCTTAACGTTAGTTATAAACTAAGATGACAAACTATTATAACGGAAGGGGGCCAGTAAAATTTTAGCACTATCATTTTGTGTAACGTGGATAAAAGAAAGATAAAGTCTTTCCAATGAAACAAAAGTGTCAGGTATTTTTTATATTCATATCTCCATAATAAACTGACATTAAGATAAATGGCTTAGCACATCACTTGGTCCATATTTTCTGCCTAAAAATTACTGCGGAATGAAAATTAAACCAAGAAAATACTGAAGATTTATAAATGGAACTTGAAAGACAGCAAAACTCTGGTAATGAAATACAGACTTTAACAGAAGCAATAAAATAAAATTTGACTGATTTGTTTATTCTCAAACATGACTTCTAAAAAAGTCTATAATTCTCATTATATAAGGCCAACACTGAATTCAAAGCCTAATATATTAAACTGGAGTCAGCATTTAAATGTCCCTGCAGAGACTGTTCCAGTGTTGTACAAAGGAGTACATTATTTGTAAATAATCATTAACAGCTACCTTAGCCAAGTACCACAGTAACACTGGGAGGTTATCATGACACAGCTGGGAAAAACAGGAGAAAGTGTCTGTATTTATGTTACCGCTCAGATAGATTCAGATGCAGATATACAGACAGATATACAGAAAATGAGTGAAAGAAACAGTGACCTTCAGGAAGAGTAATTAATAGACAATAACCCATTTCTTTATAGATCATGTGATCATTTCTGAGGGAAAGGGAGAGAGGTTGAGAGATATTGAAAAGAGCAAGCAGGAAAGAGAAAGGAGGAGGACAGATGAAAACATTTTTATTGTACCTTTTCGAAAGTTTGTATTCTCATCTATTCTGACCAAATGAAAAATATTCAGTTGTCTTTCATACAATTATTTCTCTATCCCTAATTGTTGTTAGGTAAATCATCATTCATTTTAAATACAGATATCAAATGGAGATTTTTACCGGTAATATAAACTGGTACATCTTAATATCAATGAATTTTCAGCACCCCCAAAAAACCTTCACAGAATTATTAAAAAACTAAGTTTTATCTAATTCCACCTCATTTCCTTTATCAATGTTACATGTTATTTCTCTAATAACAATAAAAACTATATTCCTGTTTTGTAGTAACTACATATTCCTGATTTGTGTTTGGGGACAATGAATTAAACTCTACTAACTCTGGGTAATTACAGTAAACATGATAAGTCCAAAGATCAATAAGTTCATATAGCCCACTTCCTGGACTCCATTTTCCAGATCTACAAAGCTACTGATTAATTTCAAAATCTCTTGTTTCAGTAATTATAGTAAAGAGATCGGGGCACACTGATTATTTAAGCCCGAAGTAGTTTTATTTTTATTATCAAAACACCTGTTGCTTTTTCCAAACTTATTTTCGGTAAATGCACAAAAATGTTGATTTTGTGACTCAAGGATATCAAAAGCTAAGAAAATAAACTTTCTTAGTAGAACCATTCTCAGAACAGTCAGTCTGCCCAACACAAGTGGTCACAACACACTGTTCTTCTCAGGATGGGGTTTGCATAGAGTGGTTTACATTCAGGTTTCAAGCTGCTATGATTCATCTTTTTCATATTGCTTATACATGGATGCATGTTTAGCTTATCTAGAACAACAGTGATACTGGTATGAAATGGAGAAAATTGATCTCTGCAAGAGACCAACCTCTAAGAAATTGAATTTTATAAAGAACCCATGTTGAAGATATTGTCAAGTCTCTCAAAAAGAAATTACTGGTTTCCAACCCTAGACCACGGCATGGGCAGGACCCTGCTTCCTGAAAGGGGGGCGTAGAGAGGGGAGCCCTGGCCATTGTGTCTTTCAGCCCAGCGGCTCTTCCTGGATGCCACACAGAAGCAAAACAGAGCCCGGGCTGAGCACAATGACTCCATTCAACTGAGGAGGCAAAAATTAGAGTCTGGTGCTGTTAAAATAGTTGGAATTTATGAGGCAGAGAACTAAAGAAGAGATAACTGCCCCCAAAATGAGCCCCGAGAGGGGCAGTCAGTGGGGACATACTAAACTGCGCGTGCTCAGAGCGCAGCTCCAAGAAGGCCTGGCAGGAAATCGCTGGCTGCGGGGCCAGGCGCTTGACCTGAAGAGAAATGCAGATGTCCAGAGGGTACCGAACGCAGAGTACTGACTGGCAGAGCAACAGACCTCAACCGGAAATGCAGAACACTCAGGGGACAACCCGAAAAGGTCTAGACCCACCAGAACTGCACTTAAAAAATTAGGAGAAAAAGTCCAGCTGACTCCCCAGTAAGCGAACTGCCTGTCAGATCAAAACTAAAATGTCTCTAAAGGAAGACAAAAACTCCACACTCTCCACAGCATAGAAATTAGAATGTCCACTACCTAATACATCATTTCTAAGCCGGTGAAGTAACAGGCAAACTTGACCCAGAGAGAGGAACACACCACTAATTCTTCAGGCACATACTTAGCTAGAGTCCTATTTACTTTCCTATCATAAACCATGGGGTGCACCAGGTACAGTCCTTGGAAAATAGAAAAATAATATCTTGAAATTAGTGATATATATTTTGATCCCAGCAGCAACTTAACTTTATCTAAAAGAAGACAACATTTGCTCTAAGAACAACTTTGCCTATCACATCCACCCTAGTGGCATCTCCTGTCCCAAGGCAGCCGCACCTCAGGGATACACAGGAGGCTGGTGACATACAGGAAGCCCGGGGACTGGCTCGATCAAAAGCTCCAACACCCCTTCCTGCTCTGTCCTTCCTTGCTCGGTGACAAAATGTGCTTTCCATTTTCCAGTCTCCTGCCTCCTGTACCCGGCTGGCATCAGTCGGCAGGATCAATATGCTCTCTCTGTATCTCTTTCCTGGTCCTTATTTCCATTAAACTGACCCACAGTTCTTTCTATGGTAACTGTACACAGCCTGTTTTGCTGATGGGAAACTCCTTGCTATAAACTGATTTCTGTTTCCCCCATTTTTTATGTCAAAGTCTTCAATTTCCAGTGGAATTTAAGGAAACAGGACATTCAGGTAGAAACAGAAGCTCACTGAGATCATGCTGCTAGTCCCTGATCTAATGGGACTGTCCTTGTGGGAGGAGGGACAGCTCCAGAGTGTTCCCGCTCACTCGAGGCAGCCGCATGCAGACCACGAGCAGGGCTCGGGAGGAATCCAGCCCGACGACCGGTAACCCCAGTCTGCCTGCAGTGAAACAAACTTACAGGCTCCTGGGTACATTTTCATGTTTCCTAGATCTTTCATTAAGCCTCCTTGCGGCTGGAAAACTAGCTTGACGGTATCACGTCCATGAACGCATCGTTCTCATTCCCGGAGCAATGCAAGCACGGAGGCAGCTGTTACCCCAAGCAGTGCTGCTGCCAGGCTCCTACTGCACTCTCACAGATCAATCCCGACAGAGGGGCTTTGACCACAGATCAGACATCAGCAGAGAGGAGGAGAGAGGAGCTGAGATTGGGAGGAGAGGAGCAGGATGGCGCGGTGGCGGGGCTGTCGCTGTAGAAAGTCAAAGTGGCAATGCGTTCCTATAGGACTCAGTCTGGTGACCCCGTGAGACACCCGAGTGAGGCTTCCCACACACCGCCCGTGGAGTCTCAGGCCAACCAACCTTGTGGTGGGGATAACAGCACCGGTTTCATACTGCGGTGAGTACAGTGCATTAACACTCGGAAAGCATTCAGCCTGGCACATGAAATGCTGTGTAAGTGGGTGCCATTATCAAGGGAAGTGATTTTGGAGGGACTGCAAAAGGCACACAAGGAAAACGGCACGGAAGATGGACAGGGCACACTAGCGAGTGTCCACTATTATGTATGTACTCGAAAGTCAGAGAGTAAATGGAGGGTGATTGAACAGCAGTTCACAAAATGAGCAAAGCAAGAAAGAAAGGCAAATGGGAATCCTGCACGTTTACAACCTCATGGAATTTCATGATTTCGGTCTCATGTAGTAAAGGTGATCTCTGAATAGGCATCAAAGGAGCAAAACAGCAGAAGAGATGGAAGAGGTGGAAAATGTCTGGGTAGAGATTTTCAACCTGCAGATCAGACCCATTAGTAAGCCACAAAATAAAGTGAGCGGTAACCATCATTTGGAAAAAATTATATTAGAGAATGTCAAAATGCAGACGTGAAACAAAGATGAAATGGTGTTTTGTGCAACATCTGTCAGTTTTACACACAGTGTGCACACTCATTGGACGGAGGAACATATTCTCACTGAGGGTCTCAGTAAAGATTATCTGAAACAAAAGTCATGTCTGACAGACTTCTCTCCTGAGGTGACAAGGAGAAAGGTCAGTGAACTGGGACGTTAATCTATTTAGCAGAGTTATTCACCTGTATCTTATATTGATTCCAAATAAGCATGTCTATAAAACATTGTGTAGTGACCCTTGGATTTTAAAATAAATTAAGTCTGCAGAAATTAAATAAACTTTAAAGTCTTACAACTCAAATTTTCATCTTTATATTAATTTCAAACACGCAAGCAAATCACTCTCGAAGAGTCCATGGGATGTTCACTAGACATTAATTAAATGTGACAACTGGTCCCCACATAGCTGTGTTACCTAATTTGGGTTATTTAAGAAGCTTCTCAGAAATGACCTGCTCTTCCTGGACAGGCCCAGCGCTCCCGGGGAACGTGGAACAGGCTCTCCGGTGACCTTAACATTTGTGGTGTTAGCCGTTAGGCACACGCAAGGGCGCATAACCTACTCTTCTGTGCACCTGCAGCTCCACTGTTTCCTGGACACTTAAAATCTGAGGTCCTCACAGCACAAATTCAGATTACAAACATTCCACACCTTTAGTTTGTATTCCCAGCCTTCCTGTCTACCTGCTGGCCTAAGAGAGCACCCCCAGAAGCCAGCATGCTTCCACGTGTAGGGAGTAAGTCCTTCAGTCCCCTCAATCTGGCCTCCTGGCGGCTCTGTCTCTCCCCCCAACTAGCTGTCCCTGGGGACACCATTTGTAGTGCCGGTTATCGTTTCTCTCCTTGGATTCGATACCCTTTAAACTCGCCTCTGCCTTTTGGTTTTTCTTCCAATTCACCCCATGCACTCTGATCCGAGTATCTTTCTCAAATGCCAAGTTGCACTGCTCTGACTTCCTGGCCAGCTTCTTTCTCACCATGGCCCCCTACTCCCAGCCTGCAACCTGCCACTTCTCTCCCATCTTGAGATATGTTCCATTGATTGGTTGATTGATTGACTGACCAACTTCCTTATTTCCTAAACACCTTCATGACTGTGTGTTTTCCCTACCTGAGTGTTCTATGCTACCTTCTTAACATGCTCACTCTGTACCTCTCTGTTTATTCCTTCTGGTACAGTTCAAACACCGCCTCTCTGTAAACGATCAGTGCAGGGCTGTTTGTTTCCTTTCATCTTTACATTTTCTATGTAGCATTTAAAAAATTCATGGAATTCACTTTTATTTAAGCACGGCCTATGATCAAAGCGCTACTATTGCTACTTGTTGTTTCGCATTGCAGTTGTTTAGCTGTTTCTCTCTTCTACTAGAGGGTGAACCCATAGACTGAGACACTGTCTTACTTAAGGTGGCCTCCAGAGCCAGACCGCAGGCCCAGGGTCTGACATGCACTTGACAAACACTGGAGTGAAAAAACTGATTATTTTCTTCTACCTCTCAATGATTTTTATTGTCCTAATTAAATGTTAAATTCTGTGTGAACAGAACCATAAAGCATTTCATTTTTAATGGCATAGTCTAGTGTGAACAGGAGTGTGACATCTTTTCTAAAGATACTGGAGCCCACTTAGAAGCCACCTGAAACACGGACTCATCAACACCTGTTCTTAGTGTCCCAGCGATTAGCTACTCCTTATAGGAAAAGTTAACACTATTTTGCCTCTTCTTTGAACTTCAAAAATTCTGTATCTTAGTCACCTTTACACTTTACGTGGCTGACTTATTTTGTCACTAATGAACTACAGGATCCTATGGCTAAAGGATTACTCAAGCTTGCTTTTTATAAAAAAATAAATTGGCTCATAAGGAAAGGCCAAGCTGACCTTAATATCAGCAACATCGCTTATGTAGTGACAACTCTCTTGTGCGTGCGTACGTACATATAGAGGGACACTGTGTAGATTAGGGTTCATTCTATTTTCTGTCTCATTCTTTACTGTTCATTTTTGTTTCACTTACATTAGGCTGCAAGTGGTAGCATTTGTGCAAGTAAGAGCATTATGAGAATTTACTGGCATCCACTGACCCTCATGAATACTTTGAGAATCACTACAACACAGCAGCTATGTTCAGATTTTGAAAATGCCCAGAAGTAGGAAGGTCTCATTGTTTTTTCCCAACAATTCACAATTCCCCACCTCCTGGCAGATTCTTTCCCAAATTCAAAAGTGTTCAACGTAAGAGCTAAGAGTTCATTTTCTGAGGGCCACCACTACATTTCTGATAGGGATGTCAAAGTGTCTCTCGTCAATTTCGATCAGGATTAAACCTTAGGACCACTTCAGGAATGAACATTAAACAACTCATTGCTTATCATCACCACCTCTACCTATAATAACAGTAATATGGATAACTGCTAGTAGCATCTCTCTTTTTTTTTTTTTTTAGTATATGAAAGGAACAGTATTAAATTATATGAATATTATTCAGATATAATAGTGGCTGATATGTAATACATAAAATATATGAACATATCTATTGAAGAGGCTTAAATGTAAACCTCTTTAAACCTATAGTCTCCATTTAATTATTGAGAAAACTGGGGATTAAAGAGACCTAAAAAAATAGCCACACCATACACCTCTGGGAGAAATGTAATGCCAAAGCCCAAGAAGAACCCAGACCCCCTGGGCCCATGCCTTAACCGCACAGCCAAGGTGAACCCCACTCTCCTGGTGCTAAGGAGAAATGTTCCAGCACCAGCTGGTAGATTTCCTGACCCTTGTAAATGTCTCTTTGATATTTCGGGACTATGCTTCCTGAGCAGCAGACTCCAGTGCTTTAGGGCTTCTGAAAAACCAGATGGGAGAAAATCAAGCTGTGACTTCAACAGTGTGATGTATATAATTCCCTGCAGTGTTACTGGGACAACAGTAGGAAGAAAACTTGGGAACAGCCTTCCGTCAAACGGCTCTCCAACAGCCACCTCCTGCACACTGTCCACCTCCCCAGTTGCATTACAGAACAAAAAGTAAGCCTTAAATGCATTGGAAAACTAGTATGCTATTTAAATCTACTTTTTCTCATTTGTTCCTTAAATTTTACAAGTGAGCCAAATGAGATGCAGCAAGGTTAACAAAAATTGCCTTGATCAGAGGGCTAAGGAATTGGAAGAACTATTAGACCCCAGATCTGGACAGCACTGTAAGAATTGTCCCTAAGGAACTGAGCAATTATCGTTGATTGCTAGAATTTATCTATTTAAGGGTAGGGTTCTAGGAAGTAACACACATATAGCTCTAGGAAGTAAAGTTTTCTAGATGATGTCCAAATCCAAGAAAGACCCGTCTAATCTGGAGAAGACTGTGCTCCCCTGGTAAGGGGAGGAGTCAACTAAAATGATTCCCCAAGAGTGATGTAGCTGACTATTAATAACAGCAACTTCCTCTACGTGCCTAAGGATGAGGAAAAGTAGAAGAGGCTCTTGTTCTGTCTCTGGATTATTTCCAGAGAAAATCCGAATAAATTAGATACTTCTGTTGGCCTGTTGAACTGAAAAACAAGAGGATATAGGATTTTTCAAATCAAGGTTGCAAAAATAAGTAGGATTTATATTGACAATAGACTTGTTAAACTATAAAGTTTCTTACAAATTGACCCTGTGTATCCAACTGACCTTTAAACGATGGCTCAACAACTATTCATTTTCCAGCACACTAAATGGCAACTGAGCTTTTTTATTTCAATATGTATTACTTTATAACTGGTCAGTAACCCTGCATAAAATGGTTAAGATTTATATAGCAATAAAACATATGTGTTGATTGATGGAAAAAGGGCCTAAATAACAAAGTGAGTAGTTAAATGGCACGGGCTTGGTTTTCTGCTCACAAATGAGATCAAATTTGGCTGTGCCCTTAATCATTGTGTAACCTTGGACAAACCCCATCCCCTTCCCTGACAGGAGAGCTATAAGGCCTGACACTGATTGTGGCCAAGATAAAATGAGATAAATTATGTAAACACTTGGCCGTACAATATCCCACAAAGGGCAGTGTAGAATTGATGTGAACTCGTTTTCCTCATTATTCTTTTTGACCAGAGACGTGTAAGACTCAGTGACTTTACTCTTAAAAAAGATTTGATTATAGTAATCCTAGCCATCAACTGAGATATTGTTTTCAAAGGGGGGGGCAAGAGTTTATCCAGACAGATTTGGAAAACATTCCAAACTATTCAGCTTTCTACAGCAAAGTGAGCATGTAGTTTCACATTAAAATCCCCACGCTCTAACCCAAGGCTTTTTTAAAGCACCTGAGAATTACCTGGCAGTTTAGTTCTTGCTCCTGGTTGTTATGGCTTTGGGCAATGGTTCCACCAAGACATTTGTGGAGCATTCCTAGTAAAGACTTTTCATGGATCTTTTATGGAAGTATTAGGACAATTCAATCTGACAAATAGGTGGGCTCTTCTGTGAAGCACTGTGCCAACTCCGTTTTTAAACACTTTCTTACAGAGCTCAGAATCAGACTAAAGCACAACTAACTAAAAGGGTGGCTTCGCTGTATATTCTAAAGTTTATCAAGAATGTAGGAAATTATTATTAAAAAGTGACTCAGGTGAATAGGGTGACAGAGAATACTATACCCGAGAATCTCTTAGGGAGGCACATTAGTTGACCGTCTGGCTTCTGTAATATTCTAGGCTATAGCTTCATGGAAAGGAAGGGATAATGAGAAATCAAAGTTTTCTTTGGGATGGTGTCCAACCAAATAGATTTAAACCAGGCTAACTTTCATGTGAAAGGAGTATATTTCATAGGGAACGTCATTAAAAACACCTATTACACGTTGTAAAGCCCAGCAGCTTAGGGAACTGTGACTCACTTAAACCATACCCAGTGAGGAAACCAAGGCTGTGGGTCTCGCTGGCCGTTTATAATCAATCACAGTCCATGAATCTGTGAGTAAGGGGCATGCCGGCCAGAGGACAAAGTATGAATGGAGTCTTTTAGGCTGCTTTGGGTAGAACACAATGTTTAAATAAGTGTTATGAAGCTTGGAGAAAAACAACTAGTATAAACCATACTTTATCCTCCCAAAGTAGGTAGGAAATTGTGCCAAGTAAAAGTCATAACTGCTGGGCTTTGTTTAGCAATGTGACTTCGCTGAAAAAAACTCTTAGGTAGTCTTGATGCTATGCCAGATATTAACGAGGAGAGTTCCAATTTGTCAACATTTTAAGGATGGCACTTAAATAACGTGACAGGTAAACAACTTAAAAAGAATTATCTATTTTAAATGTTATTTGTGTTTCTCTCAACTATATTCCATTAATTTACTAACATTTATTCATCACCTAATCAATAAAATATTTTTGAAAACATACTCCGTGCAAGACACTGAATGGGGTGACACAGCAATAACACTGGGTCAGCTCAACTACATTTTACCACAAAGAGAAGAAAAATATAAGAAATAAAGAAAATTGGCTCTGAAGTTCTGTCAAATGTATAAATTTACTTGAACTTAAATGAATACCACTTGTAAGAATAACATTAGTCTCTGTACCTTATATATTTCAAATGCCTTTACATACATATGGCTTTCAGAAGCCCTGCCTGACATATGGGTGAAGGATAGGTATCATTATTCACAATAAAAAATAAAACAATAGCTATGAACAGTCAGCTCACAGTCTAAATCTTTTCCATTAAACTAAGCTAGGCTTCCTCACCCTACAGACATGTATTTTCATGATGCTGAAATTGAAAGAAGAAAATAGGATTGAAATTCAGTACCATCTAAAATATGTAGGTTGGTACAGTTTATTGTGATATTTAAATAAGAAGGTAGAACAATACATAAACACCCCATGTTAAAAAAGGAATTCTTTTTAGAAGAGGGTAATTTTTCCATTTTAGAATTACATGAACCTGGTGGTTCAAGAAATACCTTATTTTCCTTCTAAGAGAGAACAGGGGTTCTTACAGATCATAATTTCATTTTAATTTTTGCTTCTTTTTTTTCTCATTGAATGTATTGGTACATTTTACGTATACAGCACAGTTACATTCATCATTGGGATCTTGTACCTTTACATGACAGGTCTTGGTTCTCATTTTTTCCCCTTACCCCTGCCCTCCCTTCACCCCCTCCCTTCCCTATTTACAAATACTTTATTTCCATTTTTTCATTTTCTCATATTTTTTCCTTTTCCCTTATTTCCTTTTCTCTACCCTTCCCATTTTCCCTACACCTTTAGCCCTTTTCTTCCTATTTCACATTGTCAATTATACCATTAGGATCTTATGTACAATTAGTTTTTCACACCAGAGAAACTATTCGGTATTTACACATATGTGACTTATGTATTTCACTTAGGAGTATATCCTCGATATGCACCCATTTTCCTAAAAATGACTCTAGTTTCTCATTCTTTATGGCTGAGTAGTATTCCATTTTATAGAAAAATCACATCTTTTTTATCCAGTCTCCTGATAATTTTTGGTTCTTAAATAAACATGAGATGAAATAACAGAAAGATGCTAACACAGTGCTGGTACCATCATTTCCTGTTCTCAAAGTAATGCATTTTTTATTCTGAGTTATCAAGGAACCCCGTTGCCAAGCACACACTTTATAATATAAGCTATAAAATCTTGGCTTTGAGTATAAAGACTTTCCAACTGACAGCACATGTCTATGGAAGGCTCTCCATCTAACTAGCAGGTGCTATTTTTTGTCTGTTTTCTTTACCTTTGGAAGTAAAACTAATATAAAAGACAAGTTGTCACTTAAAAAGTAAGTTAAAAAACAATGCATCAATTCTGATTTCCTTTGTAATAGAAATTACAGCAAATATATACTGCTTTGTACACACAATCACTCAGAACATTATTCATGTGACTCCTGGTTCCAATGTCACAAAAGTTTAATTTTATTTTACATTATAAAGCTGCACCATAAGATAGCACAGAAAATACTCCTAATATGCACTTGGAAAGTTTTTTTTAAAAAAACCTTCAAAATTTTCACATGGAAAGACAGCACACTAATCAGCTTTGGAATTCGCTTTTATTAAGGAAAGTTACAGTTTTTCAGGAAGTGATACTATGTTTTATTTTTATATTACTAATATTTTTATATTATTAAATTTTTATTGTAAAATATAATATGATCTAACTTTATAATTTCGCATTCCAAACAGAATATTCTACAAATATCACTATGAAGCAGGAAAATCAACAAAAAGGAAAAATGAATTCACAGAGACATTTCAGTAGACACTGTTTATTAAAGACCTAATTTAATTTCATTTAAATTAATTTTAGTATAGGACAAATTTTAAAGTAACTTTTATCAAATACTATTGTGCACTTATTTAATTTTTCATTTCTCATGTTCTGTTGGAAATTAATTAACCTTCTAATAACTCAAATATTGAAATACAGAAAATGGTGGGTGCTGTAATCCTAATTTAATGAAATAAAGCTCCATGCCAATTACCATATTAAATACTGAACAATATGTAAATAAAGAAACTAGCTTAATTTGTATTAATTCAGCGTTGTCCAAATTTATTTGGCCATTAAAAAACTCATCTTTTGAAAAATGTATTTAAATTTGGTCTCTTGGAATATAGCCGCAATAGAATGAAGCTAATTTGTAAGGAGCTATTTCTCTAGGACAAATTTCTCTTCTTGTTTCTGCTTAATATAACCTAGTTTTTCCCTTCTAAAAGAAAACTGTAGAAAAGGCCTTCTAAGCAGAGAGAACAGTATCTTTCTCAGAATCCATTCTGGCCCTCTCCAATTCACACTACTAGGAACAACCCGATTTCCCGTCAGCTCTCACTGCTACAAGCCTCAGCAATCCTGGGGTGATTAAGATGACGCCCCGAAGTAATATCATATCCGCCATCGTGAAACCAAGGAGGACCCTGCTCATGCCGGTGCCTCCTCACTCAAGGCCAGCGCTCACAGTGCATTTTCTAACTAACTGCTCAGGTTGTGACGCCATTCCCAGTTCCCTTCCAATACATTTATTTTATTGGGCGGGGGGTGGATAGTGACGATCAAACTCGGGACCTTGCACTTGGGAGGCAGCAGAACCACTGAGCTAAATCCCAGCCCCTCCCAATAATTTTTAAAAACTCTACAACCAGTGACAGGAAGCTGTGCAAGTAATATGAAAGGTAGAAAGGGTGAACCCTGGTGTGTACATTCTGGAGTTGCTTCTGTTGATTTTAATCACCTTTGGTGGGATTCAGTTTTGCTAATATGCATTCATCCCTTCTTAAATGCAGCTAGTTCCCATTTCTCTCTCTGTATCACAAGAACTGGGTTATATTAGGTTGAAACTCATGATATGCCAATATTTTGCTATTATTGTTATGGCACCCATTATACTGAGCTACAAATAATGTAAGATTAGTATGTCATCACCTGCAGTCACATCTTAGAAGAGTGTTTGAAGTGAAAGGGAAAACAGGCTATTCCAAAGGGCCTTACAGAGAAAAATGCAGCCAAAACTGTACTGATGAAATGAGGTGATACATAAAACAAGCATCTTGTGGTCACATCAGTTCTGAACTTGACAGGATAATTGTTTTTTTCTTCTGAGGAAAGTTGACCACCACGGTTTACTTGTCACAAATTACAAACAAAATAATCCTGTGAAATAATGTTGCAAGATCTGGTCACCCACTATGAACTGATGCTCACTGATTACTGTACAATTTTTAAAATCCTAAGTGAATTTCAAATGTTTCATCCACTGACCTTAGTATTACAATCCTTGAAAATATCCATTCCCATTTTAAGTGCTGACCTACAGCAGAGATCTACATTTACCTCATTAAAACCTTATTCCAAGATGATATAAAATAAAGTCATCCCTTAGTATCCACAGGATATTTGTTCCAGGACCACCATGGATTCCAAAATTTTCAGCTGTTAAGTGCCTGGCATACCGTCTACACACACACACACACACACACACACACACACACACCGACACACACACCTCCAGATAAGTTGTAATAGCTAACACAGTGTACAACATGCAAATAGGTAATATATGGTTCAGGGGATAAGGAAAGTTAAAAAGCTATTTATTAAAGTAGCAGTTTTTTAATACTTTTTTCCACAGTTGGTTGACTCTGTGCATGCAGAAACTGGGTGACAAAGAGCGTCCTATACACAAGGCAAAACGTACATTATGCACAAGTTTTATGGCATGAAACATAGGGGACTTGAGCATCTCAGACCTGGTAGCTGTGGGGGTCCTGCAGTAATCCCTTACACACAGGAGGTGACAACTGTGGCCAGCGGTCCTCTGTCGGGGCCCAGTCATGGCCCACTGGAGTTTGACATTTGGAAAATAACTTCTTCTTGTATAATTAAGGTATCAACATTTGCTACTCTTCAAGGAAACTGTTTGCTAAGCTTGTTTTGACTCTTTCACCCTGACATAACAGGAAACTCGTTAGCCGAATATCTGATGTTATCAGTTAGAGTCAGGAAATCCGGTCTTTGAAAAACAATGACTTCGTGTATTTTGTTGTTGTGTGCCCTTAAAAGCTTCCTGTTGCTGTGAACCTATAAAAGGAGCTGTTTCTGTGAAATAAATCAGACTTCTCTTCGTCTCCACTCAGGCTTGAGTGTTCTTTCCTTTCTCAATCCTCACTCCCCGACTCAGGCATGTTCGTGTTGTGACGGCTGGACCGCCACAGTCCTCGGGACCAACAGTGTCTTCTCTCAGCAGCCTCACACACATGCACTTCTGGAAGTCTTGTGAGTGGCACAAAAATAAAAGCCACATTCAAGAGAGTCTGTTGAGGGCTACAGAAAGCAGGGGACTGAGGCCTTGTTTAAACACATCCACCAATTATTTGAAGCACTGATGTCACTGAAGGAAAACTGGAATATGTATCTTAGTTCATAGCAAACAGATTGAAACTTTTTAAAATTTCATCCAAGTTGATCATTTAAATTACAAAAAGACGTCTTTACTCAGATACCTTAAAAAGTAACTCAACAAGTAGAATCCCAGGGTTTTGCTTTGTCACCCTATAAATGATGTCTCTGATATCCCTTACCTGCCTCCAGTGTGTCACTTAGGATTTCCCGGGCTTAGAATTCCTCAGTTTTACCTCAAGGCTTGAGTTTGGAGGATTTGGGGTCTCACGCTGAAGCCTGCATCTGACCGCCCTACTTGGCCTGTCCTTGTACACCAGGCATTCTGAAGCCAGCCTGCTGATTCCCATCCTTCACACAGCCCGGGCTCTGGGAGTCAGGCTGCGGCCAGTAGCACATCAGTGCCGGTAGGCTGGCAGGGCTCCAGAACCTCATCACTGGGAACCTTTTGATCTTAAATACGGCTCAAAGTCCATGCTGATGAAGTGGCTCGGGGGCCCACATGTGCTGTCACAATCACAGGGAGATGAGACCTCTGCATGTGGCGTTTATATAGAAACTCAGCGGATTCAGACATCACCTTTCTTTCAACTCAGTAATGGCTTGCACTTTTATAAGGCCAATAAAATGTTTATCTTCACTTTTCTCTATGGCTTGCAAAACTGTTCGGCCATGTTGATGTGTGTCACATGCATTGCTGGCATTGTTTACTTAGAGTTTGCTGAGATTTTTGCATGCTTAATGTTTTTTATAAAATTTGGAAGATTCTGGACATTATTTTCTCAAGTATTTTCCTATCTTTTTCTTACTCCTGCCATTCTTCAATTTGTATTGCACATGCATCTTTTAACCTGATGCTGTCCTGCAGATCTCTGTGGATCTGTTCATTCCTTTTTGACGTTTTTGGTCATTTTTGGGGGGGAGTCATCTGTGCTATAGATCTGCTTTCAAGTGAATTGGTATTTTTCTTTTGCCATCTTGAACCTATTGCTGAACTACTCTAATGGATTTTATATTTTAGCTGTTGTATCTTCTACTCTTGGGTTTCCATTTTGTTCTTTTCTTAAATAATTTCTACCTCCTTACTTAGAATTTTTATTTGTTGATACATTTTTATCATACTCTTGTTTAATTCTTTAAACATGTTTTCCCTGAGTTCTCTGAATATAGTTATAATTATGCTTTGAAGTCTATGACTACCAAATTCAACATCTGGAGACAATGTGAAAAATTTTACTGACTACTTTTGTTTTCTCTAAGTATAGATTACACTTTCTTATAAGTATAGATCACAGTTTGAATATTGATTTTTGTTGAAAAGTAGAGAAGTTAAATAATATATTGTATTAACTTTGAGTTTTGATTTTTTTTCCCTTCTGAAGGTTGCTATCTTTGCCTCTGCTTTACTTGTTTATTTAATACCTTAACTGGGTTAAATGTTTGAAATTTTCCCCTTATGATGAGCAGCCACCAATGTCTTGTGCTTTCTATTTTGTTTTATTGTTTAAGCCTAATTTCCAGTGGGTTGCCTTTGTGTCCAAGTAGTCAGTCGATAAGTGATATAGCTTGTGCTCAAATACATTGAGCCAATAAAATTCTTTCCTTTTTTTCAAATGGGTAGGGGAGTCCACGCAAAGTTCAGGTTCTCTCTTTCCATTCTTCTACATGCAGGTGTATGCCTTCAGTGCAGACCAGAACTATACAAATACCTTGTGCCCTTTCAGCTTCCACCTCAAATGTGTACACATATACTCAGCCAGATGCGAGTTTTCTCCAACCTTAAGCACAACCTCAGGGTACAAGCTCCGCTGGCCAAGCCTATACACAGCTACTGTGGCCAAGCCTATTACTTCCAGAGTGTCTCCAGTGTGAGTGCTGCAAACTTGGTGAGCTTCTTCTGGCCCAGACCTAGAAGCTACGGGTCGGGCCTTATGGTCTGCAAGTTAACTGCAGAAGCTCCATACTGATCAAAGCCCAGAAGGAGCCAGGCAGCAGCAAGGGGAGTTCTAAGCCAGACCAGATATGCATATGCATGAATTCCCCGTGATGAATATATTTGTTATGTATTGCAAACATACACTGACAAAAAATTGGAAATATGTGTTTACTTCTTTTTTGTCAATTTTACATGTACAATTGTTTTTGGGGGAAAGTGTTTGCCAAACTTTGCACCCATCCATATTCAGAGACAAATATTTTTAGCAGCATTTCTTTTTTATCTCCTCAAGAATACATAAAGGCATAAAGGTAGGTGTTTATGAGATCATATCAAAGACACTTTAATAGTAGGATATGGATAGATTCGCTAAAAACTTGCTACATTGAGAGTTTGCAGGTGAATAAATAAAAGTCAGAATATAAAACAACTAACATAGTAGAATGATTTCTGTACAAATATGTACATTCTAGAATTACTTTCCTAGGTTAAATATCATGTGGTCTTATTTATTCGATCTGATAGTGTGGACTATGTTCCTGGAGCAATTCTATACAAATAGGATTTTTCTTCTCTATATGAAAAAAAACAGGTGTTCTTCATAGTCTCTTGTATTAAGAACAATTTTCTCAGTGTTAGCAAATTTCCAAAGGTTTTTATATCTCAAAAGCATATGTTCAAATGAAACCGATTTCATGTTCTCCTTTTTCATTCTTCTCTCCTGTGTTACCAAGAGTGACTTGACCTCGAGAATCTAGAACTGTAAGAAATCTAGATTTCTGTGGCTGGGGATTTATTTAGCTCAGTGTTGCTGCCGCCTGCCTGGCAAGCGCAGGGACCCGAGTTCGATCCCCGGTACCCAAAATCTAAAAAAAAGAAATCTAGATTTCTGAAGCATATAATGTCATTCCTCTTAACGATGGTTACATACAAAAGCCCATGACTGCTAATAAGTACATTTCAATTGCGTTTTCAGTCTGGAGACAGGTTTGACTGAACCAAGCTTTTTATTTAGAACACATGAATAAGGGTGTCAGTGACACAGGCGCTGGACAAGATGGAGAGCCCAGGCTGTGATTCTGAGGCTGAGTTTCTGAGTGATCTCTCTGGCGGTGCATGCTGTTGCCCCCTCTGTGGGCAGACATTCACTGTTCGAAGCAACAAGCCCTTCGATACTTGGACATTTTGGATTCTGTTCTGTTTTTCAAAGCAGCCATATCAGCATTCATCAACTGCCTGACATAGCGGTTCACTGATTTTCAGAAAGGCCATTCTGTAACCACACTTCCTTTCAGGAAGCCCGCCAACAAGTGGAAGCCCCAATGACTGGTAGCAGGGACTTTCCGGCTGGGTACGAAGCAGGATTGGTTAAACTAGGGCTAACTCTTGGGCTAATGGTTGTGCAGAAAAGCGAAGCAAAAAGAAAGATTAATCTATATTTTTCTCCATGACTAAGTACCTTTAAAATGAAGATGAGAAAGTTCATTCTAGAAAAATATTTTCTTATTTATAATTTAAATAAGGCTTATTCAGTTATTCTCAGAGAATTTCTTGTAAGAAATATTGTCAATTTACATTGTTAGAAACAGTTATTCAAAAATATTGATCATTTATTAAAATAATTAATGAGACATTAAAATAATTCACCTTTTGATAGATAATGAATAAGGAAACAACTAAACATAACTTCAAAATGATATACAAAAATAGATATGCATCGAGGAAATAAACCTAATTTTCAACTAATTATCTGCACGCTTTTTAAATTATGATAAGACTAAGAAATGTTTCACAAAAATAGCTAAAATTTAGACAGGCCAGAGATTTAGCTCAGTGGTGCTACCACCTGCCTCGCAATTACAAAGTCTCAAATTTGATCCCTGATACTAAAAAAAAAAAAAAAACTAAAATTCTTCAGAGCATATATATATTTGTGTATATATATATATATATGCATATATATACATATACATATATATTTAAAATCCATATCTATATACAATTTTACTCTTATCAGCACATCAAAATGGTCCTATAGCAATATTTTAAAGACCAGCATCAGGATAAATTGTCTTGAGTTTTATCTGTTGTTGAGGCAAATGAAAGACCATTTGGTGACATGCTACAAGGTTTGGTCTCCTGCTATATTAACAGCATGGTGCCTCTCTGTATTTTGGTGAGATTCTGTTATTCACCAAGATAAACTCAGGTACATCTTCAAAGTGGATCCAAATAAACAAATAGTTTCTTGTAGAGAAAACTATTCCACAATATCTTTAATAACCCAAAAGATTTCTAATGAACAGCAACGCTCTGTGGGCAGGGGCCCTGCAAACTCCCCAGGATACTCTCAAAAGCCACACAGAGGAGCTGATATCAACTAAAGGGGGTGAAAGTGACCCAAGCAGCTTTGTAATCCAGGGGTTGAGGTGCTGAGACTACAACTGTCTCACCTATTATAATCTTAATCTGAAACAAAATGAAAAACCTATAAACTCCAGGGGCTTGAACGCAGTCTTAGCTTCAGAAATAAGATCACCCATACCATTACCATCTATCTAGAAACTCCAGAAGTCGAGACACAGGGAGGGTAAATCTTGATACAGACAAATACAAAATGCAATGTGGGGTGACACTGCCTGCGATGCTCATGTTTCCCCTTGTGTGCTCCGGGGACCTCGTTTTGGCTGATACAGTAAGTATTTTGGAGAATTTTCATGTTTTATAGTACAGTACATAGAGCACACTGTAGTTACACGGCTAGACTATTCACCATTAATTCTTTGCTCAGCAATCCTGATGACGTGCGAAAATTTTAAATGCAGGGGAAGATGAAAGCAAGAAAACTGACTTTTCATTCATAAATATGCTATGTGTCAAATTCTTTTAAACTACAGTATTCCTACCTTGCTTTCTGATATATACATAAAAACAGACAGCTTTTCCCCCTAGTGCATACAGCAGAACCACTGAATGCTTTTGATGTCGCTAAATGTCTACAAGTAAGTAGGAATTGGACAATAATCTGAACAATTCATGAGGGATATTGGGGTATTTAACAACTAGTGATGAAAATTCCGTTGCTATAATGAAATCGCTACCAACTTCCACACTCAGCCACTTGACAAAATGGCTTTCTCCCAACTCCCACACTCAGCCCCTTGACGAAATGGCTTTCTCCCAGACAGAGTCAGTTTATTAATCCCCACTCATCTTTCTTTTATTTTTACTATAGAGAAAGCACACATGAAACTGCAGTATGTGCAATAAATCTGCATAGATTATAATTCACTTGTATTATAAGATGAAGGTGGGAGAATAAGTTCAGAAGGAAAGCCTATTTTCTGCCCCAAACAAATTGTATTATAGAGTGCCCAAAAGACAAACGATGCTCAAAAAAACCAGATAATATACCATAGACTAAAAATGCATTTATTTTGATAGAAGATGGTAAATTATAAGGGGGCCTGGTTTATTATTTAACATACGTGATTTTTTTCCTCTCAGATCCATGGAATATTGTACCTGACTCGGTATCAAGTATTTCAGATCTAAGATTTATTTTGTACCTTTGCAAACATCAGCTTCCTGAGTATTTCTTTCTCATGTCAAAGAAAAGAAATAGATTACACTTCTAATAAAATCACTCTTAATTCCTGACATCAAAAATTTGCCAAAAGCAAGTAAAATGCAAAAACTAAAAATTAGAGCCAGAGATGTGTGTATTAAATATATAGTAAACTAGATATGAGGTAAAGAAATAACGACAAGTAAAATACAGGAAACATACAGAATAAACTCAGAGAAGAGAAAAATTCTGCCAAATTTAAAATAGTACAATTATAGCTTAAAGCTTTGCTTAAAATAGACTGAACACATAAAAGACCTCCTTTTCATATACCCATTTTTAACCGCACATTTTCTTTTCAATAATAATTTTCATCTACTTTAAATGTTGGAGAGATATTCTGGATAAAGAACAAAATCAAAGGCCACTGAACTTAATAAAACTTCTGAAAAGCCTAAACTGGAAAAAGTACAGGTTCTCTTTTTTTCTGAGCTTTTGACTGCATTTGATTATTTAAAAAATTATTTCATTTCAAATGGGGTGAAAGGTAAAACAAGCACAATCTACAAATGAAATTTAATTCTCATAGGCAAAAGTGTGTGTGTGTGTGTGTGTGTCTGTGTGTGTGTCTGTGTGTGTGGTTGTGTGACCCAAGTCAAACTGGATTAGAGTCACATTAATCAATAAACTGGTTTTAATCAATACAGTAGTTTAATCGGCCTCAGTCTGTTTCCATGACCACAGTCAGTCATCTTCTGCCTCAGTCATTTTACTTGACAGGAAGTGTCGTGCTCCTACCCTAACACATCCCCTAGCTGGCTAAGGGTCTTGTCCCCCAGGATCTACTCAGAGAGAGAATTCCAGCCACTCTTCCTCCCTCTACTGCCTTGCCGTCATGTGCCCTCTCTTTATTCACTCTCATCGCCATAAAAACATATTACTTCTTCCCTCTAGAAGCAAACCCAGGACGCTCCTTTCTCCCTGCGTCCCTTCCAGCTGCTGCCTTGCCTTTCTTTTCTTTAGAGTGAACCCTGCCGAAGTGTTGCCTGGATTTGATGTCTCATCACCAGTTCTCTCTTGCATTACCTTTGAAATCCTGTGGCCTCCTGTCCTCCGCCTTCTCACCAAAAACATTCTACCAAGGTCCCCAGGGACGCTGACCCCATCCCATCTGAAAGTTCTCGAGCCTCTGCTCCCTGGCCCGTTAGCAGGATTCCACTCAGCTGGGCACTGTCCACCCTCCAAACACTTTCTTCACTCGGCTCTCAGGACACTGCATCTCAGTGCCGCACGTTCCCCACGGTGGCTTCCTCCCAGTCTTCTTCTGTGGTGATCACGTTGGCAACCTGCTGTCTGAACAGATCCTGCTCACTGCTGCTCCTCAGACCTAAACTCCCCTCATCCTCTGCCCCACTGTGGCCTCTTCTCCTGTCTGTTATACGGTCCTCAGCTGCCATCCCACATTCTACTCCAAACAGAGTGGTCAGGCTGCTGTTGACATGGGAGTTACCTGGCAGTTTCAGAAGCCTCAACAGCCCGCAATCCTTCAAAGCTGAGGTCCTAACTATGGCATCCAAGGCCCTGCACATGACACGGCCCATTATCTCTCTGGTCTCGTCTCCCCTTCCATGACCTTCATCCTGCTGCTTTCTCCACACCAGTGCCTGTGTTACAGCGCCAATAGAGCCTTTTTAACTCGCTCTCTCTCTCTCTCTCTCTCTCTCTCCCTCTCTCTCTCTCTCTCTCTCTCTGTCTCTCTCCCCCTCTCTCCTCATTTTCTGCCTGGTATTCTTTTCCCTCAGATGGACTTGTCTTCTTTCTAGGATCCCCTGCTCACATCACACTTCTGTTCCCTATTCCCATCCTGACATTTTTTTCCCAGAGTAATATTTAACTTCCACATTGACTCATTAAGCATTTTTCTCAGTACTGCCCAGAAAATTTCCTGGGACCTAACAGCCACTCACAATTATTTTCTAAATGAATGAATTACTGTTTTTTGCATATTACATTGGCTTTTGCTCAAAACCTTGTAGGTATTAAATGAGTCCAAGAGACCCTGCTTTTACTAACCCTCAGAAATCCATGAAACTCCATAAAGGATCCCATGATTCAAACACATTATCTGCAGGACTAAAGCACAGCACACCACACTGAACTGCCACTTCCTCTTCTCTGCTCCTTTATCCCATGTGACCCCAGGGCAAGCCTTTTCCTGAGAAGAGGAGGAGGCCTCAAGTTGAGGGTCCTTTAACCTATTCCGGATGAGCCTACTACAGTGGCCCATCTGTGGCCTTAGACAGGAATTCATATGCTGAAAGCAACCAGCTTTGAGCTAATGACACTTAGCATGAGGGTGTACACTGCGCTTATACATCCTTGCTTAATGAGGCATAGTATGCCCTGATGTGTGTGTGTGTGTGTGTGTGTGTGCATCTTGCTTGCATTGTTACTCACAAATGCTGCCTTTTACAATAAAGAGTTTTTATTTGAGGGTTCACACCAAAAATCCTACACAATTTTTGTAGAAGATCTTTTTCTTTCATAATAATTTTCACTGTGGTGTCTCATCAATAGCATAAGGCTATGTAATATTTAACCAAGAAAATAAACCTGTATTTCTCACCTGGAGCTGACACAGAGGTCTCAGACCTGTCTCCACTTTCCTCATCGGTACTTTCATCATAGATGGGATCTCGGGCCGCTGGGATTTCACAGCTGGATGAAGCTTCCCTAGAAACAGAAAGGAGGAATTGAAAATCAGTGGCTGACACTTGGTCAGACATCAGATTTACCCCTAATTAATTGTAGAAAATATTCATAGAAAAGCATCCTAATTAGATAAACACAGAGTGAAATAAGTATGCTTTAGATGAAACCACTTTAAAGGCTGCATATGAACGCTCCTAAGAACAAGTTTCTCTTATTTAACACTCTGGATGTTGGTTGAATACACACTATAAGTATTTTTTAACCACTTACTATTTTTATATCAAATACTGTTCTACCAGATTGTCTCTGTGGGTCATGGAGTGTTTGGTATTTTAATAATCCTGAACCAATTCTCAGTCCCATTTGCTTGTCCCAAAAGGGAGACACAGAGAGACCAATGGACTTGCCCAAAGTCACATACTAATAGACATTAGGGCCAGACCAGTACCTGGACCAGGACCACATGACATGAAACATTATGTTTCTTAGACTTTGCAACTAGCAAAGTCTGTGCTTCTCGGGTTCAGGGAAATAGATGCTAATCTTTTATATTTGCTTATGCCTAAATAATGGTATGTGTTTCAAGCTACCAGCCACTTGTCAGAGAAAGTTTTCCTTTGGAATCAAATGCACCTCCACTCTCACAGAAAATTTATTAGAATGAAGAGAGAGGACCACATGCTCAGAGAACATCAGTAATGCTTACTAAAAGTTAATATTTATCACCTGATTCTAGAGTGAACCATGACTTACACATCAACGTTACAGATGTGCATGGAACTCTTCAGTGATAGCCGAAAGACTGAATTCATGTTTCTTTTTTAGTGGTCTCTACAAATTAATTAAATAATACTTCAGTGAGCTTCCTGCTGCCTTTACAAGTGCAGGTGACAGAGAGGGCAGACTGGAAAGGTCTCCATGGAGTGCTCTATCCCATCTCATCCCCGGCTCGCCTGGCCCATGATCTCATGGTATTACAAGTTGGCCCCTAACTTTCATGAGGTTTTGGAGGAAATTCTACTCCTATGTATGCATTGCTCATCCAGAAGCAAGTGCTACCTTTCATGCTCCATGCTCTTTTCCAGTTCTTGAACTTCATTTAATAATTTATGTAGGCTTCTGATCTTTGATTTCTTCTCATTCAACACCAGAATAAACCGCTTGTAAAGATCAATCTCCAAGCCTTCTTTGGCGCTCACACATTTTTCAAATCTAAAAAAATTAAACAAGTCATTTAGTTTTTCTGAACATTAATTCAATGCAGTGTAATACACAAGAGGATTTCAAGAAATATTTGAAGGCTCATTTTGTATATGTGCCTTAACTGACTCAAAAGCTTTAGAGAGAGCTAAATAAACCTTAAAAATTATTCCTCGTTGGTATTCATAATTTATATTCTGACATAAAGATTAAAATGGAAACTAGTAGAAATAAAACTTTTAAAAAATTAGAATGCCCAAATCTAACAAATAATTCATATCTTTGGTTCAGTCCCAAAGCAATGTTTGCATATGAGGAATTTCAAAAGCACAAATGTTGCCTGTTTCCTATTCCATAATTAATATTATGGAATAGGAACCAGGATTTTGTTTGTGATAAAGTGATAAACTTAAGCTGTTTGATTTTCCTTCTACACTATAAACTGCTCCACAGGAAGAACATGACCTACCAAATTATACCTCTATGACCCATAACCACAAACATACAAATAGGCATAAAAACATATACACAAGTATCTAATTAAAGTACCCTACTTGATATTTCCAAGGAGATACTAATTAAAGAGCAAGTGTAAAACAAGGTATATCTTCAATTTTATAAAATAAGAGAAAATTGAGATATAATTTATAAAATGCTCTATTATAACTTTTCTACAATGCGCATATGAACTAAAGGAAGATTGTACTGCGTTTACTCTCCCAAGAGACATATAAGGTTGAAAAAACAAACCAGCAGAAGTTGCACATACTTGATTTACATGTATATATACTTACCATAAATAAACTCCTATTAAATAGATTTAACTATAAATTATTTCATGTAAAATATTCTTTAAAATATGATCTATTTCCCCCTGGTTTTCTTCCTATAACATGGCTTAATTATACTTCTGCTTTTTTACATAGGTATCTATCTATTCAAACATACACATCAGTAGCAGTATGTATGTATAAATATGTACTTTCTTTTCCACCTTACTGCTGATGTATTCCATGTCTCTGGGAGAACTGTACTTTTTCTTTTCAACACCCTGCTATGAGGTTTCCTTGACTCTTTTGCTAAGGTGCCAGTCGCCAGGCACTGGCTCAGGCCACACACCGACTGGCCTTGAAGCTCTTCCCCTTGGTAATGACTCCTGCCTTCTATTTGCATTACTGGTCTTGCCAGCTTGGCAGCCATTATAAATTCTTCAGAAGAACTGGGTTCCTGAACAGGGGTCTGCAGGGACTCTGTGGACGTGTCCCACCTCCTTGGATGCCTAGAAAGACCAGAAGGCCACCTTCTTAAGAAGTTGATGCCTGCCCCTCTTATCTCTTCTACTCTGAGACCCCTGCCAATGTGTGTAGTGGGCTGATACTTCAGTGTAGGGCATGTTCCTGTGGGCTGAAGGTACCCATGGGCAGAAAGCGGAGCCATGCTTCCTGCTCTGGATTGTTAAGTCTTAGATCTGTAGAGCTTCGTGACCAGCAATTTGAACCATGATCTTAAGGATCACACCATTCCAGCTGGGCACCATGGCTGCCTATGTCCTTCCTGTGGAGGAAAATGGCTGAGCTAGAAGTCTAAAAGGGATATCTTGCATGGAAATGGAAAACCAGTGATTCTGAACGTGGTCATGTGTCATTTAACAAAGGGAACGCCTTTTAAGAAATGCATCATTTAGGCAATTTTGGCTTTTTACAACCACCAGAGAGTATAATGACACAAACCTAGACGGTGTAGGTTGGTGTTTGGTGAACCTATGGCACGCATGCCACAGCTGGCTGTTTGTTACCACTGAAAGCTCTAAAAGGCTCATCATCACTGGAAGGGTCAACTGCTGGACAAGGCTACTTTATGCAATCAAGAGACACTAAATATGAGACATGCAAGCATACCACTGGTATAGCACAGAATACCAATTTCCAGAGACTTCTTCTTTTTAGCGAGCAGAAAATGTTCACTTTAAAATACAACAAAAGTATATGGAGCAAACAGACTAGTAACTGAGTTGTTTACTACCACTATCTAGTACTGTGTGCTTGCTATATATGACCGTGCTGTGCTTTGAACAGCTGGTTGTACCGCAGGTCTTTTTCCACCAGTGTCACCACAAATCTGTGGAGAACGGAGCATGTTGCCATGCTAGGGCAGCCACATCGTCAGGCCACAGTGATTTCCCTGCTCTGCTCTGACCCTATGACTCTAACATTGCATCTGTGTCCACTGTCACCTGAGGAACCGCGGTGCCCTACACGACTGGACTACATTCTATGCTCACTTGGTACGATTCACCACCGCAACAGTACTTCTCACCTTCACCAGCTTTTCTAAAATGCTGTTATAAAAGTATCAATAGAACAGCATTTCTTTCACCAAGAAAAGCTCTATGAAAAAGAACTACATCAAAATTTGGAAAAACTAGGCCCCAAAGTGAGGAGGTACGGCGAATGCCGATGTTTATTTTAAGCAGGGAAATATAACACATTTATGCCTCAGATATAAGGTGTTACATAGGCATGTTTTCATCTCCATGCAGTGTTCTCTATAGCAATACAAAGTTTACATGTGAGAATGGAACATACATACATAACACCAAAATACATCCTATGTAATTATAAAACTCAAACATGCACAAGGCTAAAAAATGCATAAAACATACAATAAGTAACTTGTATATATTATACCATCTTATATAAATTTTTAGAAATGACAGCCAATTGGTAATTTATGGTTACAATCCATATTGAATTTCCATAAAAATCATTTCAAAAACTCTTGATTGAAAGATTATGCACACATATATATATCAAGTTAATTCTTAAAATTCTATTAAAGTTAACATTTTATAAAATACTAACACTGAAAATATCAAAATAAAATTTCATATAATTTGCATAAACATATTGTTAACCTAGTTACCAGCATCAAACTACATTATCAAAAATACCATAATTTCTGTGGTAGGAAAAAAAGTAACAGAGCAAGATCAGGTGAGTTAAGCATGCTTGTTTTTAGCAAATCTTTAATATCGTCTTGCAACCAAACTTCTAATCACCAAACTGGACAACACTTCCCAGAAAAGTTGAGAGTGGTAGTTGGCTGAGATAAAGTAATACTGTAAACAGTCATAGTACACGAATTTACTCCTATTACAGTGTCATCAGATTTACAGAATGGTATGAGTTCATTCAATATCCAGTCTCTAGGACATAAATAGAATCTGCCCCATCTTATCTAATGCAAATCCTCTTCTGGAACATTATGATGTTTGTTACTTTGCCTTCCTGAAAGCCCTATGCCTCCAGATTTGGGCAGAAATCATTAGATGAGACCATTTATTTGGGGGAGACAGAGGATTCACTGGTAAGTCTAGTGAGATTAAAAGTAAGCTCATACCACTAACAGTAGTACCTAGAGCAGACTATAACTAGTCCAGAGACCACCTTCACGGCAAACTGGATGGAGCCATAAACAGCAACCAACAGGAAAGGCCTCGTGACAGACACTTCATCCTTCCATAAGTCAGTATGACAACAGTTTAAGGAGTAACCTTAACAGCAAGGTACCAAGCGCCTCAAACAACAGATGGTAATTTTTAAAAAGATTTAAAAAAAACTAAGTAGAGAAAAACAATAAATGTTAATAAAATACATTGGAGTGGCAAAATAATAAAATAGTAATAAAAAATAAGAGCAAAGACAAAGCAATATCATGCAGAAATAAAGCCCCAAATAAAATATTACATTAAATGAAAGTGCAAGACAAAACAATAGATACATAAATGTGAGCATATGTTACAAAAACTGCAGTAATCATAATACTAATAGTCACTCCTGGCCAAATTCAGATCTAGGTCAGTGTTGTATAGCAGAAGAAAATCTGAGCAGAACTGGGAGGCCAAAGAATGACAAAAAGAACTGGGGAAAAAAAGCAGTGGTGAAGATGTAATAAGGCCGTGAGCCATGAAGAAGATGGTGAACAGCTGTTCCTCGCCCTTTCTGATGACAGAACAAGAGGAAATGGCCTTCAACTATGCCATGAAGGACTCAGATTACCAAGAGATGGAAGCGAGGATTTCTGGCTGTGACTGCTCCTCAACTCTCTGAAGGGCTACAGCACGGCATGACGCTATCTCCAGTTCTCCAAAAGATCAGACTGAATTCATCTGGCGATAATATGATTCTATCTCAAAGGCAGAAAGACAAAGTAAAAGAGCTTTCAAGGTCTGCTAATGATTCCTCGAGTGTCAACTCGATTCACTGAAAACTGCCTCCAATTATGGGTTTAATAACTATAACTCAGAATAAAGCCAGAGAATTTCTAAATTGGGCTCTGAGAGCAAACAAAAGACCTATTCAGTAACATGGAACTTGAGAGCTGTTATTTGAAATTAAGTAGGAAAATCCAGTGACATAAATATGGCTAATAACCTGACTATTCGTATACAAGTTCCCTAATGTTTCTTACTATGTTTAAAATTGCACAGAATTAATCCAGTAATGCCACTTGTTCAAAATGGAGCAAAACCACAATTAGTACATTGTAACTAACTACAAATAACAGCAAATATCCATGTTAAAGTCCATGCATTAAAGCTCACTGCTTACTAACCCTAGAATCCCTTATTCCCATTCAAGCCTTGTTTATCCTTTACTATCACACCCAATGGAAAGTCTTTCTAGTTGCCTCTGATCGAAATAGTGACCTACACTCAAATACCAAAGGACATGTAAAAAAGATCCACAAAAAATAAAGGAGAAAGTATCCACAACTCCAGAAATACACTGCATACACTAGTACGCTTCATTTTCTCCTTCTAGATATACTTGTATAAATACACAGCATAGCACATTTTGCAAATGACAGGCTAGTATTCATTTTTTGGTGATTGTAACACTCTCTATGTTAATGAGCACGTGTCTACACAAATGGTTTTTGTTGCTAGCATATTCTACCTGGCATTAAATATATGCCAGACCCTTGGCTCCTGAGGGATTCCTATCCCCCTGTGTCCTTCTCCCCTCTGTGACGCCACCTCACTTCCCTGTGCATTTGGAACACTGTCGGGAGGAAGCGATGGATCATGGGTAGACACTGCCCAGAAAACTAAACTGGGGCTGGGCTTAGCATCATGGCCCCAAACCTAGTTATTCTCGTCTCTATGTGCCCAGTTACCTTACTCGGTACACATGTGTCCCATTTCTAAACTCTCTAAAGCAGTGGTGGTGACCCTACGGACACACACAGCCCTCTCTGTCGACATGCCAGCCAAGTTGCCGCAGCAGCTGGGCCTTCAGGTTTAATTGCAGTGTTGACACTTTGCATTTGGGTTGCAGTTTGGGCACTCGGTCTCTGAAAGGTTCACCATCACTACCCCAAACACTCTCAGTCAATACGACTTCTTATGGAAACTGGAGCTGTAAACTCTTTTGCTTATTTCCCAGGGAAGGAAGACTCCAGGGAGGGAACACCAGGAAAGTCCTGCCTGGCCAGGACCAAGACTTATTTACAGAGCCTTAATGTGCCCATTTTCTCCTCACAAAGGAGAGAAAAGCACATTTGGGAACGACACAAAACTGCTCATCTAACAAACAACAGCCTGGATGGTCTGGAGCCCTGCCTGTAGCTTCCCCTCAGTATCACACACTGTCAGAACCTGCAGAACACATGCCAGCCAGCGTGAAAACCGCCAGCAAAGGAGACAGCTGGAGCAGCACAGTGAGGCAGGCGACAGGACACAGGGAAATCTCCAGCCACAGCGAGACAAAAGCATTTCGGGCGGTGCAGGAAGAGCAAATCGAACATCTGTGCTCCACATAATCTAAGTGTCCGTCTTGGCCGCTGCTTCACAGCACAGGGTGCGACTGTCTTGCTGCTCCATCCCCTTCCCCTGCTGCTTTCAATTCCAGGCCAGTGCTGCTGCATGCTGATGAGACAATACCTCTTTCAACCTCTGGCAGACATTTTAGAGCAATTTGTTCAAGGACCCAGGACCAGTCTGTGTTTCCGTTGGCAATGTGTGGATCAGTTGCCCTGTCACCCTGAGAATATTTTGAGTTTAAATATAATGGCTTATCATGATCATAGTGCACCTCCTTTAATTTGATGCATTTCATTTATAAAATAGAAAAATACACCCACACTCAAAAATAAGCCTGAAACATGCTTTGCAATATATAAATTTGAACCAGATTCCTATAAAACAGAAGCAAAGGGGAAAAGTCTAGTTTCTACATTGCACTATAATATATAAACTTTGAAGTGGCCTCATTTTTGTATGGCTTACATATTATTCAAAAAATTGGAGATAAAATTAATTTAAAGCTAAAAGACAAAATAAATACTTCCTTCATAAAATAAATGAAAACTAAATATAACCAGGTATTAGCAATTGAATTTTACATGGTTTGCAATAATTAATGAATGTTACTGAGTGTGCAGAAAAATATTTTACTTTTGTTGTGGCATACATACATGAATTGCTATAAAACCCTGTGCTTTGTTTCCCCTGTTCCCTTATTAATGTCCTGTAGAGAGCCAACACAATGCTTGGCATACAAAGATTCTAAACAAGATACGTGTTCTTGTGCTTGAGAGCAAATAGCTTAAATGAAAGAATAAAAATTACTGGCTGTGATCATTATCAGCATTATTAGACACAGGCCACATAACTACAGCAAGAGTTATCACAGAAGCACAAGCACATCGCATAGTCTCGGGAGGGACAGCAGGGTTCACACATGTATTTTATCTCCTCCAAACCTCTTTTCCATAACAGAACAGTGCAAAGTATATCCTAGGCCAGCTTAGAGGCTAGTTTATTTGAGAAAGTTCATTTCTGAGATGCTACATAGCTTTTTTCTTCATCAATTAAAAAATGAGGGGCAAAGTCAGGAAAATAGCCACAATTATTTTGTCTTTTACAAGTGCTTGTAGATAAATTTACAAGTCTCTTCCAATGCAGATGAAAACAACACTGAGATTCCACCTCACCCCACAAAGAATGGCTGCTATCAAGAAATCAATCAATAACAAATGTTGCCAGGGTTGTGGGGAGAAAGGAACCCTTCTCCACTGTTGGTGGGAGTGCAGATTGGTGCAACCACTATGGAAATCAATATGGAGATACCTCAAAGAGCTGGAACTAGAGGTTCCATTTGACCCAGCCATCCCTCTGCTGGGTATCTTTCCAAAAGAATTGAAAGAATCATATCACAGTGGTATATGTGCACCCACAGTCTGTAATAGCTAAAACTTGGAAATAGCCATTTGCCCATCAGTTGGAGATTGGATAAAGATGTGGTTTTTTTTTTATATAAAATGGACTACTACTCAGCATAAAGAATGATAGATTAGAGTCATTCATAAGAAAATGGATACATATTGAGGATATACTCCTAAGTGAAATAAATAAGTCACACATGTATAAATACCAAATAGTTTCTCTGGTGTAAAAAACTATAATGGTACATAGATCCTACTGGTATAATTGACAATGTGAAATAAGAAGAAAACAGCTAAAGGTGTAGAGGAAGTGGGACGGGTAGGTGAAATGAGATAAGGGAAAAGAAAAAAAATGAGAAAATGAAAAACTAGAAATAAAGTATTTACAAATAGAGAAGGGAGGAGGAGGTGAAGGGAGGGCAGGGGTATGGGGAAGAAATGAGAACCAAGACCTGTCACGTAAAGGCACAAGATCCCAGTGATGAATGTAACTGCACTGTATACCTAAAATGTACCAATAAACTCAATGAGAAAAACAAAAGAAGTCTCTGGTTAAGCTAGACAAACATCACGTAATGCAGCTGCCATTCACTGACTCCAAATTAGAAGTCATTGCATTCCTTATAGTTCACAGGGCATCACACGTGTCAAGAACCCACCCTGCTCATCAGCCACACCCCTACCCTCGCTGCTTACATTTTTTATTAATATTACAATAATGGGTTCAGATCCTTAATGCCCAATTACTTACTTTTCTTAAGTCTGTCAGTGCTACCAAATTCTGAACAACTCATAATTGTGAATACACTCTCATGAACAGTCACTAGTAACTTGGTTCAATAATTTCACAAAAGGCACAAATAATAGCTTTCGTTTTAAATAGAGGCTGGTCCACACATATGACGTATGCAGAAGCCTTTCACTTGGACCTAGGCAACATGAAGCACGTTCAGGGTCTCTCTAAGGCAAGCACACGGGTACTCACCGTTCCTGAACATCATTCCAGTCTCTCAGGAGTCTTTCATTTGCTTCCTGCAGGTGCTCATTCTTGGCTTTGTTTTCTGCGATGCTGTCCAGGCAGTAACAAATAATTTCTCTGATGACCTCAGCTGGGTTTGCAACTTTCTCTAAGTTGAAGGAACCGAGACTAAACTGAAATGGAAGGAAAACATGAGGATAACATCAAAATTGAGAAGTTTGGTTTTAAAAATGCACAAATTTTTCTGAAAGGAAGAAAAAGTACATGATTCAAATCAGTACATTTACCACATATTAATGCAGTGGACAAAAAAAAAAAAAGAAGAAAGAAAGAAAGAAAGGAAGAAAGAAAGACAGACAGACAGACAACATGGCTATTTCCCACCAAATCAACAAATAACCTGAAAATAATCTTTACAACATCAAGTCACTCTCTCTAGCAGAAAAGAAAGCAGCATAAATACTACTAGACATACTACACCATCTGTTCACTAAAGCCTGATTTTAAGTCTGCTCAGAATAAGAAAAGGAATTATACATGAAGACTTTTAACTCTAGATTCTGTAAATATAAATACTGAATTGGAACTACTGAAGAAACATCAAAATTCTGGTAATAGTTCACAGAAAGATCGTTTCAGAAACAACTAGCCTGTGAACATCACACAATAAATACTCTTTTACCCGAAGTCTAAAGTTTACTACTATGAATCAACAATAATAAAATTAATTGTCAAGCTTGACAACTTTTATATAAGGGTAAGACTTAGAAATATGGCGAGTCCCCTACTGGGGGCACTTGCACATAAAATAGTATAATACAGCTTTCATGGCAGGAAGGGAATACAGGCACTACTCATTTGGCTGATTAGAATAATGAAATGCAATGTTAGTAATAACAATTAAAACGTTCCCTAATGTAAAATTAGAATTATTATAACAAATAAGAAAATAACAATTATTATGCAGTCATCATGTCTTGGTAATTTTGTTCTCTAGCCAGGCACAGGTACAAGCTCATTTACTCATCAAATCTTCATCTGTTACACAGATAAGTAAACTGAGCTTCAGATCAGGCGCTCTACACACTGAAGGGATGAAGCCAAGACACTACACACCACGCTGTTTCCTTGTTTCTTGATATAAGAAGGCAGGCTACCTAGGCACTAGTGAGAGAAAGAATTCAATTCAGAACTAGTTTGCAATTTTGAAAAAGATTTCAATGCACCAAGTAAGTGATATAAGAATAAAACCAGAGTCCTTTGTTTGTATTTGGGAGTTTTTGGATTTTGCCTTCAAGATCACTAATTTCTCTTATGCCATGTATCTACTGAGGACATTCCCAAAATATATCACTTTTAAATGCTAAGAGACTGAGAAATACTTAACAGTGGTTGAATTCTAAGAGAAAACTGTGCAATTTACAATAAAACTACAATTCGCCAAAACAGAAGTCCAACTTTTGTAATAGAAGTGGAATTTTACAAATGATTTCAGGAAATTCCTTTAATTTAGTATTTATGTATAACTCCAGAGAGTAAACTCTTCTACAAAAATTATGCTTGCTAACTTTCTTTAAATCTTCAGATGGGAAAATATGGGTAGAAGATTATTTAGTATTACAAAAATCCTATCAAAAGGTTGATACTGATGCCTCCTAGGTGTTAAGAGACATTTATACTTCTTAAAATGTAAAGAAAAACAATAGGCTTCTAATCCTAGTTGTTTGAGGTCTGAGGTATCTCCATATTGATTTCCTCAGTGGTTGCACCAGCCTGCACTCCCACCAACAATGGAGAAGGGTTCCCCACAACCCTGCCAGCATTTGCTGTTGGTTGATTTCTTGCAGCCGTTCCTTCTGGGGTGAGGTGGAATCTCAGCGTTGTTTTCATCTGCATCTCTCGAATGACCAGTGATGTTGAACATTTTTTCATATGCTTATTTGCTGTTTTTACTTCTTTGTCTGAGAAATGTCTGCTCATTTCTGATGCCCATTTTTTAATTAGGTCTTTATATTGGGGGGATCTGATTTTTTTTTAAGTTCTTTATATATTCTGGATAGTAGACATTTGTCTGAGAAACAGCTGGCAAAAAATTTTTCCTACATTGTAGTTGTCTCTTAGCTCTATTGATGAATTAAAAGAATCATACCACCGTGACATATGCTCACTCTTATTTATAGCGGCACAATTAGTAATAGCTAAAACTTGGAAATAGCCTAATTGCCCATCAAGTGGAGACTAGATAAAGAAGATGTGAGGTTTTTTTTTAATAAAATGGAGAACTACTTAGGCATAAACAATGAGAAACTAGAGACATTTATAGCTAAGTGGATGCACATGGAGGACATACTCTTAAGTGAAATTAATAGGACACATATAAATATCAAATAGTTTGTCTAGTGTGAAAAACTAAAAGGATCAAAAATTATAAGGATCAAAATGTATAACTGATATTGTGTAACGGAAAAAAGTTCTAAAGGTGTAGGGGAAGTGGGAGGGGTAAGGGAAAGGTAAGAAGGGAAAAGAAAAAAATATGAGAAAAGGAAAAAAATGGAAACAAAGTCTTTGTAAAGAGGGAAGAGTGGATGACAGAGAATGAAAGGAGGGCAGGGGTATGGGGAAAAAAATAAAAACCAAGATACATCATGTAAAGGTACAAGATCCCAGTGATGAATGTAACTGTGTTGTATGCCTAAAATGTACCAATAAACTTAATGGGAAAAAAAGAGGCAATTATATATTACAAACATATTTCAGAGAATTTTCAAGGAATAAATGTTATTGTTCAAGCCACAAAGAAATTATGTATATATTTATATGTGTGTATTTTTTTAAAAAAACAGCCAAGCAGATCATGCCTGTTTAACCCTTCAATTTATCTTGTCTCTTCGCATCACTTAGCAAAGGAAGAGGAACCGGATCCTTTTGTTTTTCTTTTATTTCAGTGAGAACACACATTTTCATTAGACTCAAATATTTTTTCTGTATTAAGCAACTTGAGAAATGGTTAACAAAAAAAGACTTGAAAATATTCTAAGAAATTTATTGAGTTGAAATCATTTCACATTATTTGTCACCCTGACTTTTATATTTTTCTTAAACTTAGAATGGCCAAAAACATTTGAAGTTCATAAGAATGAAACATGAGTCCATTTAATAAGCATAAATTTAAATGGGGAAGTTTTATTTATGCAAAGAATAAATAAATTGAAAGAAACTTTGAGAATTTACCTTTGAAGTTTCTTTGAATATAAACACATAAAAATGTTAAAGACAAAAGTCATCTGTGGAAAACTACTTCATTGATTTGATATAAAAGAAAAAGTAAGCTTTTATTTTAGTTTTAGGTAACAGATTGCATTATCATCAAAACAACCCCATGATATCTTGTATTCTCTTATTATCAAAATTGTTAGGCAGCTTTCACAACATGAATAAAGAACTCACCCACACTTTGATCTTGATTGAAGCATCTATAAAATACACATGCAAACACGAACACAAGTCCTTTCCTCTACACTACTCTTAGATACCAAAGAAGAGGCCAATTCTAAAGTATTAATAACCGCTTCTGTCAAAGTATCACTCAAATGCATATATTCAAAATTCCAAAGAAATATTTTAAATCTTTTTTTCCCTTGGCTTTTCAGTGCAAAATAAATTTCAAATGGTATTTCTTCTTAAGAGTAGGCAATCATTTTTGACAATGATTTTCAAGTTATAGTCACCATTTTCTGGTCTTTTAACAGACATAAACGTGGGAATTTTCCTAACAATACTTATAAAGATTAACTTTTTTCTCTTTCAATTCTCAAACAAGTGAGAGGTACAATGCTGGCGCACCCTGCTCACACACGCACGGCTCAGAGCCAGGGTGGGAAGCACTCTTCCACCTTCCTTGCTGCCATCCAGGACAACTACACTGTGATCACCACTGCGCACCATGTGCCTAGACGTACCGGACTCAGGATATTTCTGCGTTCTAGCTCTACCTGCAGCTTGGCAACAATGGCAGCAAAAAAGTGGCAAATTAAGTATCCTTTTTAACACCAACAAATCCACACAAAAGGTATATTGTATTATGTCAAATCCTTCACTTTAGCTTCTTGTTTGAGAGGATGAGCTATTAGCACAGCTGTTCTTTTTATTAATTATGTAATTTTCAGAGTCTATAATATAGAAATATGACTTCACCTAGCACAGCAGAGTCAGAATCCACAAGAGAAAGAGAAAGAAGTTTTAAGAGCATATCCCTTCCTTTAGAGTCATGGACAAAAGTAAGTGTCTTTATGCAATCAGTCTTCAATCTTTTTAAGAGTTCAGAGTATACAGCAAACCATGCTGAGCACACCCCTTAGTCCATACTCACAGATTTTAAACTATGTCTTCATTTTTCATTATAAAAAGACTGAAAACTTTTTAAAGGTTAACGGTAATCATAGTGGCTTGCATGAATTGCCTTTTAATGGGTACATTCTAGCTAATAACATAATTGTAGAATTCTTAATATAATCTGCATCAAAATCTCAATTTCAAACCACGTAACCCATATTCTTTGTCCAGGGCTTTGTTTATTTGGATATCTGTCCATTGGCGAACCCCTCCAGCGCAAGGATTAACAAGCTGTGACCTAGTTTCCTGTCTAGAATACATCCACTGAAAGGTTTCCCTCTCAGAATATTATCAAAGTAGACTAGATAAGCTTACAGAGCTAAACCTTCATTACAGCCCTGGGGAGCAACATGTGAATTAAAGGGAAAAGAGGAATAATGGTATCTTGATGTTATTACTTGGCAAGTAATGGTCAGATTGGATTTTACTTTCTCAGTAAATTTACTCATATCAGAGAAAAATTTACCGGTAGCTAGAAATGAATACACACAATTTAAGAAGTAAAATATATCCACTGTCATTTATAACACAGAATATTGTATCTACTACAGACATATATAGAATTATAACACATAGTTATTAAGATTTAAGTAATGCAAACATGAAGCCAAATTATGGAAAATAGTTATCAAACAGTGTTTCCTTGGTGTAGTTTTATAATAAGCAATGATTAAATATTTTGACAGAACCACATAAGTACTAAGGTCTTTGCATCATGAACTCTGGTTCCTGTTGACCTTCTGAAAGGTTCATTTGACATTTACAAAATCAATATTACAAATGAACCTCCTAAAGCAGCAGTAACATATCTAAGTTGACAAGTGGTATAATTTATCTCACAAAGCACCCAGGACTGAGAAAAGGATACCAATCGGGACCCCAGAAGAGATAAGAGAGCTATAATGTCAGACTACTAATCTCACATTTCCAAATAAAATACTACCTTGAACAGATTCCTCAGGACTCATGAAAAAACCTCAAGCTGATCTAATAATCAAGCAAGGACCTGAATATCTTAGATGCTTATACTCAGAATGTAATCATCTAGAGGCTGTTTTGGCTTTTGAAGTTTGAGGTCGGTGTTGCATGTGCCAGTGGCACCACTTCAAGAAGGAGCTGCATGCATGCGTAATACCGACACTGAGGGGAGGCTCTCCCTAGAGAAACAGCCGTGCAGATTTTCAGTATGCTGAATTACTATGATGCGAATGCATTAGCATTCTAAGATCATGTTATATTCATTAATATTTTAAGTAACACCTGAAGACTCTTATTATACTGTTCATAGTTGCAAAAATCACTAATGAGAGTCAGAAAATCTAAGAGAAAAAAAGACAAAGGCAGAGACAGAGACAGAAAAGAGAGAATGAGGGTGGCAAGATCCCAAGTCCACATGGTAAGGAAATCTCAGGAGCTAGTTTCACTCAAAAGACTATAAATGTTCACTCTATTATTTCCTTAAATAGAGGGGATGAGTCTTGATTCACATGAAAACCACCAATACCGAGGGGAGTGGTGATGAACCTGTGACACACGCATCATCGTTTTTCTTTTAAGATAGAAGATGTTAATGTCTGACTTGTTTTTTCAAACTAAAACCTCAGTATCCAGGTTTCATTGCACTGCTGGCATCTGCCATAAGCAGGTGGGTTTGGGTTGCAGCCTGGCACTCAGTCTCTAAAAGGTCTGGAATCTCTGGCCTGGGGGATTTATCTTAGCCTCACGACATGTTTCAGTGAATAATGAGGAATTGTTCTATGTATGAACTCACCCAACTAGGAGGCTGTTCTGATGATAACTGGAAACGGCTGCCTACCATTCGCCTGCTGCTCTACCTTTTGGAAGTACACAGGGCTGAAGAAATCTCTCCTGGGTTGCCTGGCACTCTTGTAGACTGCATCATGTTCATCTATGACATCTTCTCGGTATGTTCAATCTTCTTAGGTCCGGAATCACCCTCTGACCCACCTCTCATCTTCCCCTATAGAGCAGCTGGGCTACGGGCAGTTCAATTCCCACTGTTACACCTAAACTGAAAACCTGCACGGCTGTTTCTCTAGGGAGAGCCGCCCCTCAGCATCGGTATTATGCACGCATGCAGCTCCTTCTTGAACTGGTGCCACCGGCACATGCAACACCGACCTCAATCTTCAAATGCCAAAGCAGACCTGTCTGACCCCCTGCCTGCTGACTAATTACGCAGCTCCCACCTGGATTCCTACTAGGTCTTCACCATTCACTCACTCAGATGCATGGGTGGTCTCGTGAGGGGGGAGGCATCGATTATAACACAGTGTTTACTAGTCTTTCTTAGTACTGAGCTAAAAGTTGCACAAGAATAAAGGCTATGTGCATTAGTTATATTTCTATGCCCATTCTGTGTGTGTGTGTTTGTGTGTGTGTGTGTGTGTGTGTGTGTGTAGTGACTTTTGTTATAACTAAAATAAATTTCAAACTTCTTACTGTGGCCTACAAAAGCACATACACTGAGAAAGGGTGCTATCTATTATATTCATATGCATACATATACATATGTAGAAAGCTATATATTCATATATAAGTGTATACAGAGAGAGACAGAGACAGAGACAGATTGATTTAAAGAAATTTTCTCACCCAATTCTGGAAAGTGGCAGGTCCATAACCTTCTGGGTGGGCTAATGCGATTGAGACCCAAGAAATCAGTCTTTTGTTCTCCTGAGGCCTTCAACCAACTGGATGATGCCCAGCAACCTCATGGGGGGACAACCTGCTTCACTCCAAGTCCACTGGCTTGAATGTCAGTCTCACCCAAAACAGACACGTGCAGAAATCTGACCGCATGTGAGAACCATGGTACAGCCAAGTGGAGTCATCAAACTAATCACCACAGGCAACAAAAACTGAGGCTCTCTAGCCAACCACTACACACATATACAGTGGACCCTCATACGAATAACTTGGGCTAATCAGGTTAAAGGAAGATTCATCTGCCTCTTATTGTCTATAGGTAATGTATATATTTATTATCTATTCTATGGATATATATTATACATGCCCAGGTAAACATCCAGATCTCAGCTGCATTGACTTACAACCAACTCAAGTTGCAACCAGCCCTTGGGAACCGATGGGGTTTGTAAGTCGAAGGCCGACTGTATCTCAAAGCAAACCCTTCTTAAGAGGAGACCCTTCTCTGGCGACACTGAGACTGCAGCTGTCAGCAGAGCCTCAGCAGAGCCCTGCCTGCACTCCTCACCCACAGAGATGGACACAGGGAGGTGGCTCACAGTGACACACTGGTAACAAGCAGTCCCTGTCGCCCATATACCATAAATACACACTCGGTAAAATGACCAGTGCACAAAAAATCAAAATGCTCTTAATCTCATACCCCTATAATCCCAGCTAGTATCCATTTTTCTCCTCTGGTCACGGCAGATCTTTTCCCAAAATGCAGTTCTTGTCTGCCCTGTATAAATACAACAATTCCTAGTCACACTTAACTATTTAAGCCTGTTTAACTAAACTTAAAAATTTAGTTTCCGGGCTGCAAGTGTAGTTCAGTGATATAGTCTGTGCTTAACATACATGAAGTCATAAATTCAATCCTCAAAAAAAAAAAAAAAAAAAACCATCATTTCCTCGGAACCAAAATCATATTGCAGTACTCAGTTGCCACACACAGCTACAGAACAGAGAGTATACATCCAGAATCTGGATCACCTAGAAAGTTTTCTAGAACACGAACTGGAAAATCTGAGTGGTTTCTAGAAGCTGGGAGGTGGCTTTCTAGAAGATGGGCTCCAGAAAGACCTCCGTTGGGGGGCAGCCTTGTGGCATTTGGAGCATACTGAGGTGAACCCTGCATCAGTTGTAACCTAAAGAATTGCAACAGCAAATCCATGCTGTTCTAAGACAGTCTGTCTGTGCACACTTGTTACCATAGCAAGGGAAGATGAACACACCGAGTCAGGGTCCGTGATGGGCTGAATAACAGACCACCAAAGGAGTCCGGGTGATAATCCCCAAATTTGCGAACACTCCCTGACTGCAGAAATGATTACATACAGGGTCTCAAGAGGAGACCATGAGGAATTACTCAGTGGACCTAATGCAATCTTCTTATAAGAGAAAAGCAGGATCTCAGAGTGTGAGAGTGGATAAGCAAACGAGAGACCGAGGATGTGATCCCAAGCTAAGGAATGCTGGGTGCCTCGAGATGTTGGAAGAGAGGAGAAAAATCGCTGTTTTGGATACTTTATTACGATGGTAACAAAACTAATGCAGGAACTTTGCTGATTCTTCCTGATCTCCAGGTCTCATCATCCTTTACTTCATCAAAGACTACTCAGGCCACGGTGTCCTCTCCTGCACGATGGCTCACCGTGCTGTAAGGTGCACTCCTCTTCCTACTTTTAGTTCTCCCAAACTCACTCTGCAGAGCTGGTTTCATAATAAAGAAAAGTAACCTTTAATAAAACTGCTACTCTTTGTTCTTGTCTTGACCAAGTGTTTGTTCAGGACAGAAAGAACCTAGAAACTACCTCCAGAAGAAGACTCTGGCACCCCAAAACCCAATAATTTATTTGGCTTAGCCAGGCAGGAGAAGAGGTAAGGCTCACTGGGCACATTTCTTGCGTCTCCCTGCTCCTCCTTCCCTCCCTCCCCTCCTCCTATTCCTCCCCACTTCCTTCTCCTCCTTCTCC
>NW_022900915.1:42470522-42480687 GCF_012274545.1 Fukomys damarensis
CCCCCCCCCCAAAATCTGGCACTGGGAACTGTTTTGTGTGTTTCCCAGCACAGAGGAGGAGGGTGTAAGGCCTGTATGTTTTTCTTCCAGCCGTAGGAGACATGCAGGCCTGCCCAAAATTTATCTCCTCTTTTCTTTATTTTTCCCATTTGCACTGACTCTGCAGGTACAAGGTAAGTAGTCAGAGAGCCTGGTATTATGCTCTTGCATTTCAGTTTTTTATGTTATCTTGCTATTCTTTTGGGAAATTAGCTTGGTCCCTCCCTACCCCAGTTTACTGATTTTGGGTTTAAATTTCCCTCTGCACATTTCCCCTAGATGGCCATTTCTTTCTCAGGTTACTCTTTTAGGGTCACCATCTTGTCTCTTCACATTGAATGGCTGTCATCTTATCTTGTCACATGACTGGCCGCCCATTTTGGGTCAGCCACATAAGTTCCACAAGTTCATTTTCAACTGGCCTCATGGCTACCAGAAAATCTCATCCCTGTGGATGAGCACTAAGCGTCCAATTTTAAGGAACACGTGGGCTTCCTCCCACTTTTCTTTTGAATCCCTTCCCTTGTTTTTTCTAACAAAATACAGGTAATTTAGAAACGTGCCTGATGGTCTGAGAAGAACAAAAAAACACCAGTAAAGCTTAACTCAAATGACTGTGAGTCAAAGTAGGAGCCATGCTCATTCTTTTTTTTTTAATTCATTAAATGTATTGGTACCTATTAGGTACACAATGCATTCTTAGCTTAAGAAGGTATTTCCAGAGCCAGGGATGTAGCTCAGTGGTGCTGCACCTGCCTTGCAAGCGAAGGTCCAGAGTTCAATACCTGGTACCCAAAAAAAAAGAGGTTTCCTTATCCACTGCCTTAAACAAATGACTAAAGATTTTACTATCAGGTAACAAGTTTTTACTATCAGCTTTGTTTCTCAAGTGTCTCTGGCCTGCTTAAGTACCATCAAGTGGTTCAAAGTGACTAAGGGAGTCCAAGAGGGGAGGAACTCCACATAGTTTCATGAGAGTTTTGGGCAAGGTAGACCCATCAGACAGCTCAACACCCCTCCCCATAAGGAGCCAGTGGGCCCCGGTACAGAGACAAGGAAGGCCACAACAGGGTTTTCTTCTAGGCTTCTATGATGTCATCCTAGCTTTGGACAGAGACATTTGTCTGGTAAATCACCAGGGACACTTTGGGAGCTGAAACTGAGTCTCCTCCTTCTGCAAGGGATGCATCTCAAGGGGCTGAGACCTAGTTGTCTCCTTATAGGTTGCTACAAGAGCCATGGGAAATCAGACCCTGCAGACTCCACCGACTCCACTGCTTGCCCGGTGGGAAGCTCTGACCCTGTCACTTTACAAAGGAACATATTATCTACCATTGCAATATGGTTTGGGTGCATCATGAACTAGTGAACCGTGAGAGATGTGATACAGTTTAAATTATACTATTTTCCAGTTAAATCGTCTCTGCTTAAAACAGAGAAGGTGGAGTAAAATCCCTTGTCAGGCTTGTGTGACCTTTTATCTCAGGAAAATCCCAGAAACTGTGGCATCTAGAGATACCTCATGATCCTGTCCTGGGACCTGCACCTGCTTCTCAGTGGGACATAGGCTTCTCCCATCTGTTTAGGTCTCTTACCCTCCTCATTCCAATCCTCAGGCCAGTAAATCAGCTCCATCCCCTTCCAGCCACTGGGGAACTCCAGGAGAGCCCAGCACCCCCCAAGTCAGCCTTCCTCAGCCAGCCTGAAGCCCGGATGCACACAGCTTGAAGCCCTGCAGAAATGCTCTGCAGACACTTGAGTCTCTCTCATTAAATGGCACAGTCTTCGCCTGTAACCTAAAAACACCCTGTTGCATACTTCAAATTGCCCCTGGATTACTTAAAACACCTAATGCAATGTGAATACCGTATGATTAAATTTCCCGAGTACACTGTTTAGGGAATTAGAATAGGAAAGAAGTCTACATATTCTCAGGACAGACAGAAATTTTCCCAAATATTTCCAAACCTCATTTGGTGTCTGTGGCTGAAGCTCAGGGATAGGGGAGGCCAGTGGTAATACTGATTTTCCTCTATGCGGGCCCAGCATGTCTTCTTCATCTAAACAAGAGTTATTGTTTATTTCCTTTGGCTAAGTTTCCCCTTGCTTAGTTTTAAATGAGAACCTCCACCCAGCATGGGATAACACTATCAAATAATCCACGAGTAGAAATATGAATGTAATTGCCTGCTGAGCCCTGATTATCACTTTGAATGCATTGGTCATGTCAGAACACTTATGTGGTATACAGGAACCTCCGAAGTCCCGACCTCAGGGTCCCAATATTAACATCAACTAGCAGTGTCCTGTGCAGGCATTTGTAATATCAGGATGTGAAGTAAGGAAGTGTCCCACTGGAGGCTTCTGAACAGTACGGAAAGGCAGCTCAGGAAGGACTCTACAAGTAGACGGGAATAACACCTAGAAACCCACTTTCCCTAGTTTGAGTCTGAGTGGCCTTTGAAATCCTTTGATTGCTTTAGCACAGTAGCATTCCAGCGGCTGTGACAGAGACACAGCACGCCTGGGCTTAGCTCACTGTTTCTGTTGCATAGCTTCTGTTGCTCACAGAGACAGTGAACAAGCAAACATTGGACAGAGTTACAACACGACGAATCATCCGACAGGACATTCTGGAAATAGAGCTTCACAGATGAAGTAGCACGGGCCATTTTTTTTTTTTTTTTCTGAATTTAAACTAGTTTACTCCATTTAATAACAGTTAGTAAGGTCTTATAAAATTCTCCAGGAAAATTAAGTTGCATCTTTTCTTTTCCTAGACTGTAAGATTCTAGCTTTTATTTAAAAAGGTCAGATACCTAGGCCAATAACCCCCATTGCTGCCCCCAAATAACCAGTGAACTCCCCTGATCTATGCAACAGCATGAATAATTAAAAAATATCATACAGACATTAGAAATGTTTGAGACAGAAGTGTTTCATAGAAAACTTATTGTGTTAACCATAATTCAATCACCAGCTTCATATACACCAATAATCTCAAAATTGATGACCCTTAAAAACTCATAAAAACTGGGCTGAGGATTTGGCTTAGTGGTGCCGTCACCGGTCTCAAAAGCACAATGTCCTGAGTTTGATCCCCAGCACCAAAAAACAAAAATAACCAAACTCATAAAAGTATCAAATATCTCTAAACATCCACTTTAAATAAAATAATAAAATATAGACAAAATACTAATTTTATTATTTTATGAATTTCTTGCTAAAATGTTTTTTAGAAATTCTTTATATACTAAAAGTTCTTCTACAGTGTTTTCACTTAAAAATATTTACTAAGAATACTTAAAAATATTTTATTTACTATAATTTAATACCAAATCTCTCCAAAACAAATTTATATCCAGAATACTTATACAAAGAAACAAGTAATTTTTATTTATTTTATTCACCTAGAAATAGATTAAAACAAATTATTAGTTCAAAAATATTTTTAAATTTTCAGGATTTTTAAATAAGTAAGATAACTACATATCTGATTTTAAAACTACCATTTTTTGTTGTTGTTTTGGTTTTTTTTGTTTTGTTTTGTTTTGTTTTTTGAGTCAAGGTCTAACTATGTAGTTGAGACTGATCTGGAACTCACTATGTAGCCCACACTGGTCTCAAACTCACAATGACTCAGCCTCCCGAGTGCTGGGATTATATGCATGTGCCACCACACCTAGCTCCATCTATTTTTGATGGGATTAAGAAACCCTGAGGTGTATACTGTATAGTGATCACACCTTTAATTGAGTCTTCTTGCAAAAAGTTTGAAGCATCATTAAAAGTTAACACCGAAGCCAGGCGTGACAGCGCATACCTATCATCCCGGCACTAGAACCAAACAAAAACAACCCCCCAAAATTAGGGAAAGCAACATTATTTCAATGGATTAAGAATGAATGAAAGCAGAAAAGCAGGAAGAAACTGGAGGACACTTGAACAGGGTAAAATCCATGTATAGCTGACTCTCTAGATGGTGCACGGCTGACCACACAGTCTGGACCCCGAGGAGAAATCACACCCACTGGCTTCATGGGCCGAGGGAAGGAGCACACACACACACACACACACACACACACACACACACACACACACACGGGCACGCACACGTGCTCACACAGGCACACACTATACAGAGAAGGAAAACAGGAGAGAAATACAATTCGATTGCAATACAATTCGAGGATCTATCAAAGAGATGTAAAATCAACCTAAGTAAGTTAGCCAAAAGAAAAGACAAAACAGAGAAGGTGAAATTTAAAAAGAAATTTTTAAAATGCACAAACTGAAAGATGTACATTTCTAGGCAGAAATGGTCTACTGGAGACCCAGCACACCATTAGACATAGCATCGCTGTTTCAGAACTCTAGACAAGAAGAGGCTTATAAAAGCTGCCAGAGCAACAAAATGGGCTTCATTAGATATCAACAATGGAAATGGCACTGGGCTTCTACTGCAGTGCTGAATCCCAGAAGGTAATGAATTAATGCCTTGATGATAAAGACGCATTCAGACCGGAAGCTACGTGAGAATACATTTCCCCAGTAGGCCTCTTCCCTGACGGCACTGCTCCCACTCCTTAGGAGGAGCTCTAGTCCTAATCCCCTCCCGTGACCCACTCCCTGACCTACCTTCTCATGCTGGAGACTGAATTCAGCACGAGAGTTCTGAGAGGACACAAACATTCGGACAACAGCAACACAGAGCCAGAGGAACACAAAACTCAGTACAAAAAAGAATTCTCAAAACGATAGATGAGGGACTAGTACATCTTAGTTCATTTCATTTGTTCTCCTTCCTCTCTTCTCTTTATTATTTTAATAGAGATTTCTTGTTGGCAGTTTTACAATTTAGTTACGTTTCAAAATATTTAGGTGGATTTTTTTTTTCTTTCTTGAATCTGAAGATAAACGAATACACCAGGAATTGAACACTGTGAGCTTCCTTTGGTGGATCAGAATGAGACAATTTTCTTTTAAAGGAATCAGTTCCATCTTTGTAGGCAACAGAAAGAAGTCATGACTGCCACTTCACATAGAAATGCAAATGAGCACAGGAAGGCTTCTGTGTGTGGCAGGCTGCAGACTGTCCTGGAACCTCTCAGCCCCTGTCAGCCCTTTCACACGCTGCTCCTAAGTGGTAGAGCCTGGCTCCTGCAGACTGCATTTCCCAGAAACCAAGGTCACTTGGCTTTCTCTTCAATTCTAGCAGTAGGACATACTAAAGACCAAAAGCTAAGATGGTGAAAAAGAGGCTTTCTTCATGAACTGGAAGGGTCTTTCTTTTTTTCTTTTCCAGTATTCATGAGTACTGCCTCCTGCAATGATATTTTGCTTTAACTTCTCACTTCTTCTGGTATGCCCAGACTTGACCCATTGCAACCCTAGAGAGGCCAGTAGGCAACAGCCACTCCTCAGGAGTCTACACACTAGCACTACAGGCGCCTTTGCTGTAGCACCAACAGCAGGTAGCACTCCCTACCCATAAGGCTAAGTGCGATCTCCACAGAGCATTTCCTCTAAGTGCACTGGTTCTGGAAACACCACTCTCCTCACTTTGCCCCCACAGCTTTGGTGTGGTGACCTCTACCTGTACTCATTACTCTTTGCCTGCCTGTGTTTCCTTTTGGGTATTTCCATTCTACCAGGAGCCCTCTGCTGAAGTACCTATAGTGCCATATAGTTTCTTGATTAGACCTCATCAATACACTAACAGAGCTGCAAAGTGGGCTTAAAAATCTGTCACTCCAAAGTGATGAGGACAGGGAAGTCCACTAGAAATGAGGCACACACATTAAAAAACAAAACAACTAATACATTATATATCTCCACAAACTACAAGAAGAGTAATAATTCCGTCAGAAAAAATGGAATTTAAATTAAAGATGCATAAACATTTATTTTTCAAAACTCTAGAAAGTTTTCCAAGGAAGCAAATGTAATCATAGCACTCTGTCTTTGCTATCACTTGCATATGAAGTGTCACCCAAAGGTCACGTGGTAGAGGCTTGGTCTCTGGTCCATGGCATGACTTGACAGTGGTAGGATGATTAAGAAATTGGCCAACTTTAAGAGGTTAGAGTCAGTGAAAGGAAGTAGCTTACCAGCCTCTCCCCACTCTCCTTCCTAGCCACATGATTTGAACAGGCCACCTCTACTATACAAACCAACTATTACCACCCTCAGCACAAGTACCTGGACCAAGCAACCATGGACTAAAACCTCTGAAACTGTAAGTCAAAACAAACCTTTGCTCCTTTCAAGCTAAGTCATCTCAGGTATGTGTTACAATGATGAATGCTAACTAATACAGCCCCTAATGTTGAAATATTTAAAGAGTTTCATGATATAGATACTCAATATTAGTATAACTAAAAATTAAGGTTAAAACATTAAGCTGTAACTATATTGGGAAGTTAGGGGAAAATGGAAAATTTTGTTGAAGGGTTGACAATTAACAATGCTAACTGCTCATCTTTTCCTAATTAAAAGATAACATGTTTTAAGAGGGAAAATAGAAATATAAGCCAGTTATTTAGAAATGCAAAGGCAAATAAGAATTGGCAAAAAGTGTAGAGAGTAGAATCTAGGACAGAGAGGGATAGAGTACAGGGATGTCATTTTTCATTCCAAGCTTTGTAGAAACTATTTGACTTTTAAAATTAACATACATTTATACTTTTGATAAGATAAAATTTAAATTGAACAAAATCAAATAGTGTTGAGATAAGGTGAACTGGTTCTACTTTTAGTTTATTTGCTATGGCTGCAAAAGATTTATTGTTGATATAAGCTCTGAAACTGGAAGCCAAAATAAGCCTTCCTTCCTTTTAGGTTGACTTATGTCAGGTATTTGTTACAGTGATGGAAAGTTGACTAATAGAGTCCTTACTGATGTAATAACATCAACAATAGATTTATAAAAGAGTCCTTTTATAGTGTGGTAGTATGGCTCTTTCATAAACAGGAAGCAAAAAATAACCTCCTGAAAAAAACTAATGCTGTCCAGCCAGATATATCTATAACAACTTCTAAGGACTGATTGTGTTGAAAGCCAACACGTTATCGCACACAAATACACAGTAATGAAAAAGTATTATTCAACAAGTTTGACCCAGTAGTTACCAATAATACAAAGGCAAATCACATGTGAAATAAACAGGAAAGTTCTTGGAGGGTTTTTTTTTTTTTTTTGTCAAAGTGGAAAGATAAACTTGACAACTCTCTAGATACTGAATTTTGAACCTGTTTCTAAACACACTTTAGATAACTGAAGCCGTTGTGATTCTCTAAAAACCATAATCCTAGCACAGACTTGTCTTCCCATATACTTGGCTTTGAGTCTTCCTTCCAAAACTGTATTTCTCTTGTTCGAATTGTTATTAAAGTACTCTCTCCTATACCTGACCACCTGCCAGAGGGCTTCTCTGTAACTCAGATCCCACAGCACTCACCTCCACTCACACTCTCAGTAACATCCTCAGTCCCTACCCACTCAATGTAAACCTCTGCTTCTCATTTCCGCAACCAGGCAAATGAGCACTAGCTCACAGAGAAGTGGTGCAAATATATTATCACTATAATTAGCTTCTCCTTGGAGAAATCTTTTGTGTGTGTGTGTGTTTGTTTTGTTTTGTTTTTTGTTTGTTTGTTTTAGTGGTAAGCCCTTTGTATCAAGACTTTCCAAGCCTTTAGTACCATCTTCAGCCTTTTACCACATTAGCAGATGACCTTGCCTCCTAATTTAGTGTCAAACTCCAAATCAAATATTTACATTCTATTCATTACAGGGGATAATTATGGCTTCCTTTTCTAATTTTTTTTTTTTTTGAGACAGGGTCTTTTTATGTAGTTCAGGCTGGATTTGAACTCACTATGGAGCCTAGGCTGGCCTTAAACTCTCAGTGATCTTCCTGCCTCAGCCTTCCCCTCTCCAGGGATGGAACTGCAGGTCTGTGCTGCCAGCCTGGCTCTAAATTCTTATGTTAAATAACGGATCACATCACAGTCCAAGCTGCTCTATTTGTATCTAATGAATCCCTCAGCAGAGTAGACCAGTGTCAAATCATTTGGATCCCTGAGAAACCACAGAAAGATGACTGCAGCCTACCTACCCTTCTGTGAATGAGGAACTACACAACTCAATTCTGGTCATGGCGAGTTGCTACAGGGAGGGGGCCCTGAGAACAAAGAAGCAAAGTCAGTCTACAAATAAAAGCAAGAACTTGGAGCCGATGCTCAAAACCTGCAGATGTGAAACATGGACCCCATGCGAGTCACAGCTCCACTTGGTCCCAGGGGATTCTGCGCTGCCCCTACCCCAGCAGGTACTTCCCCATCCCACCCCACGCATCACGGTCAAAGACAGAAGTGGGCAGGTTTCTACCACCGGGCCGTGGCGCTGAGACTGAAGGCTAAGGGAGCGCGTGCTGGGCGGGGCGGATGAGTACAGGAGCTTGGGGCAGGAGCAGCCCGTGGAAAGGCCCGGGGTGAGCAGGAGTGTGGCACATTTGAGCCACTGGGAAAAATGCAGCTGCGGGGTAATGACGGGCGTGGGCAGGAGCGACTGATGCACCCAGATAGGATACGCAAAACAAGACCAGCTCGCATGCGCCCTGACAATGCCTTTGAAGTTAATTACCCTTTCTCCGACGCTCGCATACTCTCCAACTTCCCTGCCTTTCACGTTCGGGATTTTAAAGTCTCTGCCCTATCCCCCAGTGTTACAGCCTTCCTTCTCCACTGTGATCCTCGGTGTTCATCCTCAAAGCCACGGGACTTGCACAGCTTTTGTTTCCTTTGCCCCGGCGCGCATCTGTGACACCGAGTCACCTGGTTTCCATCCTGCACCCTTCACAGTCCTCCTCACGTCCTCTGCGGGCTCCTATCCCGGGGCCGTCCCCCTGGCTGGTGGCACTTGTCCTCAGCACCTCCTCTTCCTGCACATCTTCGCCCTGTGACCTCAAGCACCCTCCCAGCCACCCCACCTGCAGGATGCCGACGACTTCCTGTCTGCGTCCCGTCCAGATTATGTGCTGAGCTTCAAAAGCACGTTGTCCTTAGCTCTCTCCTGCACGTCTCCTCCTGGGTGTCTGAGGCTACTCAAATGTGCGCTTCTTAAATCACACTCAGCCTTTCCCCACAAACCTGCCTCAGCTCCAGTGACAGGAACGGTCCATTACCCTCTGGTATCATCCTTGATTTGGTCTTTGTTTTTCCTGCGTCCTTATCAACTCGTTCACTCAGTCGTGGATGTTTATCAACTCTGCATCCTAGAGTTCAGTCCTGCCCTCTTATCTGTGTTCCGGCTGCTACTATCCCGGCTCCAACCCCGATCCCCCCCACTGGATGACTGTGACGCCTTCTAAACACGCTCCTTGCCTTTTCAAGGCTCTGGCTCCACTTCCCACGTTTACCAGAGTGACCTTTTAAAACAGAAATCTGACTGTGTCAATCTTGACTTAGGTTCCAAAGTCTTCCCACTGACTGCAACGTAAGGCCCTTTCTGCTGCGGCCTGCTTTTCTCTCAAGCTTACTGTCTCGCCATGACCTTTGCAAAGCCCGCGGTGCTCTTTCTAGAGAATCTGTCCTGCTCCACCCCAGCGGCGGCGGTGGGCCTCATGCTTTTTTCTCATTCTTCTGTAAGCCCTTGAAAGAATCTTTTGCACACTTAAACCACGTCGCTCAGATCTTTCCAGAATTACATTTATCCTGGGAATTCAGGGAGCCCCCCTATAGAGGCAATCTTCGTGCCAGTGTATAATTGCTACACCCAAAATGGTTCACTACTGCTAAGTAGTCACCATGCAGCCAGAGTCTTTACCATTATCTTCGAAGAATCAAAAGCAGTAAAAAACAAATTTCTTTTAATTGAACAAATTGATAATTTTATTGCTTTACTACTTCATAGAACTTCAGAGAAATGTAACAAATTGACCTTCCCTTGAGGAGTAAAAAGATCTTAACTGAGGTTTATATTTTTTAAACTAAAGATTTTCTGAGAAAGACATTTTCCTCTTCGTTTCTTGGCTACACTCTTTCACTTTGAAAATCACTGCTCTTGTGCATGTTTTATGTTTTAATTGCAAACTACCTTAAAGATTGTTTCAAGAAGAGACAA
>NW_022900915.1:42480837-42488122 GCF_012274545.1 Fukomys damarensis
AACTTATAACTTATAGATAAAGTAGAAGAAAAACACGTATTTTACATTTTTGGAAAGAACATTTAAAGCCAGTCAAAAATTCAAAAAGGGTTAGGGAAGGGGGTAGCTCACTGGAGGACAATCTTTATTTAATCTTTAAGTTTAGCACATCTGCAATCTCACTGTTTTAATTAATTCATAATACTGAGTAAGTAGAATTTTAATGAGTTGGCCTGGAAACTAGATTATATTTTAACTTTATTAACCATGATATCAAGAATCATCCCCCATACCTCATATGCCTATTTCTCTTGAAATCACTTCTCAACGTTGTGCCTGTATCTCCGCACAGGAGCGCCAGTTAGGAGGACACCGCGACGGAAGCCATCCCAGAAGCGGACCTCGGCGCAGAACGACTCTCCGCCTCCACTCCGCGCTGTCCGTTGCATCCACTCGGCTTATTTTCCTCCCCACACTCCATTCCAACCGAACTTGCCGTGACTGCTTTTTGATTTCCTGTATTTTCTGTCTGCTTCCCAGCCCATTCACAACTAGAAAGTCCACTGAGTGATATCTGACAGTGCCATTATCGAATTCCCGGAACATAGTTGTTAGCCACATAAAAGAGCGCATGAAAGACACTTCGTAATCATCAGCAAAGATGTAAAATGGTTAATATAGGTTTTGATTTAGCAACAATCACGCACGATGTGGTTGGTGATGCATACCTGTAACCCAAGCACTCTGGGAAACAGGAGAATCAGTTTCAAGCCCTACCTTGGCGACTAAGTGACTTGGTGAGAGTTCATCAGGATGTAGCTCAGTGTGAAGTGCTGGGCTCAATCCCGACTATCACAAAGAAAACAACCTCTCATCAGCAGACAATCCATTGTGACTACACTGCCATCACTAGTCTATTTTCAATTATTTACTACAATCAAAGTAATCTGAATTACTAGTAGTTTGTTTAATATTTGTGAGCTTATTAATAATCCTTATTTATATATTCTGTGCTTTGTAAAATATATAATTTTAAAATTATTTCCCAAATATTATGAGATGGGAGCAAAATTATTCATTTTAGTTTCAATAAATACAAAACAAATGCGTTGAAATTGGAATGAGGTAGAGGAAACATCTAGACATTGCAATATTTTTCTAATAATATTACTAATAAGTAGCATTTGAGTATTTACTGTGCTGTAGATATCATGCATATTGATAGGAAAATCTCTAGAGTTAAATAGTAACAAATTCAATTTTTAGTCCATATGCAAGGATGAAATGGTATTACAAACACATGAAATGTATTCAAATGTAACACATTTGAAATGTGTATTTCTGTAGACTCCTATATGAACAACTGAAATTCAATTAAACATTTCTCCTTTAGTTTCTACTGTGTATATATACAATTTACATTATAGAAGGATGAGTTAATTCCTATAAATAGAATACTAGGCATTCTATAAGGTCCACCATGTTAATAAGTTCATTTCAGAAAATTAATACAAACCATTACTAAATACCATAATTATGAATTTTCAACACTGAAATGTGCAAAGCATGAATGTAGCCAGACAAAAAACATTAAAATACTACAGGATTAAAATTACCATTTGCCATGAACGATGTCCTTACTGCATGAAATATTACATGTTGCGTGGTAACTGTAAATAAATCATGTTCCACAGAATGGCACTTTGTGTTAGGAAATAGTAAAACCAGAAATTTATTTCAGTTGTGTCCAAAAGAAATCAATTGTTTTGGCATAGCAGAGTTCCACTTCTGTGAAATGTTTGTTATGAAGTAATCTCAAATGAGAACATCTACCCGCTGCCAACAGAAATGTTCAAATGGTATAGCAGTCAGGGTGCTTTGGTGATTTAGAGATCTCAGTTCCTTCGATGGGGTGCTAAGTGATTAATTCCAAAAACTAAAGTGAAGGAGCAGTTGAAGATAAGAGTGGCGCACTAACAATACAGGATATCCCAAGAGTAAAAGTTATATAAAAAGTCATATCCATGGGAAAATAAAGTGCACAATACAAAATGAATTATTTGATTTAAAAAATAAAGAATAATTTTCTGCAAATGACTCAAAAGGTCAGAACAAAGATTTATGTCTAACTAGTAGGAATGCTTTGGTAATTACTCTCATGGTTACAACATAGTCAGGGCGAAAAGCACAAAACTAAGGAACAGTGGCTCTTAGAAAACTATCACGAATTTATAAGAGGGGACCATGATACTTGCCGGGCCTGCCACATACAGACCCTTCTGGAAAGGCAACTCCTACAGGTTGACTTAAGTTTTAAACTGAAGAATTAAACATCTTCAAATTCATGGCAAGATTTTACAGGTTCATGCTTTGGATAAATTAAAATATGTTGCCAGGGTATTAAGAGCTGCATCAATGTACGAGCCAAAGGGAATCAACAAGGGAAGGGTGACTAGGAAAGTGACTGCTTCTGCAATGACACGAACTCAACACACCAACTGAAGGCCACTGTCACACTCCATGTTCCCTCTGAATCACCAAGGAAGTGGTGACTGTAAGCAAGCAAAGAGCAGGCAGTGCCCACAAGGTGAGGCTGCTGTCCCCTACTGCACAGAGCTAATCCTGTTCACAGCACATCAGTCTTGCAGAATCAGAAGTCAGGCATGACTGGGGAACAAAGAGGCCATGTTCCACTCTGTCCTTTCTTCCCCGTGACCAAGCCACTCTCGTTTGTATAGATATTTCCAAAGCCTTTCCATCTTCAAAGTGTATAGATGTGTTTTATGATCTTAGGAAATCTGACCCACTTGACCCTACAATGAAGGAAGTAATTCTGAAGTTGAGTATTTCTAAGAACTGCCTCAAAAGTAAATTCCCAAAGCAATGTCCCTGCTCCTTGGTCACTACCAATAGTTTCACACATATTAGTCAGCTTTTGGTTGCTGTGACAAAACACCTGAGACAATCAGCTTAAAGGAGTGAAGATTTACTTCAGCTCATAGTTTCAGAAGTTTCAGTCCATGGTGGGCTTGCTCCACTGTTTCTGGGCCTGCGCTGAGGCAGTGCACCACAGCAGGCAAAGCTGCTCACCTCACAGCAGCTGGGGGAAGCTGGGGACAAGATGTATGTGTCAAGGCCGCGCCCCAAGAGACCCACACCCTTCAGCGGCACCATATCTCCCATATCCCATTTGGCTATGTGCTCATCAAGGTGTTAATCTGATCCACTGCTGAGGTTAGCACCCCCATGATCCAAGTGCCTCTGTAGCCCCCAATTCTGATCACTGCTCCTGGGTACCAAGCCCTCAACACTGGACTCTTGGGGGAATACTTCACATTTAAACCATATCAGCGTGTGGAGGTTTACAACTATGAGAAGTGTTAGAAAAGAGTGCTCATCAGTATCATACCATACTGAGTATTTTTCATAGGTACACCAGTCTCAAAATAGGGGAGCACAACTTGGGGACAATACTAGCAGATGAAAAGCTGAGATGCGAGTATACAGGATCTTGGTCAGACTCCCAGTATGGAGACTGACGACAGGCAGGAGCCCATGACTGCGTCCTGCAGGTACTTCACTTCAGAAATTCTCCCATTGGGCCTTAGTTGGCCGCTGGCCCCAGGGAAGAAGACAAGAGATACTTGTATCCATGATTGTTTTTTCATGAATGTGGACTGATCATTAGAAATTGCAAAATGACAAGATCCTGGGACGATATCTAGAAATAAAGCCAGAGAGCATCGCAGAGCAGTGACTGTTGATGCAACACAAGCAAAAGAACCACACTGTGAGTCAGCAGGACACACCACCCTGCAGAGGGAAAGACTGCTTAAACCTCAGACAACACAAAACAAGGGTAAAAGAACCCAAACAACTTGCTCATGATTTAACACTCCAAGAAAGAGCCATGATGCAAGTTTTTCCATTGTTATCTCAACAGCGAGTAACCTAGAGTAACCACCGTGTCTTGGATTAAATTATTTCCTTCTCATTGTCAACAGCAGTCTATAATTCTTCTTCACATGAGCAGCTACTGCACTCTCCTGAGGAAAAAAAACTGTGGGATACTGGCTAATAGATTTGTATTCTTATAATTCAATATCACACATGAAAAATAGAATGGGAGTCTTCAGAGAAAGGGCCAGGAGAGCTGAAACCTAACAGGACGATGTATGAAGAAAATTAGAGGACATGATAAATTGCATCCTTCTGGATTTATACTTAACTCCGTTTTCATGTGTTAATTGAATCATAAAGAATGACAGTAGAAATACTATTAATCATCTGAATTTAATCCCCTAATTCCTGAAACCATCATTAAAAGCCCTAAAGAATCAGAGTTGAAAATGCTCTTAATGATTAATAATTGTTCAAAGGACTGTTTAGAAAAGTTGTAAACATTCATTAAATATTCAGTACACATTGACGAGTAGGTGCATCTCAATACCTTGCAGTGGAGGAAGGGTCCAGAGCAAACTGAGAGCCCTATGCTTCTCAGTGTGCCCCAGGAGTCGGGATGTGTGGCACTCAAGGAAGCCCGACTGCCACGATCCAGAAGGACCAGGGGACCAAGTCGGCAATGATGCTGAGTGTGCCCTCCAGCAACACGGCGTCCGTACTGCTACAGATGATCCTCTGCTATCACAATGATCCTCGGCTTATTTGTGATTTCAGATTTTTCATATGTTTTTCTGTACTGCCTTTCAACCCATTACATTCATCTCTCAGAATCCACAGGGAATTTGTCTGAGGCCAACAGAAATCTATAGAATCCTCATATACAACAGTGTGAAGTATTTATATGTTAATCTACAAACATTGTCCAGTATCACTTATAATACCTAATCCATTGCAAGTGCTATATAAATAGATTTAATTGTTTAGGGAATAATGGTAACAAAAAAAAATTCTATACATATTCAATACAGATGTAATAATATAGTTTTGAATCCATGAATAGTTGAAGTCATGGATATAAAACTCACATATATGTATGGTTAACTTTATCTGCGTACATAAAATGGGTATGTTAGGGCAAAAGTACAATCTGCACCACTCCAATCGATTTAAGTGAGTTTCCAGTGTGTGCTACGAATCATCCTAGAGACTTAGAAGGAAAGACTATACAAACCACACTTTCTGTCCTTACGGAAATTACAATCCAATAGAGGAAGCTGAAATAGAATCATGCAACTGAAATGCAACAGATGTGAAAAACTAAATGGGATGAAGTTGGGGAAAATCATGAGTAATGAGCCATGGGGTAAGGCCCTGAGCTAGGCCTTGTGCTGTGAAATGCATTCAGGGACCAGGTTGATAAAGTGAATGGTTAAGTTGCTGGACTGACAAACTACACAGGTCACTTCCCAACTACAGGTGCAGACCCTGGGCAGTGGTAGTGGATTGTTGTCTAGTGAAATTGGGGTCTGGGATACTTATATTTCTAATTGTGGGGGGCCTGGAATCTAGATATTTTAAGTATAAGCTCCTTATTTTAATGGGTGGAAATGTGTTTAATTTTTTCTGTATGTAAAGTCTACACAAAACATGTCTGTATCTTGTCATTACAGAAATGCAAGTATAAAATAACACTGAGATTCTACCATACTCCAGAAAGAACGCCATCACCAAAAACCAAACAGTAACATATGTTGGAGAGGCTGCAGGGGCAGGAGAGAAGGAATCCTCTACACTGTTGTTGGGAATGTAAACCACTGTACAACCAATGTAGAAACCAATATGGAAATTCTTCACAAAACTAAAAATAGAAATCATTCCACCCAGCTCTTCTCCTTCTAGGTATTTTCTGGAAAGAATTCAAGACATCACATTACAGTGACCCATGCATACACATGTTGACAGCAGCACAATTCACAGCAGCTAAATCTTGGAAGCAGCTTATATATCCATCAACAGATGAATAGATGAAGAAATTGTGGTGTTTGTACACAACAGGGCACTACTCTAGATAAGTCTGAATCGGAGGAGGAGGAGGAGGAGGAGGAGGAAAATTAGGTCACTAGAATTGCCAGAAATGAGAGTCAAACTGAAATTATTGTTCAGCAACTTCGGTCTCACCAAACTTTATCTGAATGTCTTATCAGGCACAAAATGTTCTAGTAGAAAGAGAAATGATAACTTTTGCTACATAAAAACAGTTACAACTAGATTTTCAGAGTGTAGACCTATGAAAACCAAAGAAAGCGAGATGCAGAACGTTCACGAGACATCTTGCCGCGGGGTTTTCACTTGGTAGTTAGCAAATATGAAAAATATCCTCAGTCATTCCCATGAGTTTAACACTTCCAGAAGGTTCTATGAGTGACAGTAAGAAACTTTATCTTCAAGTTTATCTGGTCAGCAGAAAACATGACCGTTTTCACTAAAACTACAATAAAAATGATACATGCATGGAAAAAGATAAATAAATCACAAAATTATTTCATAAAGCGTTTCAATAATTAGGGTTAAAATTATGAAAGAATAATAGCATTATTGCAGTTCTGTTGGCATTTACTCACTTGGTCTTTTGAAATCACTCTGTTTACAGTCACACTTACTGTCTGGTTTCCACAGTAATAAACAGAGACTGTTTATTTCAAATATTGCACCCTGAAATGAGGATTTCTTTTTCTCAAATTCTTACTACATTCTAACCAAGATCACAAGCCAAAAGAACACAGCAGACCAAATGATTAAAAGACAAACAAGATCCAACAGGAACACCACCAGGCCTGTAGATTCAGGAAAGGAATGTGTCCGAGTCAGTTGTCCCAGCCCCACGGAGACGGCCTGGACTGGCCCAGTCTTTGTGTCTGGCGGGGGACAGGCAACCCTTGACATGATGTGCATATTGTTGTCCACTTATATTCATGAGCAGAGCTGTGGCTTTGTGTTGCATCTTTCTCTTGTCAACTTTCAACTCTTCCCCTCAAGCAAAACCAAAAAGCCTCTCTACACTAAAAGCAACAGCCCAACCTAAAACAAGTGTTATATGAAAATCAATCTCTGAGGAAACCAAATTTAAAATTCTGAGCTGTACAATCAGCATGTGTTTGAAATGAAAAAAAAGTACAGTCTTTAAATTTAGTTAAAGTAAAAATAAAGCCATCCATAATATTAGCAAAAATGACTACTTTCTAACAAATAAATATAAAATATAGTGCTTTAGAAACGTAAGCAGAGTAGGGGAAAGGTAATAAGGGAAAAGAAAAAAATATGAAAAAATGGAAATACAGTGTTTGTAAATAGGGAGGGGAGGAGGGGGTGAAGGGAGGGCAGGGACAAGGGGAAAATGAGAACC
>NW_022900915.1:42488480-42534819 GCF_012274545.1 Fukomys damarensis
CCAAAAAAAAAAAAAAAAAAAAGAAAGAAAGCAGGAAATAAGACTAGTGAAGATGTTCCAACACTTTAACTACAACTCGATGGAGCGGGTCAAATAATCACCACCTGCCGCCACTGCTTTGGGGATCCCGGCCCTCTGAGCACCCCCATCCCAAGATGCACCGGGTTCTCCAAATGGGGAGCAGAGTTCGGACATCTGGCTCTCCCTCCAGCGCCCTCCTCAGGGCACACAGCAGATCCCCAGTCCCCAGGCTCTACTAAAATGAGCGTCTACAGCTGTGCCGGTTCTTCAGTTGCAAGCTCTGCTGTGCACACTTTGGCTTCTGTCCAGGTCTAAATGTTTCCGAATCTTTCTTTTTAAATTCTTCTCTGATACATGAATTTCCTTGTGTGTGTGTGTGTGTGTGTGTGTGTGTGTGTGTGTGTGTGTGTGTGTGTGTGTGCTTCGTCTTCCTCGGACAGACAAACTTTTTATACTGAAGTTACTACAGAAAATGTGACTGAAATATTCTCTGAGAATTCCTTCATGGCCTAATACACAGCTAAATTTTGTCATGTTTCGGTATGCTTGAAACCAAGTAGGTATTCTCGATGTGAAGAAGAGATTTGCTATCCACGCATCCACCCATCCATCCATCAGAACAGCCTTGCTAAAGATACTGTACTTAATTCTATTTTCTCAGCAATAAGGTAGTTTATTAATGAGGTATTTTAAGAACTTTCAATATGATTTTGGAGTCTTAAATTGAACTAATAATCAACTACACTACTGCTTAATGGGTTTGGAGGTTATATTGCAAGGTGAACACAGATTCTCAGGACTATTTTCATTTACACTGCCTTAAAGTACTGTATGCATTTTGTATTACGATAGAATTGCTTCCCATGTTCTATTTTGTTACATTTTGTTTTGTTTTTTGAGAAGGGTAACACTACATGGTTCAGGCTGGGCTTGAACTCACTATGGAACCCAAGTTGTCTTCTAACTCATGACGATCGTCCTGCCTCAGGCTCCCAAGTGCTGGGATTAAAGATATGCACCAGCCACCACAACTAGAACAAGTTCTATTTTTCTGGTATATTACTTTTATCTTTTTCTTTCCACCATTAAGGTATGTTTTACATAAACAGCATAAAATTAGAATATGTTGTTGTTCATGGAATACAGAATCTTGTCTTTTCACCAGAAAATTTATGTTCACAAAATTTATTTCTACCATCTTATTTTGCTTTTCTCCTTCCTACATTTAATCTCCTTTCCTCCATTTTATTATGCTTAGCTTCCTTTAAAATCTGCTTAGTTACTTCAAATAAATTCAGTATTGTATACTCCTCTGAATTTGTTACATGAATTCTCATTTTGTTGAGGCTGCTGATGACACTGTGTCAGTCGCAGATGAAGCATCTCGCTGAAGTTTTGCATCGCTAACTTATCTTCAGAGGCAGCATTCTTTCCCACACCTTCACCCATTCTGCCTTCACCCCTAAGTAGCTTACAGTGCAAGCATCTCAGGTTACCATACTCACTGAGTCTGGGACTCCCATGTTCTGGGGACAGCACCTTACCAATTTTGACTCTACTCAAATATGTGCAGGGGTGGGAGGGTGTGTGCGTGTACCAACACAACCAGCCCAAACTGTGCATTTTTAAAACTTCCTGATCTTGATGCTAGTAATGGCTAAAACATACAATTCTTTAACTTTTTTTTAAAAGATGATTTTTGAAATATCACTTTTTAAAATATATACATTTTTCTTAAATATTTGAAATTTATACATTGGGCTACACTTGTTGAATTATATTAAATTCTGAAATTTTGATTTTCATGGTAATTTAGATACCAAGACACTGAGAATTTCTTCTCACTAATAATTGTTCACATAGATCACAAGTTTATAAGGGTGGCTCTAACTTCTTCACAGGTCGTATTTCTTTCTAAAAAGTATAGGGCAATTTTTAAAAATTATACTTTAAGTTAACAGTCGATGGGCTTTTGTTTTTTTGTCTTATGTAAGACTCGTATTACTTGCTACTATAGCATTTCCTTAAAATAATTCCATATAAAGACCCCTGACCCACTGGCTGGATAGTCTAAAACCAAAGAAATTGTCTATTCACAAGACTCTAACCCTTTCTAGCATGTTCTTGCATCTTCAACGTCATACTGATCCCACAAGATATGTTTCTTGTCAATTTTGCTATAACACAAGACCATTTTCATGTTTTGTAAATTTTTTTTCTTAATTGATGACCATTTCTAACTGAAGATACGCTGTTTGGAACACTCCAGAGGGTACTAAATTGACAAGCACAGAACACAGGCTCAAATTCTATGGGAAAATTTCCTAACATGAACTTCTAGTACAAAATCAAAATTCACAGCTACACAAATTCCAGACCAGTCCAAGTCAGGAACCTTTAGGGTTACTCGTGATTTGGACATTAAAGCCATAAATATCAGGAATCTATTAATACAAACCATGATCTAAATTGTGACACTTCATCTTCCCAGAATTTATCCAAATAGCACTGCTTTATTTTGTTTTGCAGAGTTTGGGCAACGGGAAATGTGTCTTTTAAGATAGTTTCACTATGAAGTTGCATAATACCGACAAGTGAAAAATTCTACAACTACAGGACGCTTTACACAGGGACCACCTTTTGGTCAGACACCTCCCAGCTCTCATGTGTTCTGAAATATCTTTTCTTTTGTAAGCTAAGAAGTGACGGAGAGACCCAGGTACCAGGAAATAAGGTACTGTGAGGGGACGGACACCAGACCTGCATGCCCCAGTGCAGCAGCAGGAACAACCACGGATGGGTTCACAGCCACAGAAGTGCCACCACAGGAGAGCACAGCCACGCCAGGAGAATGTTTGTGGCCCGGCACTCACCGAGACATGTGAACAGCCCTCTGTTCTTTATTTATCTTGCTAGAAACCCAAACTTTAGGAAAAAAAGGTGTATTAAAAACAAAAAAGAGAAAGTCATATAATACTCCAGTGAAGTCTAATACATTTTAGTATGCAGACGGTAAGAGTGAATCAAAAGACTTCTAAACACATCTTCCCTACTTCAGCAATGAAAACAGCTGAAGAGGTGGCCACAAGTTAATTCATACTGAGAACGCCCATGGTCTGCTTTTATCAAATGACAGTCATTAAAACGGGAATCGGAAGGTAAAGGAGGAAAGAAAAGACAATTTCTTTTAGCTTCGTCTTTTTTATTCACTACTGAATAGTTCAGAGAAATTAATAATTTAGTTAAAAACGATAATAGACTGGGCAACTTGAGAGGATAACAGCAACTTTTTTGTGGAAAAATAAGTAAGCAAATTTGATGTAAATGCTTGAATTCAATAGCTCCTCAAAAAGATTGAAAAATTTAGAGGCAGATACCAAACCACAATTTAAGACAAGAGTACCAAAAAATTGTTGGTCTCAGCAAACCAAAAAATCACTGTACCAACCTCCCACGAAACCATGAGTGCAGATCCAAGGACAAGATAGAAAACATTTAGCAAAATCTTTACATTTGTAATAGATCAGGCAAATGAAGGCAAGTATATTATTTCAAGAGGAACCTAAAGGAATCCAACCATCTATGTGCATTAATTCTGTTGAAGCTCTATAAAAAGTCATATAAAAATAGACTGAAATGAAAATCACATATATTAATAATTGCACAAGGATTCCCTAGACTTCATCAATCAGATATATTTTATTATCACACTGAATGTAAATAATGATAATAAAAACAAAAAGAACTGAAAACACTGTGGCCACTTAACTAACTACAAGCTTTCCTCTGAATCAGCCTCCTCCTGCTAAATGGAGATAACCACACCTATTTCACAGGACTGCTATTATCCAATGGGCCCATATTTGCAAAGCCCTAGGACAGTCACCAGTCTCACATAAGTGCCATAGCAAGTGCTTGAAAATGGCAATTTTGGAATATCATACCAAATCAAGAAGTTCTTTTCAACTAATCAAATTTAAACTTGGTCTCTTAAATGGATAAAAGTAAACAAGAACACAAAAAACAGGTACCAGGATAGTGTTCCTGTGGCATTAAGCTAACAGTCTGTAAGCCAGTTGCTTACAAGTCACAAACGCAGATTCAGAAGAAACTCGGGGACACTGTGTGGGACTCTACATGGAAATGCTATCGCGTCAGAAATCTGGAGAAGCACTTTCTGCACTTTAGACCATAATGTTAACAGAAATAAATCACATACACAAGCTTAAATCCTGCATGGTTTCGCTTATGTGAGAAACTCAAATATGAATAAAGAGCAAAATAAAAGGCAGATAACGGGACGTAGGGAGAGGGGTCTTTCTCGCATGGGAAGGGGATCAAGAGATGGAGGGAGGGGAAGGAGGTGTACGAAGAATGAAGATGCGTTCTGCCTGTGCACCAGCTCCTGTCAAGGGATGCCATCGTTAGGCACTGCAGATTCGTTCCAGTAAAAACTAAAATTTAGAAAAAGAACAAAGCACTTCACAGGCAAAGGCTACCTGAGCACACAGGGCCAAGGCGACACCTGCATAAGTACGTACAATCTCACCTGCACAGCCGACACTGAACACGGAACGGCGGGGCTGTTACCACCAGCACTGCAGGGACAGTGACGGAGCAGGGCAGACAAGACTCCTTCAGTGCCATTCTGTGCACCCGAACCGCACCTCAGAACCGATGCAGAGCTCGCTCCTGAACACGGTCAAATACTCAGCCATTCATTTGAAAACGAATCATCGTACACTGACAGCAGACTGCCTGAATTTTCTTTTTGTTCCCCCGACTGATTTAATATATTTCGCTTGATATAATTCAAATGGCACCTACTATCAAAGTTATCACTTTCTAAGGCTCTCATAAATAGAATTTGATACATTTCAAAGAAATTAAAAAACTTTGGAAGATAAAAGTCAAGGCTATTTCTTTTTAGTTTTAAGTTATTTTAGTTCACGGCATATTGAAAAGTGAAGAAATACTAAAATGTTGAATTTGAGATCTCTAGTTCCAAATGTTAACCTTTAACAAGTTATTAATTTTAAAATAAAATGCTATATATTTATAGTCATAAAATTACAGAAACTCTGAAATAGTCACAGTGCAATGTAAGTGATATGATCTAATGATAGGACACATTTTTAAGTGGTAATATAAAAGAATATTCTCTTTAACCCCATGAGGTTTCCCTGTGGAACTGAAGGTATAAAATTATTTGGAAATGATATCAAAATATCTGAATTTAAAGCCTTTAAGAAATATGAATTTTCCTACCAAAAATATTTTAATGCCTTACCCTAGGAGATTTGGGCTTGCCATCATATATTTTAGTTATCAATTTTTATGGAACGGTCTACTCTCCCCAAGCCCCACCCCTAGTTTTCACACCTACAGAATAATGTCCATGTTTTTCACATAGGAAGATAACAGTAATTAAAGAGATCCAGCCTGTCTAGATAAGATCGTAGCTCTTCAAGTAAAACCGTTTTGCTACATACACACATCTTGGTCATGCACAACTATATACCAAGGTGTGAAAGAAAAATACAATGAATGTTTAAATCCTAAAAATGCATTACAGAAAAAGACACACTGCCTCTGTCTCCCCACATAACCCCCCCACATTCTGAACACATTTCTACCATTGTTCTTGCCGCTTTCTGAAACAGTTCTGAAAGGCTTGGCGAATGTCTTTAGTTGAGCTGTCCTGCCTGCCTGGATATCCAGAATGGATTCAAAACGTTTTCCTTTCATGACCATTTTCCATTGAGGGAAGGGCCATAGTCACACGGTACCAGATCCGGTGAATGAGGGCACAGCGTGGTGTTTGTACAAAGCCTGTCTTTCCCTGGAAGGCGCTAGCAGCAGTAGTCGTCAGATTCTGATCGCACAGCATAAAGACCCTCAGGAAAGGAGGACTCCAGAGCTGCTGCAGAAAGTGGCAGGCGTGATGGGATGAGTGTGCCTGGAGCAAGGGGAGGGTTTTGAGGGGGGTTCAAGGCAAAGTACCTTTTACTGTGATACCTTTTCTAATTTACATACTCATCCTTTATTTTGATCTCCCTTGTAACTGCATGTTCACCAAATGTCCTAAGTCCAAGCCGTGCTCCGTCGGGTGTGCCCACCGTGTGCTGGCACACTTCTGCACATCCAACTGCGTGTGGTGCACTCTAGCATACCCTCGGGCTTTCTGAGGGTTCCCAGTACCCCTCTCAGTAACTGACTGTACCCTAGATCATCAATTCCCTAGAGGAAGGAAACTATTGGCCTTGCAAATAGATCACATGTGACTTGAACATATAAGCAGACTTAAAAATGAGTGATTTGAAATAACAAAAATATAAAGACTTAACATTTTGAAAAGTTCTCATTTTATTACTTTGATCAATGATTATCATTCTCATATTTTCTAAGTAATCCTCTGTCAACTGATCTCAAAAATCTGCACTAAAATTCCACAAAATGTAGCAAATCATAGAAATTTAACTTCCAACATACTTGTCATCTTAATTTGTGTGACGGGGTACATATAACTTTGGCTGTTACTGACCTGCGCCACAGTCAGTTGAAGAAGGAGAGGGTTGAAAAGAATTATAAAAGAAATTACAATAACTATGCCAGTTAGAAAAATAGGCATTTTATATTTTTGCTTGCTGTTGTTGATACAGATTAGTTCTCCATGATTACCATACTTTTTTTGTAATATTAAAATATAGTAATTTATTTCAGTAAAATGGGCAAAATTCCCTTCTGACTAGGACAAATACAAAATTGTTTTTATTTCTTCTGTATAATATGGAATTGTCTTGTGAATGACAAAATTTAATATGTATTAATCATAAAAGCTAAAAATTAAATTATCTTGGCCCATTCACAAATTACTTCACCTTGCTTCTTTTGTGTTTTTTAAAATCCATGATAATTTTATAATATTTGACATTAGTAATATCTTTGCATGAAATAATTACTTAGGGTATATCAGGTGAATTTTATTGATTTACTTAAAAAATACACTCAAGATAAGGTCACTTTCATAAACTGACAAAGCTCTCATATTATCAGCATAAAACCCTTTTACACTGGAACCAGAATACACACAATGATTCTTTCATAATCTAAAAGAGATCCGATCCCACTTTAAACTGTCGTATGTGCTGTGGTTGTTTTCCGCATGTATTAAAAAGAAAACAAAACCTCCTTTTAAGCGGGGAAATCACTGAGATCACATCTCGCCCGTCTGCCCTCAGAGACAGCCCAGGGCAGGAGAGGACGTAGGAGCCCTTTCCTGGGCAGAAAGGACACTGCTGCGCACATTTAAAGCTTTCGGATGTAATTAGCTTTCCTCGGCTTGCCGTCAAAAGGTAAAATCTCACCTGACGTGCGGACGGGCGCGTGCTTCCCACACAGGCAGCTCTGCCCTGGCGCTCGGATCTGTGCGCCCAAATGCGTCTGTGCTGCACGCGAGCGAACATCGAACGCAGACGGTGTGGGTCCTCAGTGAGCAGCTAACAGGGCAACGAATTTCAAGGCAACGATAGAGACTTTCAATCATGCCAAATTCAAAGCTTTCTTTAAAAAACAATTTTTCAAATACACGCCAGTTTAGAGAGGTTTTTCCCCGTCTTTTATAAAATGAGTTTCTTCTCTCTTATTTTCTTTCTACTTTCTGAAACTCTTACTACAGAATGATTTTCCTTAATTGAACATCAAATTTGATTTATCTTTGCTCTGTCGCTGTTCATCTCTTCCTCTAATTTTACTTCCTGGACAACTGCCTCCACTAATCTTCTACCATTCTGATTTTTTAAAAATTTAATTCACAAGAGCACACTTTCTGACAGCTGTTTTAATAGCATATCCCCTATTTTTGTGTTACTGGTAAAAACTTTCTTATTTACCTCAACCCACTAACTATCGGTTAATAAAACATGATGTGCCCCCTCCAGTCTGTCTGCTCACGGCTATTTTATATTGTTACTTGCTTTGACCCCTGCATTTATAGGACAGGACTTCCACACCGGACGGTAATACTTGGTTGTCCACGTATATTTAGCAGGAAGGAACTGAAAAAGCGATTGGACTCCGCATAGAAAAGTCACTGCAAGTGTGATCCTACAGAGACACAGCACTGAGTGGGAGACTGGACCCCACGGGCCAGCATCTGAGTCTTTCTCTTGCCCAGCTCATTCCTGGACTTGAATTGTGAAACTACCTGCAACTATTCTTGTAACTGCGCAAAGAAGGACAGACGCCAATTTCCATTTTTAACTATGCAGACTCCCATGAAATCCTCATGATTTATGCAGCCGCTCAACCTTCCTTCGGCTGTGTTTAGTTCTGTGAGTCCGGAGTGTTTGTTTTGTTTTGTTTTATTTTGTTCTGAGAATGACAGGAGGAAGAAGTACTGCACGCTACCTGGTGGTCCAAGTAACCCTTCATAGCGTGAGCACTGCTCTCTGTTCCCCTCTCGTAACGGGACCCTGGATTCCAGAGGCTCTCTGCCTAGGGATCCGTGCAGCCCTGTAGGAAGCTGCCTTAAAAACACTTAATCCCTTTTCCATACCACTGACTGTATTACAAATCATTTTCCTCCCATCTCCCAAAATCTCACGTCTATCTCTTAGATCTCTCATAGTCTTAGCTTTGTGAAGCCATCTTGAGTTTCTGCCATGTTAACAAAAACTCCATGTGAACTTTAAAGCAATATAAGCCATTTCATGGAAATTCTGCATTTCTGAAGGTTAATAGGTCACGGGGATGTCAAAAGGGATAGCTGAGTGGAAAACTTTGAAAACTAAATAAAGTCTCAGAAATCCAAAAACCAATTAAATAAAATTATCACAGTCTAATCTGTCATTTTTATTTGTCAATCAGGAAAACTTTTACTTCACTTTCTCCTCATCACATGGTCGAAATTCATAATAACCAGATCTGGATATGTTTTCCCAAATTCTCTTTGTACCACTCTCTCTTACAGGATAATACATTTACTTTCTAAAATTAAAACAGGATATCAACATAAAAGCAAAAAAAGTTCACTATTTTATTTCACTTATGGTTCCCCAAATTAACTAAAACGATTACATATAAATTGTACATATAAGCAATATTTCCTTTGCTACAAGACAAACTACATTTACCAAATGCATACTGATAACTCAACAACTGAATTTACAGTAGACTTAATGTTCAAATAGGGTGATGCCAAAAGGACATCAAAATATCACCATAAGGAATATAATAAAGAAAACTGGTTGAATGCAGCCCTTTAACAAATGAGGCTAGAAATATCGGTTATCTCCAACAGAAGAATAAATCTAGACCCATGTCTCTCACCCTGTACTAAAATAAAATTAAAGACCTGGATATAAGCAGAAACACTAAATCTCTTGGAAAATAAACCAGTTAAAACACTTGAAGACATAGACAGGCAACGACTTTCTGAACAGAGCATTCATAGCATAAAAAATAACACTAACAACTAACAAATGGGATCACATCAAATTAAAAAGCTCTGCACAGCAAAGGAAAACAACAACAGAGTGAAGAGACAACCTGCAGAAGGAGAGAAATGTTTGCCAGTTACTCCTCAGACAGAAACAGAACTAAAAACAAAACAAACAAAAACCTTACATAGATCTCTAAAAATAAAAGGACCAATCAAAAAAAATATTGGCAACTGAGGGCTGGGGATTTAGCTCAGTGGCATCACATCTGCCTTGCAAGTGCAAGGTCCTAAGTTTGATCCCCAGCACACACACACACACACACACACACACACACACACACACACACAATAGATAGACAGATAGATAGACAGACAGACAGATAGATAGATGTGGCAACTGAAATGAATAAACATTTCTCAAAATAAGTACGAATGGCCAATAAGTACATGAAAAAATACTCAATCTCTTTGGCCATTGGAGAAATGCAAATCAAAACAACAAAGAAAGAATGACTATCTTCAAGAACTCAAAAACAATTGGTGGCAAATTTACCTGTAACAATGGCGACTATAATCATACTAGTCCTTCCACTAACAGAAGGATAACGAAATTATGGTACATCAATACAACAGAATGTTATGCGACAACAAAAAGGAATGAACAATTGCTATAAGTACCGATGTGGGACAATTTCCCAGACACGATAAAAGAAGCTGTCCCTACTACAGTGCATACTCTATGCTTCTCTTTATAGAAAGGCAAAGAAGAGGCAGAAGTAGGCTATTGTAAGCACAATCCGAGGAGTGTTGTTAGCATTCTGATGAAATATCAATACTCTGTATTGAGATTAAGGTGGTGGTTTCACGGAAAACTTCAAACTGCATATTTAATATCTGCACTGAGTATAAATGTTACCTCCAAAGAAGAAGAAATAGAAAATAGACAAGGAGAAAAAAATATGTGTCTATCTCCAGCTAGTTGAACGACCAAAGTCTTAGAATAAGATTGCTCATGCACTGAACAGTAAAGGTCACAAATACTTTAAGATAGAATGTGTTTTTGTGATTACCATTCTGCCATGAAAACTTGAGAACATTAGTTTTGGAAATGTCTATATCATAGGTTTTATAATATTGCTTTCTTTAATTAACAAAAACTATTTTTATTAACAAAACTCCAGTGATTTCTTAAACCACTCTACTTTCCAAATAAATATATTATCTTGGATAAGGAAATTAACTCGATTGTGGCTTGCTAGTGTATCTCAGGAATAACTTGATTATTTCTAAAGTATATCATTGAGAATATTTTAATACTTAATACTCAAGAGACACTGTAATATTTTAAAGAATAAGAGACCTCTCCAGTAAATGGCACTATCTCAGGGTAGTGTTCAATCTGACTGATTTTGAAGCTTTTTATATTTTATGTATTATTTCTGAATGAAGTTTCATCACTAATACACTTTTGTTTTATTTTGGATAATCATTTTCAAACAGAGAGTTTTGTTATTCCATAATCGTTTTCATACAAAACACAATGGGTTGTAAAAACCAAATCTATTGAGATAACTAAATTTATCATTTTGTTCTTTTTTTCAGTAAATGACTTAACTCTGCAGAAGATCCTTCATGGTATACAGAAATGTAATCTGTGCCTTGAGAAAAATAAATTTGTTTAATGACAAACTTAAGTAATTACATTATGAATTTGAGCCAATGTCATCTGAAATAAATTAACAGATATAATTGGTTCTTTGCTTGTAACAAATTATAACAATTTATATACATAGTTGGATAGTCATATTAAAACATTTCAGCCCTAGTTAATGTGTGTGTATACCTTTATAATATGCAATTATATTTGTTAATTTCTTTCAGATGTTGGCATAAATTCAAAATACAATTACATAATTATATAACATGATAATAGTACAATTTCACTGTGCATCAAAATTAAATAGCATTATATTGCCCTTCATAAGAAACCTTTATTTATTTTGCTGTAATTCCCTTCTAATGCATATTTGTATTCCATGCCTCAAAATAAGAAAAGTATGAATATTCCTAAATATAAACTATTCAAATACTCAAAAATAATAACTGTTATCTTATTTAAGAATATAGGAAAAGATCTATGAAGATACTAATTTAAAAACAACAATAGGTAGAAATTACCATTTGTAGCACTTAGATTTGCTGGAAACCTAAATTCGCTTCCTAAGACTTGTGCACACTGTACATAGCATCCTTACAATACTTTCTGTTTTCTGTAAAATTAATCACCTTCATACAAATAAAAATATGCCAATAGAGGTAACAAAGAAGATGAGTAAAGAGAAAAATATAAGGAGGCACAACCACAATAATGATAGAAACGTGAGCAGAGAAAAACACTTGCTTTAGGAGAAGTCTACTAAGTGATGAAATAATCTCCCTAGGAATGCAAGGAAAGCCCCAGTGCTTACCCTGAAAACCAGCCCACGCATTAAGCGCATTAAGCGTACACTTGGCTCTGTAAGAACACGCCACGTTGCTTTCCAGAAGGGCTGGGACAATTTGTACCCCACCGACAACACAGCGCAACACTTTCTCCACTTCCTTGCCAGCACTTGTTACTCTGACAACTCCTTACATTAACCACTGATTAGGTAGCTGCGTAATTCCAATTTAGCATGTTTTCATTTTGCATATAAGCAAATGGCTATTAAGGTTAGACATGAGATTTTATACATCTGTGAGATTCTTTTTATCAGTGTCTCCTTGCAGGCGTCATCCTTCAGATATCAAAAGTAGGAATTTTTACCCAGGCCTGGATCCCCAAAATATCTAAAGGCTTCTTTTTTTATTTTCCTAAAAGTTTTATATTCTTCCATTTTACATTTAAATCCATAACCCAATTTGAGTTCATTTTTGCATATGGTGTGAGGTTCAGCTGAGATTTTCTGTGGCTGCCCAGTTACTTCGGCTCCACTGTGTCAAAAGCCATCCTATTCCATTCAACTGCTCCCACACTTTCATCAAAATCAGCTGGAATACCTAACACGGACCAATAAGTTTAATAGAGATAAAAAGAGAAAAAAATTGGCTGGAAAAGTGCAAGGCTGGGCAGCTGTGAGGAGGGGGTAAGTAGTTTCCCCTTCATTTCCCCCCACATTCTTCCCCAGCAGAGCCGATGCTGGGCCCCATATCTGCACTTGGACAGTTCCGCTTGATACCACCCAGCACTTACATAGAAGCTAACAGCTTTTACTTGGTGATCAGTGAAAGCAACGGCAGTGTCTGCTATCCTCGGGGAAAACCACCTTGCTGGATCTCTGGCAGAGTGCACATTACACCTACTGGCGACTGACTGACAATGGGATTCGAAAGGGTAATGGTGCATTCCCATTTTACCGCAGGCACTGACTTCAGCCTTTAGCCCCTATTCAGGACGCCACTCCAACTGTAACCCATCCACCAGCTCATTTCCACTAAACCTGCCACTCCACTTTGAGACCACATGCAAATATTCATGAAGTGCTCTGTGCTTATGTTTATATAAGAGTGTTTGTTTTCATTGTAAACAAATCTTACTTTAAAACTAGTTTTAAAACCACAAGCTCTATATCAAATAAGATCTATATTCTGAGATTGTAAAAAATCCCGTGACGTCCTGGATAATTAGGTTTATCTTGATTAGGAAAATAACAATTCCAGCCACAGTAAATCAACCTCAGAGCACACAAGTCTAACAACTTTTCTCCTTGTTCATATTCCAAGGCCAAGATGTGCAGGGTGAGGGGAGTGCATGTCCCTGTGTGTATACCTGTGAGCGTGCTTATGCTGAACCTGCAGTGAGTGGTCAGGACTCACGGTGCGTACTTAATACTCACATGGGGCAGTCTGCATCACATCTATAGTTTCTGTGACCACCGAGAGCAGTATCTCGCTTCTGAGCAGGCTTTTCTCCTCAACTGAGCAGTAAGTTAGATTGCTTGGGCAGCAGTCTGTACTCCAAGTGACCCCTGCTACTCAAACAATATATCATCGGACCACACAGTTATACTGCCCCTCAAACACTGACCCACCCTGTCATGCCTAGGAATCTTTTAGCACCAAGGAGCTTGCCTTGACAAGTAATACACTGACTGCACTATGATCGATCGCTCCAACTGTGCATAATTCAGGGATGTACAATAAAATTTAAAACACTGCTTTTTATATTTTCAAAAATTCCACGGTCATGGCAAACCAGAGAGAAGGCAATACAAATAAAATGGTTTACGAAGAATGATTGCATTGTACAAGAAGTTAATCACATGCTGTTTAGAATGATTATGACACCATACTAAAATTTTTTTAATTATAATCTAGTCACTATTCGAGGATTTGGTTTGATATTTAGGTTTTCTTTCTACTTTGATTGTTTTTATATTTGAATATACAATTTCAGCAACTCAACCACTTGAAAAGATTAATTTCTAAGTAGTCACACTTAGATCAAGCGCTAAATAACAGGATGGCAATGAAGGATATTTGTTTAGGTGGCAGCAGTCAGCCAGCCAAGGCTCACTAATCCCTGCTCATCTCTCGGTGGGTGGTCCAGTTTGGTGTCACAGCTGCTTTAAATGCTGTACACCAAGCAAACTGTTCACACAGAGCTATAACACCCTGTTCTCACTGCCCCATACTGAAAGAGGGCTACCGTGCAGAGCATTTACAATTGCCAGGTAACAGCTTGGCGGGCCAGTCATCAGAGCATTTGTGAATGAATTTTAACAACACTATCTCGTGATGAAACATTACTCTGCATTGGGACTGGATGTTTTAAAATACTGAGTCACACAGAAATGCAGTTTCTTCAATCACTGCTTCAAAAGATGAAAAGGAGAGTAATAATTATAATGAAGAATTCTAGAAATATTTGAGCTTGGTGTTGGGTTCAATGAGTTATCTACTTTGGTGGAAAGTTCACATTAATCATTATGCAGCTATTAGGGTATAATATAAAACAGAAGTATTCCATGTAAAAGTATTTGCATTGCACATATTTCCTACCTCTCAAAAACATCAAAGTACTGTACACAAGAAGGTAATTAATGTGATACATTTCATTACAGTTTACCATACAAAAAGGCTTGCTAACTCTGATTAAAGAGACCAATACTCCACCATAGGCTCTGTAAGCAACAGAATACCAAAGGAAGTTGTTTCACACTTCATGATCCATCGAGAAGACTATCAATGGCATGATCCAAACATGTGCTTCATGGCAGAAACTATTAAAAACGAAAACACACATCACTGTGGCCACATTAACATGCAATGATATCATCTGATATTTGAAGTAAAACACACTGTTCTGCATTCCGATGCAATAATAAAGTTCCTATGCTGGCTACTGCTATTCGCTGTACAATGTTGCAAAAATGAAATATCATAAACTATTGTTTCTGTCTGTAGGTGTTTAAGCAGTCAGTTGTCACTTTCAATGGAGGATGTCTCCTTATAAAGTGTGTCACTGATCAGCGAAGCACAATGAAAGCTCAATGGATGCTTCTATGCATGTGGTGGGCACTGAACTGGGTGTCGGGATACAATAATGCTCAAGAGAGACCAAGTCCCTTCTGTTTTGGAATTTCCTAGAGACCACATAGAAAGAAATCATGTCAAACAGCTCCTGTGTATCCAGAAGAACTTTTATTATCAACTCTAAGTGTCTTGGAGAAGTCACTTTCCCATTCTAATTCAGACATGTATACTGATGATCGGAAACCAAAGGGCCTTCCTGCTATTGACTGACCAGTCCAGTGGCCACTGGAAAGGTGGCCACGACATCATACGGTCTGTCCATCTGCCAAGGCATGACTGGCTTATTACTTGTTTCCCCTGACTCTTCCAGTTCGGTTTGAAAGAGCTCAGACGAGGGCCCTTGGCAGACTGTTTAGTCTCACAGATCTCACCATTAGATACTTTTTCCTGAAGTTCAGCCTAACTGGCCCTTTGCTTACTTTCATTTCATCAGACTCTTTTCAGTGTCAATACCAGCTGCTTATTTTCCCTGGGAATGTTCTACTTTTCAAATGCAGGCATGACTTTAATTAGACAAGGCATAAACTAGGACAGCACAAAGACTGATTCTAAGCAAGCAGGTCAGAATACCAACTTCTCAAGAAGCAGAGAGCTCTGCGATGCAAACATACTCTTGCTGGACTACGAAGCAGTCACGGGGCCTGGGGGACCAGAGAGCTCAGAAGCTGTGCCCGAGCTCCACAGCAGCCTTGGTCCAGGGTTCCCATAGGGCCACCCATCCCAGGCGGCAATCCCAACCTCCAGACAAAACTCCAAGCAGAGAACCCCAAATAACACACCAGTGAGGGACCCAGTCTCTCCCACACAGAGCAGCTAAATCTTCACAGAAAATAATCTTACACTTTGCAAAAAATCATGGGACAGATTTCCAAGAAAATCACAGCATTTGGAAAGGGAGAGGAGCCATCTAGAAAGAGGAGAACCAAGAAAGGAAACTCCCATCTACAGATAACGAGTTCAAACCTCTTGCTAAACCCTCAGCAGTGCACAAGACAGACTTCAGGCCATACTGTTAAGGTAGAAAGGACTGGCCTGAAATTTCAGACAACGCCCACCACACAGAATAGAGATCGGAAGTTGGAATACAGTCAAATTACCTGACTTGGGAAATATGTTTCCATCTATTCCATATATATTACAGGAAAACATATAAGTATGTGCATGAATATTCTTCAAATGAATCTAATGGAATACATTCTCTAAAATATATCATTTACAGTATCCAGTATAAAATCTAAAAGCTCTTAACAAATGAAGAAATAAAAACATACTGAAGAGAACATACAAGCAATGGAGACTGACATCAGTTTATCCAAATGTTGGAATTAGCAGAAAAGGATTTTTAAATCAGTTAGAGTTATGGTTAACTATGGTCAAAGATTAAAATGTGATAACAAATCAAAAGACAGAAAAATCTCAGGGGAGAAAGAAAAGCTATAAGTAAGAATCAAATAGAAATATTAGAAATGAAATCATATGAATTTTTAAATGAAATATTGAGGTGAAAGGACATAACGAACTTTTCAAGGAAAGGGCAAAATTATCCAATTTGAAGCATAGAAAGAAAAATTCCTATGAAAAGGAAAGCAGAAAAAGAGAATGGAGGAAGAAAAACTTTGGAAAAAATAACAGCTGAGAATTTTCCACTTTCGGAGAAAGATACAAGTTTGCAGTTCAGGAAGCTCTGTCCTCAAAGTCTACAAAGTGACAGTTTTAAACATCCACATGTGAGCACATCACGGTGAATTTGCTGAAAGTCAAAGACAAGAAAATATTAAAAGCAGCAAGGAAAACCCAGTTACGCGGAGGGGAACAACAATGAAAGTAATGCTAACTGCTTCTAAAGAAAAACAGACATGAAAAAGTAGAAGGCCAACATACTGAAACTCCTGAACCAAACAGATTTTCATCCAGTATACTGTGTCCAAAGCAAAGGCCCTTTAAGACTGAAGGCAGAATAAGGGCACTTTACACAAAGTGGGACTAACAGAATTCATCACCCGCAAACTCTTCTACAAGCATTTGCCTGGCATGAGTGGACCTCAAAAAAATGCATTACTAAACAGCTCCTCTAAAGGAAACCCTAACACTTGGTACTTAGCAAACAAAAATAAAATCACAGCTGGAATCTCTGCATAACGTAAAGAACAGACATGTCTGTGAGACGTCCACACAGCCTCAATCTGTAAAACGGTTCCTTTGGCAGGCGAACAGAGTTAGTGTCGATTTCCTCGATGACAGGGAGGCCCTGTGTCAACGCCTCCCCCGCCCTCACCTCGAGGACGCCCTGCAGAGTTGCCGGGGTGCACTGGCTGCCACTGCCTTATCCAAGGCCTTATTGATTCCACACCTGGAATCCCACGGATGCCACGGAACTGTAAAAGTTCTACACGCAAAAAATGTACGCACACTGACGATGTCCAAAATTTACAGGCGCTACATGTCCATGGCAATTAGCCCCTCATGCTTGGAAATCGTGCCAAATGCATTCAGTCCTCGCTCTGCCACTCCCTGGCTATGTGGCGTGGGACACCGTAACATCGCCAAGTGTCAGCTTCCTCGTCCACAACCCTGAGATGACAGTCGTCGGCCAGCACAGTGCAGAACACAGAGTGATTCTGCTCCCCACGAGGAACTCAGAGGGTTACACGCGGTTCAGGAGGACACATGATTGTACGAAGTCGGGAACCTCAGGCAGCTACTACAGCGGCATGCACTTCAGTGTAACCCTAACCACAGATCACCGAAAACCCTCAGGAATGCAAGAAAGGAGACAGCAGATTAGAACAGAGAAAGTACGTGAAGATTTTTAGAACAATAAAGCATTTCCACTCACACTTGCATTCGTCAATATTTTCTCTGTTTTTTTTTCAACTTTCCTATAGGTCTAAATGAAAATACTGTTTTAAAATGTGTATTATCTGTGGATTCACATAGCAATCTAGAGCTGTAATAAATCAGAAAATATCACTATCACCCTGTGTCCTTGTCTTTCTCATTGTGAGAATATCTGTACTAGTGGGCTGCTGCTGAATCACCTGTACCCCAAAATATCACGAGCTCACCAGGAGCTGCACAAATAAAAAATCAGTCTTCAATTATTACAGGGAAACATCTTGTAAATGGATAACCAATGTAATATGCTTTTAGAAAAATTCTTTTATTTGGATGCTTCCAATTTAGAATGAAAAATCATTTACTAGGTAGCCAATTTTGATCAACACATTACATTATTAGAAAATTTAACAAAGAAATAGGAAACTCTGGACCAGTATATTCATATGCAACAAATCATACAGCAATAATAAGCAACTGACATCTTTTAGGACAAGGGACACCCAACCTAAACCAATTTTGGGGCTTGTGATATATTAAAAGGTTATAAATGCTGTCATGATTGGAATGATGCATTTAAAATGATACATTGATACTTCAGTTCACAAACTTAATTTGTTCTATGATTTTGGAAAAAGTTTTCAATTAGCAATAAACGTGCCTCAGATAAACCTAATGGCTACAATACTGCCACTGCGCAAAGCTTATTCTATGATTTTTGGAAAAGGATAGCCACTTTTGTGTTCATGTAGGAAAGATGGTCGCAGTTATGTGTATCACCCAACGCAGAGTTGGCAAACAAAAACAAAATTTTAAGGGGCCAGCGATTTAGCTCAGTGGTTCTGCCACCTGCCTCACAAGCACAAGGTCCCGAGTTTGATCCCCCGTACTAAAAATAATAATTATTATAATTTAAAAAATAAAATGTTTGCATGACCTTATGTGCAGAGACCAGCAACAGACTGGAAGTATATATTTGCAAATTATCGACACAGCAAAGGAAACCAAATATAACAACTACCAAAAACAGGTTGAAAAAAAGATTTGAACACAGGGAGGGATGGAGGGGTTGAAGGGAGGGCAGGGAAATGGGGAAAAAATAAGAAACAAGATGGATTATGTAAAGGCGCAAATTTCCAATGATGAATGTCATTATATCATATACCTAAAATGTACCAATAAAATTTTTAAAAAAAGATTTGAACAGACACATCAACAAGTAAGACTTACAGATGGAAAAAGGTACCTGAAAAGATTTTCAGGGCCCTTAGCCACTGGGGGAAAGTCAATTAAAGCAACGATAAGAGGGTGAAGGGAGGGCAGGGACAAGGGGAAAAAATGAGAACCAAGACCGGTCATGTAAAGGTAAAAGATCCCAATAATGAATGTAACTGTACTGTATACCTAAAATGTACCAATAAACTCAAATTTTTAAAAAGCCACAATAAGAAACCACTCACTATGAGAAGCTGAGGCAGGAGGACTTGCAAGTTCAATTCCAGTAGGGCTAACTTAGTGACTTAGTGAGACTCTGCCTCAAAATAAAATAAAAGATGTGGTTCAGTGTGAAGGCCCTGTGTTAATCCTCAATACTGCAAAAACAAAAAAGTGCTATTGCATGAGAGCTATTTTTCCAAAATGTCCAGGTTTCTGGTGTGGCCGAGGCAGCAGTTTTCAGAGGTGGAGATTTTCAGAAGTAATGCCTCAAAGGACCCTCCCGCATCAGTGGATTAAATGCCGTGTGTGTGTAGGGGGTGATAGAGGCATTGGGGACCCTTTTGCCCCCTCCCACATCTGGGTACAGCAAAGAGGCCGTAGGAAGCTGCTGGCGCCTTCAGCACTGTGAGAAAATACATTTCTGGTTTTCACAAGTCAACCGGTCTCTGTGATTCTCTTACAACAGCACTAAAGAGACCACCGCAAATACCATACCGTGTGCATCTGTGTGGCTAAAGCAAAAATACTGACAACACCGGAGCAGATGAGAATGTATTTGTTTTGTATATTTCTGGGATATAAAATGCTACCCACTTTGGAAAGTACTGCAATAGTTTCTGATAAAGTGAAACACATTCCACAAAACTCAGCATTCAGAGAACCCTAAATGCTTATCCCAGAGCGGGGTTAGCAGGTCTCTGCGCCCCAGGTCTCTGACACAGTATTCACCTGTGCACTGCGGCACAGAACCAGTGACAGTCACCATACAAACAAATGGCCATGCTCCTATTCTAAAGAAACTCTTTACCAAGATGGGAACCCAATCTCCAGACTGCAGTTTGCCAACTCCTGTATTAAAGAAAGGAAAACTTATGTTGATAATAGAAACTATACATGAATGTGCAAAGCAGCTCTGACACAGCCAAAATTTTGAAACAACCCCAACTGTCTTCACTGAGAAAATGGATTAAAGTGTGGTACTCATACAAAGGACTATTTGCATTAAATAAATACAAACTACTGATACATGCAACTCACTGGACAGTTCTCAAGGACATTAAATTCAATTCTAAAAAAACAAGTTGTTATTCAATGAACTTAGAGGATCACTCCATAACAATAACAAAAGGGTCAACTCACAAAAGGTTAACATTTTCAATCTAATAAAAAGACTCAACCGAAGGGGCCGGGGATGTAGCTCAGCAGCATCACCTGCCTGGCAAGCGAAGGAATGAGATTGATCTCTGGTACGAAAACAAAAAAAAAAAGATTCAATAACATTGAAACAATACTTTGTATTATTTCACAGAGAAAGAGCACATGATGACAGCTGTACATTTCAATATGTCTGTACAAGAATAAGCAAGAATATATAAAGCTTAATGCCATGAGCCAGCTTGATCCAACCAACATTTACAGACGATCCACCTCGTAGCAGCTGAATAAAGGCATCACAAAGCCCTGACCAGGACAGACCATGTTCAGGGCCACAGCAACACAAGGCCCCGCTATTTAAAAGGCTTCAGTCAGATAAAGTTGTCCAACACTAGAACTAAATTAAAAGCCAATAAGGAAAAATATCAAATTAAAAAAATAAACTGCACATTTCTATATAATTCAAAGATAAAAAATGAAATCAAGAGAAGAATTAGAAAAGCATTTCATAGGAAAATGAAAAGTCAGCAAACCAAAATCCATGAATATAGTTAAAACAACTCTTGGAAGGAGATTTAAATGGTCAAATGTCTCTGTCATGCACTCAGACTGGGTTTTTTTAAACATGAACTCAGTTTCCACTTTGAAGTGATAAATCTAATAAAAGAAGCACAAGCTCTGCACTTTGAAAACTATAAATAATTGCCAAGTAACTAATGAGAGCTAACTCGAGACCCCTGCCCTCTAGCACTGCTGACACGCTGTGGGGGTCCTGCGCACTAGACTGCAGCAGTGTGCTCGACCTCTACCCGCTGTGTCAGGGGCGCCCACTGACCACAACTAAAAGATGTTTCCAGACCCTGCTAGATGTCCCCAGATGAGCAAACTCTCCCACAGTTGGGAAACACTGACTTTCAAATCAATAGAGGTGCTACATCTTATTTCCGGGTCAGAGATCAAAATGAGTTCCCAATTAAGATTCCACTGGACTTGTGTGTAGGTAATGACAAATTAATTCTAAATCTAATTAAAAATTTGAAGCACAAAGAATTATCCCACCAACTGTGAAAAGCAGCAAAGTTGAAGGATTTAAACTATCTGATTTCCAGCTGCATTGTAAGTAACCAAGATAGTTTGGGGTCGATATGGAGATAAACAGATCAATGTAGCAGAATAGTTCAAATATAAACATGTAAGTATGAAGTGTGATGAACAGATACAGTGAATGTTTAAATAAAATATACTATAGTAAAAGACACATTTCAGTGTGCCCCCTCAAAATCCTCCCCCAGCTTAGAGCACACTTATCCCACCATTGCTGTCACTTTCTGCAGCAGCTCTGAGTCCTCTCTCCTGAGGGTCTTTAGTCGCATTATTGTGGCCGCCTGAACATCCTGAATCCAATCTCATTTCCCTTCACAGTCATTCTGGCTTTGGGTAAGAGTCAGCAGCCTCAAGATGCCAGATCCAGTGAATACGGTGAGTGAAGACACAGTGTCATGATTTTATGAGCCTGCCTTTCCTTTTGAAAGGCATCTGGCAATAGCACTAACTACATTTTTCATCTCCCCTGCCTTGTAAAGACACTTACAAGAGAGGACTTCCAGAACTGCCTGGGAAAGCAGCAAGACGGATGGGATGAGTGTGTTTGCAGCAAAGGACAGGATTTTGAGAGGGATTTGTGACAATGCGTCTTTTACTGCTATGATTATTCTAAATTTAAACAATCACTACTTAGCTTGATTGTCCACTGTATAAAATATCAGTTAATTTCCAACAAGGTGCAAGGCAAATACAGTGAGAGATTAACAACTAGAATAACCACATAGCCACATGTAAACAAATCCATTTCAAACCACATTTTGTACCATACACAAAACTCAACTCAAAATACGTTGCAGACTCTATTAAATCTAAAAGCTAAAGCTATAAAATTCATACATAAAAGCACAGGGGGAAATCTCTGTGATTTGTGTCACATAAATGTTATTAGATATGATGCGTAAAAGCATAACTCATAAAAAGAAAAAAATTTAACTTTCTCAAAATTAAGAATTTTCTCTCTTCTCCCACAAACTGGAAAAAGATATTCCAAAGTCATATATCCATAACTAAAATATATAAAAATAAAAAATAAAATTTCTTAAAAACTCAGTAAGAGCAGGACATAGTGGTGCATGCCTGTCATCCCAGCACTCAGAAGACTGAAGCAGGGGTATCATCACAAGTTCGAAGTCAGCCAGGGGTACCTAGTGAGTCCAAGGCCAGCCTGAGCTCCAGACCAAGACCCTTTCTCACACACACACACACACACACACACACACAACCCTCAATAAGAAAACAAGCAACCCAATAATTTAAAAAGATTAAAGGATTTGAACAAACTAAAGAAGATATACAGATGACAAATAACATCATTAGACGTTAAGAAAGTGCAAATTTAAAATACATTAAGATATTAAAACATATGCAGTAAAGTGTCTAAACTTAAAATATCCAAGCACACAAGTATTGACAAGATGTGAAGGAAAGGGAGTTCATATCCTGCTGGCAAAGATATAAACTAATAGTAAAATCACTATGATGAAAGCTGGGACAATTTCTTAAGGGTTAAACATATATTTACCCTTCAATTCAACTATTCTACTCCTAAATATCATCCGAGAAAAGTAAAACATATCCCCACACAATGACGTATATTCAAATGTTCATAATAGGTTTTTTTGTTCTCAGCCAAAGCCAGAAACAAGTCAAATGTCCATCAACAGATAAACGTATAGACAAACTGGAGAATATCCAAAAACTGGAATACTACTGGGCAGTAAAAAAGGGACAGGTCATTTAAACAACACCACAGAAGACTGCCAGAATAGTTCCTTTGAGTGAAAAGGAGCATATTAAAGGATGGGGGGGTACATACTGTTTGATTATGTTTTTAAATTCCAGAAAATATAAACTAATTTATAGTGATGGAAAGCTAATCACTGATTGTCTAGGAACTGAGTGGAAGAGAAGGAAAAGGAAAAAGGAATTACCACAGGGCATTAAAAATTGCAGCAGGTTAAAGATTTATTATCTGCGGGGGGGTGCAGTTTCATGGGTTAAGTACACATTTTCACATTTATCTATTGTACATTTTTAAATGCACATCTTTTATGCTAATTATGTATCGATGAAGCTGTTTTTCAAATCCACATAAATAGACATCCATTTATGTAGCTGCTTTATTCATGTTATTCAGCTACGTATCCATGAGAAAGTAAACGTGGTATGTCCCTACAAGGGAACACAACGCAGCAATCAGAACAAACTGCTGATGAACGATACATAATGACAAACCTCAAAAACGTTATTTCTACACGCAAGTGTACATGCTCTGTAGTTCATTTACACCGAATGCCGAGACAGACAGAGCTAATTAAGGTAAAGTTCCACAGGGCAGTCTCCATTGGCAACCAGGAACCCACGGAGAGGGCAGAACTGGGGCAAAAAGGGGCAACGGGCTGCAGGGAGAGGTATGAAGGAGCTGTCTCGTGTGGCAAAAACTGTACATTTAACACAGGCGAATTTCATGGCAGGTAAATTACACCTAAAAATAATCATTTCACAAAACTGACTTTATATCCATATGACAAAGCTCCAGATTCTGCTCTATCTCAGTTTTCCTTAGCCACTGACTTGCATTCTCAGCGTCTGCCTTCCTCACAGCAACAGGATCCAATGTACTTGGTGAAATAAGAGAATCTGCATGAAGGAGACTCGCTGAGAAGTAAAAAGGACATTTTAACACCCATGACATCCCACAGTCACGGGGCAGCACAGTTCTCACACATAACTTTCTATTTCTAATCTCGTAGTAAGTTGTTTCTTTCCTGAACAATCCTGGAAAACAAAAAATTAAAATACAATCTCTTTAATATATTGCTTAGAAACAAATATTTTAAACTAAAGCAAGGCAATGAGAAAGAAAAGGAGTCCTCAGCACAAAATACTATAATATAATTAATGATGTTTAAGGTAGTAATTCTAAAATCTCTTCTCTGGTTTAACTGGAACAGTATTTCTGCACCACAAATATTACTAATTTAGTCCTCACATTCCAAAGGGATAAAGAAATTATAAAGCACTTAGTGCACAACTGGAATATGTACACAAATACTTTTATCACAAAAATAAAGAATATTTTGACTTTTTTTGAGACATTCACATAACACTTTTGCACCCAAACTCCCACAAACCTGAAAGCCATTACTATTTTTCATGAAGTCTTTGGCAGACGACCACAAGAAACGCTCCAATTCTGATATTTCATCTGGAAAAAGCCCTTTGAATTCAGAGGCCCCCAAACCACAGGGACACATGGCAATAACATAGGATTTTGGACTGCTGTTTTTAAAAACAACTTTGTTTCTTTTGGCTAACTTAGCTCATTTCATGTTCATATATTAGAGAAATGTATTTTAAATGTATGGAGTTTTTTGAATTTAGACTGTATTTTTCCATTAAAATATAAATAAATAAAAGTTACAAGATATAATAAAGAGACAGAATAGCCTTTATCTCTCTGCATGCAGTCGCATTTCTTAAAATAAAATAGGATGAAACACGTATTTGTAATGAAGATACTTGCAACAATAAAAGCAAACCTTTCAGAATGATGAATGTCTTGCCCCTCCCTGAATGCAGGGTAGAGACTGCTAGGTTTTCCCCATATGCATCTTCCCCTTTCCACACAGTACAGCAAGGCCTTCAATTAAGAATGAGATCGATTCATTTGTAAGTCCGACAAAGACAGTTTTACAGCACCTTTGACACAAACATGCAATGTAAAGCATAAACGCACGCGCACACACGCACACGTGCACACACGCAGTAAGTCCTCTGTGTACTGTACTACTCTACTCTATTGCATTGCACAGTAAACCCACAGCATCAGGACTGTGACAAAGGGTGGGCAGACCCCTGAGCTACTTCTGCGGTTCATTTGGATCTAAGAAGGTCCTTAATGCAGAGTCCTTGCCTAGCTGCTAAAGTTCACAACTCGGAAATTCGCAAGTCTGGGACTTACTGGAATGGAAACGTGTGACTAAAGTCCATGTTTCTCAGGCTTCCTGCATCTAGGCAAAGCCTGTGTAATGGGTAATGGGTAATGGGTAATGGGTAATGGGAGGTACGCAAAAGGAATATAATGCCATTTGGAGTGCTGGGCTTAAAGGCAAGGCATGTGCTCTTCACTTTTTCTGTAAATCTGTCTTCTTGCCTAAGAGGTGAACATAATAGTGAAGGTAGAACGGCAATCCTGAACCATGAGACAAAGACTGCCTATTAAAAATGACAATGCAGCACGATCCAAAAAGCCAGCCTTCTGCCAATATAAAGCTGTCCTATCGAACTAGGACTGCTTCTCTAGATTTTTACATCATGGAAAAACAAACCTCCGTGCTATTTAAATAGCCAGATTTTGAGCCTAAGCTGTATCCCGAGCCAGTATCTGATGGCAGAGTTCTCTTGCTCTCCCCGCACCACACAAAATCATGTTAATTTTCCTTCAAAGCTTGTGGATTTTCCTTAATTAGAGCAATTTTTTTAAATATAAAAATAAAATATGAGTATCACCTGGGATGAATCTCAAAAATCATTTTAAAACTTTACAGAAGAGAAAAAGTGTCATGAGCAAGGGTAAGTGACAGCTAGGCAAGACTGTTCTTATTTTGTCACTTTTATTTGTACCGGTACACGTCTGCAGTACAGGATGACACCAGTCCGTGCGGGAGTCAGTGCGCGGACAGAACACGTCTCGATGCTTTTTTCATCGCCTCCCCTCCTACCCCACTCCCTTCATCTCTTGGTTCCACCATTCACAAAAGATCCCCGTGTTTCCTATTATCTGTCTTTTACTTTCGCTCTTCAATTTATTTATATTTTGGGTTTCTCATTTGACATGTAAACTCACGTGTCTGATGTATTTCACTGAACGCTGTGGTCTCAAGGTGCATCTATTTTCCTATGAATGACTCAAGTTTATTCTGCTTTATAACAACAGAGTTAAAAATAACTAGGTCTTCTTTGTGACGTAAGGTGTGCTGTTTTCTGATGAAACAGAGAAAGATATGAATGCCCAAACCAGAGAATATGTGGGATAAGATGCGTGGGTAACATACATGGGTTAGAAAGAGGAGGCATCTGTGTAACCAGTATGCCGAACACGGAGCAGCGAGGGCCACTGGGGTCCACATGGATAGGGAAAGGCGTCAGTGTCTAGCTGGTCACTCTGCGCTCACTCAAAAGGACGGAGCTTAACTGCAAAACATCTGTGTTGTCTATAGAGAAAAGCCAGCTAGAGCTTAAATGGAGTTTGGAGATTTATGTACTCAAAAGTAATTTCATAAAAACTGTGAGCCTATTCCTCCCCTAAAATGAATATAAACATTGGCAAACAAGTTACATGTTTAAAACATATACTCCCATTGGAAATTGAGAATTATAACATTCAGACAAAACATACATTAGTGTTCCCCAAAGAACAGGCATTTTTGAGCCGAAAATTTAATGGAAATCCCTGTTAAAAAAAGAAAAATTTGGTATAAATGTAAATTTCAAACAAATCTCGCATGACTCGGATATTCAAACAGTTCCCATAGGGTATAGGTCCCCCGCACACAGAGCTCCTTCACAGAGGGTGACAAACACCCAAAAGCCCTGGCTCTCCATGCTATCAGTCCCACAGCAACTATGCTCTGTCCACTCTGTTCTTCTAAGTTCAGGGGTCATTCTGGGCCATACCCAGCTCTCTGTCATCAAGGAAAAGATCACAAACTCCTTTTCAACTTTTAGGACATCCAAGCACAGTTAGTCTCAAAAAAAAGCTCTGCCTTGTTTCCAACTATCAGCAGATATTTTGCCAGCAGATGAATTTACAAGATATTGTCACTCTTGAAATCAGTTTACAGAAGTGTATCTTGAACACTACAAGATTCCCAGGGAAGTTTGGCCAAGCAAACTTGTGATATTTCCACTGGATCCATAAGGCTGTCTGCAAAACTGAAAAGTTTTATCTAAACCGAATGTCTACAGATATCTCTCAGGCAAGCCAAGCCATGAATGAATCTCTCCTTTGCCAAAGTGTTCTGAGAATGGCCTTTCTTTTTCTCATAAACAAACAAATAAATAAACAAGCAGATGTGCATCTACTGCTTTAAGATATTTTCTTTTTGGATCCAACATCCCTCACACTACTGGGAATCTTTTGCCATTTCCATTCTTTTAGAAATCTTGTTGAAAAGGTAGTAGTCCAAAGCCATGGCCCTGAAAAAATTGATTACTTTCAGGGTGGTAAGCAAGAAACCTTTCAGGATTAATGTCATTTTTCATGTAGACATACGCCAAGGCAACTTTAAAAGACTCGAATCATGATGTCTTCAAGTTCTTTCTTCACAGAAGCTGCAAAGCCGAATGCATCGCTGGGCAGAGCAAATCCTCCAGCTGCCCACACCGCACCAGGTCCTCACCCCATATTGCCCTGTCAGAGACACCAAGCCATTCAGCTTTGCCACGGGCACACTTCTAGCTTGGGGTTTGTGACACATCCATGTGTGTAAAAGAGATGAACACCAGAAGCCTCACAAAATGATGCCAGTTGTGATGCACTAGATGTTTGCTGAATGGGAAGTGGCATCAGTCCCAGTTTGACAGTGACCCCCTTCAAATATTAGAAGAAACAGTCAGCAATCCCACAGTGTTTAATATAATCTTAGTGTGCTTGGAAAGAACATGTGTGATAAACAACAAAAGTTGGGCAGTGAGTTAGGGTTACCGCAGCTGTCGTGATTTAGGTCTGAAAGTGCCCGAGAGCCTTGAGTGTTCAGAAGTGGGGCTTTTGGAAAGTGACTGGGGTGATTCACATGACTCGTGCTAGGATGTGGGAGCTGGTTGGAGGAGGCAGGTGGTAGGATTTATATCCAAACGTCCCCCTTTAGCCTCAGCCAATCAAAGCAGGGCCTTTGGAAGGTGCCTGCATTACAGGGGTTTGTAGCTGACTTGCTGGTAGGAAGTGGGATTTGGCTGAAGACGTGAATCACTGTAGTGTGACTCAGAAGGGTTTGTCTCCCTCCCCAGCTCCTGCTTGAGCTCTGTGTGATTCTTGGGTATCATGTCAGGAGCAGTTTTGACTCCACCATATCTTTCTACCCAGGAGTCAGATGACTATGGACTGAAACCTCCACAAACTGTGAACCAAAATAAACCTCTACTCCTTTAATTTGCGAGGTCAGGTACTGTGTCTCATCAACAAGAAAATAACTAGGACGGCAGGCCTCCGGGGGCCTGACCTGTATCTTCCTTTCCAGCTTCCCTCTTCTCTCTCTGCTTCCTGAACACCATGAGGTGAGCTCTTTCTTTGTCCCAGGCCCTTCCACCACACCGATTCTGCACTTAAATCTGCCAGTCACAGACTGACACTGGGAGCCAAAAGAAACCACTCCTCCTTTAAGTCATGAGGGGCAGGTTATTTTGTACCAGCAATGGGAAAGTAACAGCATCTTTTTTCATAAGACACACTCCTTCTGAATTACCATTTTAAGGACCTCAGTATATTGAAACTTACATAGAAAGTGTATAACTTCTAAACAGAAGTTACTAAAGTCAGTCTGAATTATTTGCTATATGATGATACTACTGTATATAATTGAAAATAATGATAATTTGTGTTTCTTCAAATATTTCTCTAATTGATAAAAACTCTTTAATCATTCTCAGTTAAAGAGGTGGTTGAAATAAGAATTTTTTAAAAGTAAATTTATTTCTAAAACAAATTAACTGTAATATAACTATAATATAATGTAACTTAAAAACTATAAATTTAATAAAGATTTCCTTTCTTATATTATATATCTCATAACTGATAAGCCAATGGCATGCAAATTCGATCTCTAATCCATTTAGGTAAAGAATCAGATGGCAAGTACAGGACCTTTAATAAATAAACCATCACCTTGTTCTGAATTGGTGCATGAAAGGGACAGGATGAGCAGCAGATATTCTTGTCTACAAAGCACACAAGCTTTGGGCAGGTTGGGATAAAAGCTATTTCCTTCTACTTTAGCGTTTCTAAGTATGATGATATAAATAATGTATCCTTTATCCTGAATTACATTTCTTACTACATTTAACTGTGGCATTTCATAACTTCAAATATATTTGAATAAAGAAGGAAAAAAGGTCCTAAATATCAAATATTCTAAAAGTCTTCTTTTCTAAAACCAGTATTTATCCAAGATTATTTTAATAAGTCCTTCTCACAATGGCCTAAAACTTTTTAGCTGACTTTTTCAAAATTACTCATTCATGTAATAATATCGAGAATTTTTAAAACATTAAAAAATAAATACATTTTCCAATAATTAATTTTCATAATTCATTCACATGAAACTCTTACCAACTTTAACCTGGAAACCAACTAGCTCCCAAGCTCTTATTTCTGAGGCGTTCTGGGTGGCACGCAGTAGGTTCTTAAATATTAACACAGTTAGTATCTCTGTAAGAGATGTAACATTCTACCATTTATAAAGTTACGGGAAGTTGGACTTACTGAAACATCTTTCAGGTTTTTGTCACAGAAGAAACAACAGTGCTCTTCAGAAAAGTCAAACTGGTATGAGTCCATGGGGCCAGCTCCTGACACCAGGGCTTTCCTCAGCTCATCGACGTACTTTTCTTTCTCCATCGCCATGTCGTCTGCTTCTCGGCCAATCTCAGACTCGGAAACTGTGGAAAGCATCAGTAAATTTTGAAACGAAAAACTGCTAAACATTAGAAAATACTTACCACTTACTGCTGATTTATCACACACCATATAATTTATACAAAAAGAATATCAATCACCCTATACATTTTCAAGTTGAATCATACTTTGTAATGGAACTATCAATTTTCGAGAAATACATTATTCTCAATCACATATGAAAATCATTGGGTTCCTGAAATTCTTTGTCAGTCCTCAGAATAAACCACAGAAACTACCACTTTAGGTACCTTCTCTTAGGCCATAGCCATTTAAATCACCTCCTGTAATGATGAAGAAGCTCAGTACTTTAAGGGACTATTCTTTGTTGCCTGAAATACTCAGTGGTCATCCGTTTCTCTCTCACACAGGCAGTCAGGTAAGTGAACGTGAGGCTCCTTTCCACTGTGTGCATAACGACAGAAACATGGATGAAGGGAGGTGATGGGGAGTGGGAAGGGCGCTGAAACTTGCTGCTGTCCGTTCTACACTCACATCGTGTTACAGAGCTGGTTCCAGTGTGCCAGGTGACTTTGAAGCTGATATTTTGTCCTTCCATTTTATGTTTTATTTCAATAACTGTATTTTCAATTCTGCATGTTCTCTCTGTTTTTCTTTCATAATACCATGTTCTGGCTCTACCTTGTGCTGTAGATTGGGGGTGGTTTGCCCCCCAGGATCCATGTGCTGCGAGCTTGGTCCTCAGTGTGGCCATGTGAGAGATGGGGGAGTCCTTTCATAGGAGCTCTTAGGTCATCTGGGGTACCACCCCCACCAGGAGCAATAGCAGTTCTCACAGGACCCACAGTTAGCTCTTGCAAGAATGAATTGTTACAACCCTGACCCACAAATTGCTCTCTGGCTCCCAGTTTCAACCTCAGATATCTTATCTTCCTCCTACACATACTATCACAGTCGTGACATCATCTGTGATCAGACCCTTACCAGAGAGCAAACCAATGGGTTCACCCATTCCTCAACTTTAAGCCTCCAAAACTATGAGCTAAATAAAACTCTTTTCTTCAAAATTAGCTTGCTCTCAGGCTCAGTAATCCCAGCTACTCAGAAGACTGAAACAGGAGGATCCCAAATTTAAGTTCAGCCTAGAAAATTTAAAGATACTTTACCTTGAAGAGGAAGGAAGGAAGGAAGGAAGGAAGGAAGGAAGGAAGGAAGGAAGGAAGGAAAAGGAAAGAAGGGAATGAAAGAAAAGAAAAGAAAAAAGAAAAGAAAAGCAGGGGAGGGGCAGGGGAGGGAGGAAGTGGGAACACAGCTCAGTGATATAATGCTTGCCTCTCAATCCTGAGGCTCTGGGTTCCATCCTCAGTTAGAGGAGAGGGGAGAGTGGATGGTAGGTGATATTGTGGCCTGAGGTAACTCCTGATAGTAATACAAAACAGACTAATTCACCAAATGTCTGAATGTTTTATATTTAAGACCTCTCTCAAATCAGTCTTCATGTTTGGCTCCTAAAATATTAACTCTAGTCCTCAGCTGTCACATGTCTGTTCTGTTTGTTCTCCTTTCTGTACTTTCTAATGTTTGACCAAGACTCTCCTCTAGCCAGAGTGGCAAGTACCCTGGGCAGAAAAAGGGGTCTCAAACAAAATCTGATGTTTTCCCTTTCATGAAGTGCCTGCAGGTCTCACCAGTTCTAACCCTGTTTTGAAAGGTAATTTTTAACATGGGTTTTTATACTTGAGGTAGAGTACAATTTAAAACCCCACAACAAAATGAGAACCAAGACCTGTCATGTGAAGGTACAGGATCCCAGTAATGAATGTAACTGTATTGTAGACCTAGAATGTACCAATAAACTCAATAAAAAATAAAAAAAAATAGACCCCCGCAACATACATAAAGCAGGCTTAGGGTTCTGACTTTGACTTTTCCGGGCCTTTATTCACACATAAGCCTTAGAGGCTGGTCTGAGTCTATGCTGTACCCCCAGGCCAGGCAGATATGATTTCTCAAGATGATTTTGTTAGCAAAGAAACTCTTTCAGGTTCCTTTCTACCCATTGAGAGCTAAGCCCAAGTACTTCGGAGGCCTACAGTCTCAACACTCCACTCTGCAGACACTGCTATGGCCAGTCACTTAGGCGTAGCCCAGGGCTGGGGATGCAGCACAGAGGTGAAGCATTTGCCAAGCTGTATGGGATGCTGGTACTGCAAAAAAAATTAATCCAACATGTATCTAATTCAGATATGCTATGGATCTATAGTTGAGCTTTAGTGGCTTTCCACAGATGGTACGGGAGGATTTTCTTCTTTCTTATCCAAGCAGTGGCATGTCTGGAGTCTGTTCATTTCTGAATCTCACACTTCCTTGGAACATCTGTGTGGTTAGGTGGCTTCCCACGTCGGCCCGGGCTGGCACAGAGATGAGAGACCTGTGTGGTTCTGTGCGCTCACACTCAGGTTGTGATACGCACCACGGGCTGATCTACTTTACAGATATTAGTTTTGTTGTGTAAAACAGAAAACTGAGGCTCAGAGAGAAAGAGGAAATGATCTAGAGTCATGGAGTAGGTAAGTGGAGAAACTGGAGTTCTGTGTCTCCCTGTTTTGAGGTCAGGCAGAGAGTGGGCATTGGATAAATCATTCCATGACTCAGAAAGATACATCAGTTTAAACTATTAGAGAATATAAAAAATCTAAGAAAGTCAGGAATATAAGAAATATTATAAGAAATTGACTAATATTAATAACAATATAAGAAATTAATGGCGTATTGACTAAATATTGATTTAAACATCAGTTTAAAATTTTTTTTTTTTTTTTTTTTTGGTACCAAGGATTAAACTGAGGACCTTGTGCCTTGCGAGGCAGGCAGAAGAACCATTGAGCTAAATCCCTGGCCCCTCAAATATTACAGAATATTGGTTAAAGAATCCCTGAAAATAAAACATACCTTTCCATAACATTCTCCAGTATGTTATCAGGCATCTGAAGCCCCACTGCAGGCAAGGGAAAAGGTCTTATCGTGTGTCTATGGGTTTTACATACTTATTTCTTACAAGTTATGACTGTTATCATTATGTATATCTAAAATGTACCAATGCATGTTTTGCTAAAAAAATTATTCAGTGAAAAAAGGATATTTATTGAACATTTGTTATGTGCCAGGCATTATTCTGAGAACCAAGAGTACAACAGTTAAACATACAAACAAAAGTGCCACCCACATTGGGCCCACGTTCAAGTGCTGACGTCTTAGATGACTTGTTAGATACCGCCTCAGGTAGCCTCTTCTCTCCTCCCACTAGGAAGTCTGTGCTTATTATGGAATGAATACTTGATTTTTGACAGAGACAATAATATGAAAGGAAATCATCTTTTAACTTATATTTCCCCTTTAAAAACTGTATTAAAAAGGTACCAGTTATCAAGAACCATTTGAACATTTTCTACAAAAGTGAATGCAAACCTGACTGCCTATGGAGATTTTCAATCCTGCAAAACAACTTCGTCTCAGTTAAATTCTGGGCTAAGAACATCTGGAAAAAGCACAGCTGTAAGCATTCATTGCCTAAAACTTTGGCAACCAGGAATAAAAGCAATGGAAATCATACAATTCGTCAGAAATGCAGCTGAACCGTATCATAATAAAGCAGAAAAGTGAGCAGGCCAAAAATCAAGGACCTGGTCACAGACGGCTGGAGGACAGGAAAGCCTGGCTTCCTCACCAGCTGTAGGCAGATGGAGAAGCAGAGGAGGAAGATTCTCCCTTCATGCCTGGGCTCCCCTACCCAGGACGGCACCAGCCTTATCACCCCACTTCTGAGGGCATCACATCATAAACCCACTTCATTCTTTCATTTGTTAGAATTCCTTCCACTCGGCTCTGTCCCATTATTTCCATGCAAGTCACCAGAATCGATGTTTGGGACAAGTGAAGTGGACTTCAGCATTTTGTAATAAAAGTCCAACCAAAGCTTGATTACACCTAGGTGCACTTAAACCTGCTCCAGAGATAGGGGTGCAGGTTTCTCACTGCTGGCAGCAATCCTTAGAAGTCATCCAAGGGCCGTCGGTCACCCGCCACCCCGTGACGATCCTGCTCATGACCCCCTGTGCCACCCACGTGACGACGGGCCGCGTGGTAACTAGCGGTGAGGCACATTCGTTAGATAAAGCACTGCTCCTGGGAAAGGGACCAGCGAGTTAGTGTGTGGGAGATGAAAAGGAGCTCCACATCCTTTTAATTTCACTCAAATGAAAAGAGAAAAAAATATTTGTCCAAATTGAGGGTTGCAGTCATCAAAAAGTTGAATAAAATGAAAGAAAAAAAAAGAACAAAACAGGATGAGGTACAGGAAGGAAGTCTATTTTCATGTTTCAATTATGTAATTGCTTCAATGTTCTTAATTATGCCATGGCCTCCTATCTGTGAGGTGCTGTACTACACACGAGCAATGTGCGTAAGTGGAAATGGCAGCAGGGCTTTATTATTTGCTTGCTTATTTTTGTCCCTAAAATGTAAACAAGAAAATAGAAAATGAGTAAGAAGAGCATAAAGCATGTGAAATTGGAAGTTTATGAGGTACCTCTGGAGATAAAATGACCACATAGAGCACTATAAAATTCTCTGCTTAGAGGTTATTCGGTACAGGAAGTAAAAATGCTAACAAACCACCACAGAATATAAAAGTTTGATACACTAGATTCACACTAGATTCCATTAGCTAGAAAACAAATGGTAGAATATCCTGAATTTATGATCAACGTCCACTATAGAGGTGAAATGAATAGTGTGTTTTCTTTTCGTTTCCTAACCAGTTTTCCGTATTGAAGATATCCTTTGATTCTTTCAATCAAAAAACATGAAAAACAGAAAACCCAGCGTTACAGTGTTGCCTTGGCTATAGGCGTCCCTCTCCTCCCTAAACACAAACTGGTGGCTGCCTGACAAACATTCTCTTCCCTCACACTGCAAAACCCGAGACAACTGGTTTCTCCAACGAGAGACTGACGGCTCACGTAGACACCATGATGAAGACTGCAGATGTCCCCCTGGGACCTCCGTATTTCTCAGTGATGCCTACAACGGCACTTCTTAGACTGTCAAGAAGGACAAACAAACAAACCTGCAAGTCTAAGTTCAGTTTGACTGCCACCTAACTAAAGTCGTAACATTCAAGGAAGAAAAAGAGTTTCATGATCTATTTAAATTTTAAAGATGATATAATAATTCTCGTAAGATATTTTAGGGAACTGTTGTGAAAGTTAAAACATATAAACGTTATGTAGACTAACAAAATTATTTTAAATATCATGCACAATATAACTCTAGAAATACTGCTGTAGGATTATAGAAATAAATTTTTAATATTTCAATAAAATATTTTAGAAGAGCTTTAAAATGTTACAGGAATAAAACATAATTCTGAATTTTGACTTTATAACTTCTATGTTTCATATATGATTTGAGGATCATAATCATATATTTTGTTTCTTTGCTTATTTATTTTTGAGACAGGGTCTATACAGATCAGGCTGGCCTTGAACTTGCAGAGACCCTCCTGTCTCAGCTTCCCAAGCATGGGGATCACAGAGAGTGCTATCACATCTTGTTTCATCAGCATTTTTAAAAAACTTAAAGACAAGAAAAATTACACCTCTATTTCATAAAATAACCAAAACACCATCTGTAGCTTTGAATCTCGTATTACAAAGATTTAGGGTATGCTTCTGTTTTGTTTTGTTTTGCCTTGTTTTTGTTTTTGTTTTTTTGTTTTTTGTTTTTTGTTTTTTCGCTTTGTTACAGATGCATACCTGCTCCTTGGAAAATAATTCCAACTCTATGTGGAAGAAGCAAGGAAAAAGAAAATCACCATTACTGCTCCACACCCACAATCCAACACAAACTCTGCATCCTGCCAACCCACTTCCTCTGCCTCCTCCAACTTCCCCGAGGTCTTAAGGAGATAAATGGTAAAAGTAGTATTCATGTTTTCAGTAAAGAGGCCATTTTAAAACTCTAGCCAAATCCAAGTACCCAGACTCACACGGCAACCAGTATTAGCTGGAGCACATGCTTTTTTTTCTATTAATAGCAACTATGGAAATAGCAGTAAGTATTACAGATACTTACAAATATGTCTATACAAACATTGCATATATAAAACTGGAAAAATTATAAATTTGTATATAAAACTGGACAATCATACAAGTAAAAACAATATTAGTTTTACCCCATATATTGAAGAAGCACTTTAATTTGAGGCATCACTGAGGACTGAATAGCACATTATTTAAACTTTACTTTTAGAAATTTCGCTTTAAATATTACCTGTTCCAATCCATGCTGACTGACCATCAGTAAGTGTAATAACAAATCCAGATCCTAGCGTTTTCTCCCAAGACACTTGTAAAAAATGAATTACGCTGGGTTTGGAAGCAAGATAGATTCTGCTTATCTTTCTCTCCATTTCTGGATACCTGTAACAGAAGAATAAAATTAACATTTTTCACAAGAAACTGTGCCAACTGATAATGTTTTCTGTACTGGCATCTCCGCTTTGCCAACATCAAAGAAGCAAGTTAAACCAAATACTACAGAACAGAGCCAACCACAGATCTCAGTAAGTCACACTCGTTCACCGCTGAATCGCGGTTTTTACAGATGAGAAAAGCAGAACCCAAATGACTGCCACAAGTAACAGGACTAAGTAAAAATTATCATCTCAACAACAAGGAGGCCAGGAAAAGAAATTCTCAAGGCCCTAGAGTTGCCTTCTCTAAGAGATGGGCACCCAGGCCTGGTGACTCAAACACAGCCCCCCGGGTCAGGGACGCCCTGCAAGAGACATCAATAACCACAGTGTGAGACCATTACACTTCCAGACTGCTTTTTAAATTGCTTCATTGAGCAGGGTGTGGTGGAGAATGCCTGGAATCCCAGCACTCAGGAGGCTGAGATAGGAGGATCGCTGTGAGTTCGAGATCACCCTGAGCTACATAGTGAGTTCTCAAAAACATAGTGAGACCCTGTCTCACAAACAAACAAACAAACAAACAAACAAAAAATTGCTTCATTGATGCAATGAAATCTACAGGCAGAAATGTACAATACAAACAACACAGATGAACTTTACAAGTGAACAAACCCATGGAAGAAGAGCTGGGAACAGGTGCCATCTCCAAACTCATCCACAGCTTCTCCACCTGTCCCACCACAGTCACTAGCAGAGATCAGAGCCGAGTGGAAATACCCCTGCACAGCGTGTTCTGCCTCACGCCTGCCTTCTTTTGTTCACTGTGTTTGAGAAGTGTGCCCATGTTGTGTCTTCTATTTATGCTCATTCCCACAGCTGCACAGTGTTCCATCGCAGATACAGTAAAACTCGCTCACCCTTTCTCCTCCGAATAGGCCTCGGACTACACACACAGTGCCGCCCCAAACACTCCAGTGCACGGTTATGGGTAGGATTTGCTGGGTCAGAGAATACCTATGTGTGCATTTGGGTACTACATGGCCAATGGCTTCTTTTAAAAGTCTGTACCAATTTACAATGGATATATGAGAATCCTAATTGCTCCACAGCCTTGCAAATATTTGCCATCTTTCTCACTTTGGCTACTTTAATGGACACGTGGCTGTATTCTACTGTGGCTAATTCACAATTCCCCAACAAGTCGAGCTCATTGAACCCTTTCCATCTATTAAATGAACAGTTGGATGTTCTAGTCTATGGAGTCGCTGCTGCTCAAGCCTGTCAACGTCTCCACTAAGTTGTCTTTTTCTAACTGATGTCCTTATCAAGTTGCTTTTATTTTCCTTTTTAATTTGTTCTTTATTTTGAATAGGAATTCTTTTATGCATATGTGTTGTATTCTTTCTATCACTCTTTTACCTCTTTCCTCTCCTAGTGGCAGCTTTAGCTTTTTAAAAAACGTTTTAACTTTATGAAGAAAAATTCATCTACTGTCTTCTGTTAGGGTTCATACTGTTTAGGAAATCAGAGGTCACGAAGATGCACCCTTTTGCTACCCAAAAGCGTCATGATTATGCCCCACACAATTAGTTCTCCAGTCCAGTGGGACCTGTGTGGGTATCACGTCAGTCTTCAATCAATCTCTGGTCAGTTTGCCTATGCACACTGACCTAATTAGCTTTATAACAAGTCTCTATATGGTATTGTAAAATCTGTTCACCTTTGTTTTTCCTCAAGATCATTTTGATTAGTCCTAGTTGTTTGTATTTCCACGTGAATTTTGAAATCATACTAACTTCTGAAAAAGCACCTACTCGTGATGTAAAAGAATAATTTGTGAAGATATGACATCTTTCCAATACTGGGCCCTCAAATAAATAAGGACCATACATCTCCTTATTATTCAGGCCTTCTTTCTCTCAATGTTGCTTTCCTTTTAAGAGCAGATGTCTTACACTTCTTTAGCAACATTTAACTTTAGGTATTTGAAAGTAAATTTCTCATTGGTCCAAATGTCATACCCTTACACTGATGTAAGGTCTACTAAACAATCTATGTATATATAGATATGGCTACACCTATGTTTTATTAAAAATAGAACATTCTAAACAAATTCCCTGGTTTAAAAAAAAAAACTCTGTACATGGCAATAGGCATTGACTTTTTCGAGTGCTAGTGCTCAAACTCAGGCCTTGTGCTTACTAGGTAACTTCTCTAGGACTGAGCTAAACTCTCCATCCACATTTTTTATAGTGAATCTTTGATATAATAGAAAAATTACAAATCTGAAAGCAAAAGAAAAAATTCTCTTCATTTAAACTATTAGGAGATGATTGAAAGCCTGTTCTGGTTCCCTGGACTAGTCCTGACAGATCATCCTATGAAACACCGTTGAAAGCTGTGTTCAGTTGCCATTCCAACAAATGTTCATTGATAGTTAATTATCTTTTTGTCCTGAAGAAATCTGGCCCAATCTTAGGACAGTAAAATCAATAGAAGACAGCATAGAAATGTCAAAACTGCATACTAAAATGTGAAATTATTTATATGAGAGCACTGTTCTTCAGATTTATTTCCATTATATGAGTGAAAAGGAAGGTGAAGTTTAACTCAAAACATGAAGGTAAAGTGTAGTGTGCGGACTTAAACTTTGCAAAGTCTAACAGGGCTGAAGTTAAGGAAAATCAGGCCTCTAAAAAACTAGTTTCTAAAAGTTACCAAGGGGCCGGGGATTTAGCTCAGTGGTTCTGCCATCTACCTTGCAAGCACAAGGACCCAAGTTCAATCCTGGTACCAAAAATAAACAAATAAAGTAACTGGGGGCGTAGCTCAAAGGCAGAACATTTCCCTTCCTAGCATGCATGAGGTCCTGAGTTTGACTGCCAGCACTGTAAGAAAATTAATTAATAAAATAAAGTTAGTAGGTGAAGAAACAGCATTAGATCCTGACAGGGGTGTAAAAAGAGCTATGATAAGCATTACTGCATGAGAAGCTATTAAATTACTCTAAAAGAAAGCCAACACTTATTTTTTGGTCCCCCATCAAATGACAGGTTCTTATTCTATAATCATGAGACATGAGGAAAACAAAAGAATCCAGTCCTGTTTCTGGAATGAGCAACAAGAATGAAATTTCCAACAGTCATCTCCTATACTTCATGACTAACTGACCACTGAACATCCTACCTGGAATTCCAAAAGGGGTCCCCAAGTAAATCTCCCACTAATACCTCTCCTTGGAGGTTCTTAAAGTTATCTCAAAGCCATCACCTATTTTTCTGACAGTATCACTTGGAATCCTATAAAATCTAAGTCCTCTTATACATAGTAGGCCTTTTCTCAAGGCTAGACATTTGCAGGTTATTAAAACATTCCTTAGGAAACATGATTTCTAATCCCCTGACAACATGAATTCCTCTCTCAGCATTTGTTCTAGTTCATCTCTGCCTCACAAAGCAGAGTCTGCAAAGCCCAAACTGATACTCCAGTTATGCTATTGAGAAAAGATGGGCTTTCATCATGTCATAACACAATTACAAATTCAAGGAAACATTGAATTTTATTTTAATTACTGTTTTTAATGGTAGTGAGAATGGTTAAGAAGTGTTTGGGTGTTTTGTTTATATCTGAAATATATCATTCTATAGAATTCTATGAGTTTAATATCAGCTAAACCTAAGTTTCCATATTATTGCTAAGTCTTATTTATTCCATCCTAGGTTTATAATTTTGTTATTGTTGTATGAATTTTGGAAGGGGTATAATTTCATATTTGTACTTGGTTTGTCAAATTATGTCGACTAGTAATTATACTCTTCAATCTGATATAATCTCTCCCTGATTCTGTCATTTAAAATTTGATAAATCTCTTTTTAAAGATTTAAATCATCTATGTAGATGTTAAACCAGATAAACCCAGGCACAGATCTCCAAGGGCTGCCATGAGAAACAAGCCTATCACAGACATCAATCACCAGTGCACCTCCAATCTCCACCCTTAGGGGAGTCCCGAGAGTACGGAGAGAAGCCGTAGGAAATCCTATCCTATCAGTCCAGCAACACTACTTAAACAACCAACAGCAGGGAAAGCGGGGGTATTAGTTTTCTGTTGCTGTGACAAAATACCCAACATAACTTAAGTGTGGAAAGATTTACTTTTGACTCGGTGTCAGTGATTCCAATACATAGCAAGCAGGCTTCGTTGCCTTTCTGCCTACAGGGAGACAGAAACACAGAGGGTGTAGCGGAGAAAAGCTCAACACATGGCGGCCGAGAAGCAGAGGTGATGAGCAACCAGGACAGGAAGGGGTGGAGAGCAGGTAACAGCCCCACAGTCTGCTCCCCACTGCCCTTCCCCTCCCCTCCCCATAATGCCACCAAATCTCCATGTCACCAGCGGATGACTGGACTCGAGGAGGGTAATAACCAAACCACAACGGAGGGAACACAGCACACTGAGATGTAGGGATTCCACGGTCGTTTCCAATACCTCCTTTTCTATGATTTCTAAAGCGATTCTTCGGATGAATCACGCTAGAACCTTGCCGCATTGACTTCCAATTTACCAGCCTCTCATGCGGCATATTTTAGTTAGCTCAAAGCAAGCAACTATATTTTTTTCCAATACTAGACTACCAAGGATTATGTGCACTTCATTAAAAGACCCTTAAACTATAGAAGCTAAAAAGCAAAACTAAACAGATAACATAAAAGTCACAAATATTTAGGGACTGAGCATTATGAAAGCTGAAACCAGAAACAAGGAGTATACTTTGGTACGAAAAACTACTAAACAGAATTATTCTTTAATTGAAAAGCATGAATCTCCTCTAGATGATCCCCCCAAAAGTCTGAGAGTATTTTTATTTTCTTTCTTGCAAAGAGAGTGTGAAATTGCTTCAAATATATATAAATAGATAGACATATATATTTATGTATAAAAAACAAAAGGAAAATCATCATTTCATTGATGAGTAAAAATGTTACCAAAGGCAAATTTATAAATCATGAGTTTTAATTTGCCCACTACTTAAGAAAACTATTATAATCTCATAAATAAAGCATCTTATTTTTTTCAGTTTACACTGAATATAAAAATTAAAACAACTGTTTTGTTAGTTTTTATAGCAAGGGCTAACTTACTAAAAATTACTACCTTCTAAGTATAGAAAAAGATGGTTAATTACAAAGAACTAGAGTTGTACCCTCCTATATCAAAGGAAATATAAATCCAAAGAAAAATCCCAGAATGAAAGAAAAAAGCCTAAAATTAAGGTATAAGACTCCTCCAAATTGGCAAATTAACAATAATTCTAATTTCTATGCAAAGTTTACTTGGAAAACAATTTATTCTTCTCGCACTAAAAAACATTACAAAACAATACTTACAGCCCCCTCAATAAAGCATGTAAAAAAGTATATTTAATTTTGTACCTCTGAGATCATAATCACTGAATATAATAAAAACATATTTAAATATTTAATTTAGTAAAAATGTTTCCCACAATGAGGCCCTCTTTTCCTAGATATGCTCAACCCTGAAATGCTTTATCCATTTGTGAATATGTTTAGATCAATTAGTCAATACACTCGACAGGCAGTAAATTACTCACATGCTCTGTAATCCTTAAATTTGAAAATTACTGGAAAATGTGCGTTACTGTTTTTTGATGCCAATCATTGAAGATCACATTTAGTTAGAGGCTCACATAATACTGATGGGCTCAAAACCTATAATTTATGGGAGGGGTTTGATGTTACACTTATGAAACTTTTCCCTCCGTAGCATTTATATACAAACACATGCAGATGTACACACGCAGCTGCTCACACACTTAGACTATTTCTTTTTAAACGTGCCTGAAGAACCATGCCATTGCTAGTATTAAGTTTGTGAAAGCAAAATACTTCATTTGGAATTGCTCTGAAACAGCAGTGGGTCTCATTGCTTCTAATTTTTAACCCTATTTGAAAGACGTGACAAATTTCTAATTATAAGACACAAATTCATTTAAATTTAGTATTCCAGATGCCTGTCACTCACTCTGCTTTTATAGTAACATAAAGGGCCTTTATCTCAATAATATTCAAAAAGCAATTGGAGATCAAATTATTTTCAAAATATTCTTGAATCATTCATATGTCAAATATTTTCCAATTTTATGATGAATTCTAGGAACTCAAAATTAAGTGATGTTTATTCTAAAGAATCTCCTCTTTTTAGTGCACGCGGGTTTGAAATCTGGCAGCTACATCTGAACCACATCCGCACGTGTTAGCAGTGGAGGCGACAGCTCAGGAGCCTGTTTTTCCCTCGGCTGCCTCAGAAATGTTTCCTTTGAATCAAGTAAGTCTTAATTCTTTGAAGATGTGACCTCTGAAAGAGTTTTTAAAGGGCTTCATTCTTATGCTTATTGGGTTCACCCTCATGAAATATCAACATTAAAATTTCTAAAAATCAGCCAATGAACAGAAGAAAGAACCACACAGAATGTCCTTTCAAGTTCAGCAAGAGCAGACTGACCACCTCTTTGCTGTCAGGAGCCTGGAAATGCAAAGAGCTCTAGCATTTGCCCCCAGCCTACTGGAGGAGCGGGTGGTACCCTGCCTGACTAGGCTGGGAGAAAGCCTGCGTTTTGTTTTCTGAGGGCACTGAGGCCACATTGGTATCCGCACCTCTCCGGGTCGGAGCCGGCATGCAGGTGGAAACACTTCTTCTCACCCTGGCTTTACATCAGTGGCTTTATTGAGAGCTCAGAACAGTTGCGGATTGAGAAGCTTATCTTTAGTACTCTGTGTCTTTGATAGCTGGCTTCTCTCTTAGAAGAGAAGTAAGTTGTTGGCTGCTATGCAGTTGATGTGATCTACGGTCTGAACAAATACCATTCACGGTTGCTTCTGAATAAACAAGACACTTTTTAAATTAGTTTACAAAGAATTTTGTGTGCCCTTTTGGATGCTGATAAGGAGTGGGGCAGAAGCCAACTCTTAGGTCAGCTCAGTGACAACACTGGATCCTTGGTAACACCATTTTGAACTTGAGCTTCTTTTATTTCCCTTTAGAGTCAGTGGTGGCTTCTTTTCAAGCTGCTTGGGCTGCAGGTGTTCAAACTTCCGCAGCTCTGCCAACGAGCTGTACTTACAGATCAGAGGGGCTAAATGCACGCTTCTAATGAAGCAATTAACTTAAGTGCCCCTTGTTGAGAAAAGTAGGCCGATAACCCCATGTGAGTTCAGAATAAAGATTAGCACACAGTGCAAGCTGTTAATAGTCCTAATTAGACTCCTGGTCACACTATTTTGTTTGATCTTACTTTTAAAAAGGAATGCAAATTTAACTGCAAATCAAAATACTTTTCTTAAAGTTCTATTATATTACAAAATCCAAAAGCAAGGACCAATATAAAGGAACAAAATACTCATGTAATCACCACTACTATTTACTTCTGACAAGAAAAACTTCACAAAACAGTTCAGGAACACTAATGTAAATAAAAGGACTAGTACTGCTATTTTTTTTAAAGCATTGACTATTCATACGTGTCTTTTTGTAATGCTCCTGCATTAAGGATTTTTAAAAAACTAATTATTAATTCCCAGCATTTCCAGTATTAATAGCATGTCCACTAGCTGGTTGGTGTTTACGGTAGTAAATTAAGATTTTTCTTAAATGACCACAAAATAAATTTCCAAAGCAATGAAAATATCAAGAAAAAAGTACTTTCCTAAAATATCTTCAAGATAGAAGTTTTTAAACTTGAAGGGTAGAAAACTGACAGGTCACTCTACATCCTTCTACAACCACCTCAAAATTAACTTCATTCTAATAATTTTCAAAATGGCAGTAAGGTTGTTCAGGTTTACCTGGGATTTTCAAGTTTTAATACAGATAGATGATCATCCTAAGGTAGTCAACTGTTAGCATTATCTTGCTCAAAAACCTGTAAAAGGCCAGGGATTTAGCTCAGTGGTTCTGTCGCCTACCTCACAAACGCAAGGGCCCAAGTTTGATCCCCAGTATCCGCCAAAAAAAAACAAAAACTTGTGACATACAGCTGTTCTAGGAAGGCATTAAATTAATGTGATACTCCAAGAATAAAGCATTAGAACCGTAAGTCTAAAAGATAAGGCAGCTTTGCCATGGTCAGTCTATTCTCAAAAGACTTGTAGAATGGCACTTAATCGGTTACTTTTCTCTGCTTATTTTTTAAAAAACACCATCAATAATCATTAGCTTCAGTGATTTACTTAAATTTCATTTCCCCTCCTTTCTTTTCTTTTCCCTTATAAAGAAGATATTAAAAAGCAATAAAATGATCTAATACTTGAATAAATTCCCCCAAAAGAATCTAAGACGTCGATCCAGAGTGCCCTTAAAATTGGACCCGAAGTACTAAGACTATGACTTCCTTCATGGTCATTAAAAGGGTGTTCTCAGTTACAAATGACCTTAGGGAAAAAAATATGAGCATACTTATAATTTTGGACACTTTCTAGACTGTCACAAAAGCACATGGATTATAGCATTAACTAAGCAATGGTAATTTTTGAACAAGAACTTTGAAACTGATTTCTTACCTCTTAAAATTTTCGACCCTGCTTGTACTTTAACTTCCAAAGAGGGTGTTCTCATGAAACATTATCAGCCAAGCTTGTAGGCAGTCTTTCTCCCTAGAAATGTGCTGCGCAGAACTAAATATGCCTGAAAGCACTTGTATGGAAAAGAAACAACACTCACACTGTACTTTTCCCCCACTCACAAACCCACCAGTTAATTACAACTGTACCTATTTATCTGCCTATTTATTAAAGGCCAAAAAAAGGGTGAATGAGAAGACTGAAGTACAAGAAAAATAAAATTCCTGCAGGGGAAAAATGCTCTGCAACAGATGATCAATTGTCAATATTATCTAACTTAGTCATATAAAAATATTTAGGAATCATGAAATTGCCAATCTTTAAAATTCTAACATATAGGACCCAGCCGCCATCACTCAAGCGCTGGGAGGTAGCCTGGGCCCCGATCCACTGCAGGAAGGAGAGCCACGCCTGCTCCCGACCCAGCCACCATCACTCAAGCACCGGGAGGTAGCCGCATGGGTGCCCCTGAACCCCCATAAACCCCCCCACGCACTCTCAGACCTCCTGACTGTGCCAGTCTTTGGACCCACTCTGCAGAGGCAGAGGTGGTCATCAAGGGTATTTTTCTAAGTTCCCAACTTTGAACATTTTAAAGAAAGGGTGTGGGAAACCTGTAATAGAACGTTGTGGAGTTCAACCATTCAGAAGGTTGGGGAACTCAATCTGGGCCTTGCAGCCCGAGGTCAGTCAGCGTCATGGGGTTCAGCCATCAGCTAACTGAGATCAGGGGTCTTGCATCCTCGCTCTGTCTGAGCCATTAAATGGTAAATACACTATATTGAAATTTTGTTCACTGCAGACATGTTCTGGACTGCTTCTTGATTTCAACTTAATTCAAATGACTTAAGGGTGATAGACTAGTGACTACCACAGGTGGTCAGTGTCCAAGTTGTGCTTTATCTTAATGTGCTGCTGATTGTATCAGTTGGGATAAAGCATTGGGGTTGATTTGATGAGCTGTTTTCTCTGATGTTATGAAGATGAGAATGTCTGTGGGTCATTAGAGACACAGAAGCTA
>NW_022900915.1:42536988-42541533 GCF_012274545.1 Fukomys damarensis
TATTTGTTCCTCTAAGATCACTGTGTGCAAGTCACCACCAGCCATACTCCCCTGGCAGATTTCTTGTTTCCTCTCTTGGTCTCCTTCCATCCAGTTTCTACACTCCACCAAAGTGATCTTTGGGAATTGAAAATGGGGTCTTCAAGAGGGTGAAGAGAGGGCGGGCACAAGGGGAAAAAATGAGAATCAAGACCTATTATGTAAAAGTACAGAATCCCAATGATGAATGTAACTGTATTGTATACTTAGATTGTACCAATAAACTCAATAAAAAGAAAAAAAATTCTAACATATAAAGGCAATTTCATTGATGAATGTAACTGTATTGTATACTTAGATTGTACCAATAAACTCAATAAAAAGAAAAAAAATTCTAACATATAAAATGGCAATTTCATGTTCTTCATGTAATAGTAAGGGTTATAAATAGAACATGAGTACTTATCCTAATTGCATGAATAATTATATAGTTTAATTCCCAGGCTACAATTTCTGAGTCAAGATTATTTTCAATCACATCCCTGGACATATTTCAGACAACTGTAGTGGGAGGAAGTTCTAAGTCAGAAGCAAAAAGACCATATTTTGAGTTCAACTAGGTGGTACATTCTCAAACCAAAGTCAAACTTTGCACCTAAAAATTTTTTTTCTCTCGAGTTTATTGATACATTTTAGGTATACAATACAGTTATATTCATTATTGGGATCTTGTACCATTTAAACCAAGCCCTGCTGTCTTTAGCAGAAACATAAGTTCCCAAACCTCCAAAGCCATGCAGGTCAGGTCTCGGGCCAGTGCACGGTGAACTGAGCCACCTCAGCAGAGAGCAATAAGGCAGTCTGCCCTTCTGATCACTCAAGACACTGACAAACTCCTAGCTTTTTCGCAGAAATCCCTTGATTTAAATGTTGGCTCATGCTCTCTTTTTAAAGGACTAAGTAACTGATCTAAGCAAAGAGGGAGAGGGAGGAGGGAGGGGAGGGAGAGAGAGAGGCTGTCAAAAAACATATCCACACTTCAGCAGTTCCCCATACTAATGAACATCTGGAAGCTCATGGCCACCACTGAGCACCTCCTGTCATTGTAGAGGACAAAGGTAACTTGTATTAATCTTATAATGTCTCAATAATTTAGTATTAAAATATTTATGAGTTTTTCTTTTCATGATATATACATTTTGGTGGACTCATCTGTATGAGTGTATGAGTGTGTGTGTGTGTGTGTGTGTGTGTGTGTGTGTCTTTGGTCTTTGTCCCTGGTTCCTGGCACCAAGTTCTAAAACCCTTGAAATTTCCTGAGGGACAGGAATGACCTATTATTCATAATAAATTTCTTTGATTTTATGCTACTGAGGTGACACAACTGGCCCCTCAAAGATGTCAGTGGAGGAGCTGGTCACCAGAAGAACCAAATGATTAGAGGTTCAAACTCCAGCCCTCCCACTCCACTCCCACCCACCACTCTGGGCTGGAGATCTGGAGACCTTCTAAGTCAGTAAATACTTCAAGATGCTGGGAGGGTAGAAGAGCCAAGGGGGATGAGTCCTGTGCCCACTTTCCCATACCCCACACCGCAATCTATGCACCTCCTCCATCTGGCGGTTCCTCATCTGTGTCCTTCACACTACACCATCACACACAGGTAGAAAACATACATTTTCTTGACTTTTGTGAGCCAGTAGAGCAAAAGTATGGAATCTGAAGAGGAAGTCACAGGGCTTTATAGCTTCTGGTCAGAATGACCAGTGGCCTGGGACCCGTAACTGGCATCTGGGGGAGGGGTGCCCTCTTGTGGGACTGAATCCGCTAAGCTGAGGAATCTGACACTAACTCCAGTGGTGGTGAGCCTATGGCCCGCGTACCTCAGCGGGCACACAAAGCCCTCTCTGTGGGCATGCCAGCCAAGTCTCCCAGCAGCTAGGCATTGGATAACAGTTGTTTTTTTCTTAAGTAAAACCTTGGTATTCAGGTGTAACAGCAGTGTTGGCATTTGTGATAATCACGTGCGTTTCGGGTTGCAGTCTGGGCACTCGTCTCTAAAAGGTTTGCCATCACTGCTCAAGGTAGTATCAGGTTGAGTTGTCAGTCAGCCCATTAGTGGTAGAAAATTGCAAAACTAGTTGTTAGTGTTGGAAAATACTAAGAGTGATGAACAGGACAACCTAAGTGCAAATGTTAAAGCTAGCAGTTTATAACCAACTCTTTGGTCCCCAAGCCCTTTGAATGGGACAAGTCTAATGCTTCTCACTGCCACTGACTAAGGAGGACCAAATAACCTCACACAAATTTAGTGACTTCTGAAACATGGTTAGTGAGATGTACGTATTTATTTAGATTCTGCTAGATGCCAGGTATTATGCTAGGTGTTGAGAAAATTATAAAATAATAGTATATATGAATAAAAAAGACATATCTCCTAACCTCAGAACTTTCGTGCACTTATTTTAAGCACAAACACAAAAGTGAGCATGGTGAGACCTACTACAGCTGTCACTCACACCTGAACTGAAAAAGTCACAGAAATCTCGCACCCTAAGGAAGAACAGGAAGGGTTCTGAATCCACCATGGCTACTGCTTCCTGCTTATGCTGTTCCACTTCCGGAAATACCCAATACTAATTGCATTCATCAAAATCTATGCATCTTTCAAGGCCCAAAGGTGTTAAAAACAGTAGTATCTGCCTCCTCCAACATCACACTCCTCCACCAGAGGGGAACAGAGACTTCACACCAGAGACTGTCAGGGTAATCATGCTCAGTGCGACTCTTTCTCCCACAGGAAGGGCCCTGGGCTGAATTATACATGCTGAGTCGCTCATAGGGAGCTCAGTGATTCTCTGAAATGGGGCTTTGATAGCTTCAGAATTCTAGGACCACTTTGTTGGACCCAGTGTTTGGGCCCCCTGGCATTGGAATTCAGTGTTAGGTCTCCCAAAACTATTACTTTCAAGGTACACACTGTGCCATGCTGAGTACTGTGACATGCAAGACACTGGCAGAGCCTCAGAAGCCAAGTTTCTCCCTAACCTTTTCCTGCCCTTCTTTTTCCTGTCACGTACTCTCTCCTGAAAGGCCATACAAACCAGAATTCCCTTTCTCCAGGGCAGGCTATACAAATGAGAGCCTCAGTTCCCCAAAGCCAGCCATAAAAGTAGAAATACTGCTTGAAACTTCCTCCCACCTTTTCCATAAAAGCTGGCCGGCCACAAGGAAATTCTCTGTCTGGTCCTGTCCCACACCCAAAGGGCAAGAACGCTGCAGCGGAGACTGAGAAGAACCCGGTAGGCCAGGCCTTCCACCTTAGACTAGACCTTCGTGTCTAAGCACAAGTCTGCACCCCTGTCCGTTCAAGCCTAGCTCTAAAAAGAGTTTCCTTGGGGCACTGGGTCTCCAACCTGAAGGCTTCCAGGTCACGTGAAACTTTGATGAAATAGGTCTTACTGTTTTCAATCTGTCTTTCGTTACAGGGATGTTCGAGATAGCCCTTACGGTGGGTAAAAACAAGTATATCTCACTTTTCCACCCCACAGTAGCAAGCAACAAAAAATATGAGAAAAGGAAAAAATGGAAAAGATGCTTTTGTAAATAGGGAGGTGTGGAAGAGTGGAAGGGGACAAGGGGAATGGGAAAAAACAAGAACTAAGATATATCAGGTACACGTGCAAATTCCAGTGATGAAACAGGTCACGCAGCGGAGACGCAGCCTCTTCACAGCGACAGCCTTTCTAACGGCTACAGCATCACAGAAACTTAGCAACTACATCCTGAAAAGTTTGTCAGACTTCTTCAAAGAATTCCAAAACCGCAGCTAGAGACTTGTGCCTGTGAAGCTTCAAACTAGAGAAAAATCAAGAATTTTCCTTCACCAGGAAGAAGACAATTGTGTTATATGTTTAGGAAACAAAAGAAATAATCATTTTAATTGAATATTTTCTCAAAAGATCTAATGAAATGTTTAATAAAAAATAAAGTCGCTTTGTACGAGAGAAGAAAGCTTAATTTTGCAAAGCAAACTTTAAAAAGCTGATCCAAAAAGTAATTCAAAGTTAAAGAGCTTTTAACTGACACTGATCTTCGAGATGCCAGTTGAAAAAGTTCACTGAAACTACCAATCAAACATTCAATAAGGAAGCACTATATACAACTCTTGGATTTGATGAGCACTCCAGCAAATTAATTTTAAAGAAAAAGGAATGGAGCCTTCCCTTCAGAAGCTTTTAATCCAGTTAGAAGAACATAACAAAGTTTAAAGGAATTACAACTCGGTTTTTCCATTATAAAAAAATGATACATAAACTGAGCGTGTTATCTTGCTGTTATCTTACATGTGTAGTTCCAGCTTCCCAGGAGATTAAGGAAGGTCCCAAGCTCAAGGACACTTTGGTTGACTTAAGGAGACACTGTCTCAAAATGAAACTTAAAAAGGGCTGGGGATATAGCTCAGTGGCTGCCTCGTATGTGTGAGTTCCTGGATTCAACCTCCAACAGCACAAACTCTGAGTGTGTGTGTGTGTGTGTGTGTGTGTGTGTGTGTGTGTGTGTGTG
>NW_022900915.1:42541646-42543376 GCF_012274545.1 Fukomys damarensis
TGTGTGTGTGTGTGTGTGTGTGTGTGTGTGTGTGTGTGTGTGTGTGTGTGTGTGTGTGTGTGTGTGTGTATTTCCTAGGCTGACAAAGTGAGTCTGACACAGCACACCTGTGAAAGTTCACAGCTCAAATGTTTGTAAGTCAGGACTTACTGTACTGTATTTTGAAATTGAACAAAACTTAAAACCCATTTGTTTGAATGTTTCCTTTCTCTCCACACTCTACCTATGACATTTCTATGCTTAAAAAAAAATCCAATATGAGCTGGTGTGGTGGCACATGCCTACAATCTCAGAATTCTGGGAGGCTGAAGCAAGAGGATGGAAAGTTCAAGAACAGCCAGGGCAATAAAGTGAGACCTTATATCAAAGTTAAAAATGAAACCAGATGTTGCAAACATATGAATCCATTACTCCATTTCTGTATATGTTTGAAATTTCCTATACTAAAATGTATAAAAAGAAAAATGTTTTCAAGACAGCTTATTTAACCTTCAAGTAGGCTGACTATGTTCATTACTGGATACATCTGCAACATGAGAAGAAAAGGCAGCTATTAGAAATTTATTCTAAAATAAGTTATGCTTCTAAGTTTAGGAGACTACCATAGGAACCACGCACACATTATTGGCTCTTTGGTAAAAATTCTACCCTACAGGCCCTACACCGGGAAAATGGTGCATAAAAGTACAGGTAGATTTTGCTATGCAAAACTGTATCAAAGTTTAAAATAAAAATATTTTTTAAATATTTTATATTCAACTGTGAAGCTAATAATCAAAATATCTGAATTTATTTCAGTGTGTAATTGTTATACATTAATAATTTGTTCTTTAAGATAAAATATGAAAAATGTTACTATAAAACCCATTTGCAATCACTGATCATTAATTCACCCTGTATCTGAAGAGAATGTGTTGATTCATCATCCAACACGGAACCTTTCCTTATTAATGGACTAATCCATTCATGGCTGAATGTGCTGGGAGGAGGTGGGACCGAGCTGGCTACCTCTCTCACTCAGTCTTTTCCCATGCTCTCTCCTCCCAGCAAGAACAGCAACTTTTTTTTTTCCATCCTCCTCTACCAAGAAATTTCTGCCTTGGAGCCAGCCAACCATGCACTGAAACCTCTAAAGCCATGAACCAAAAGTAAACCACTCCTCCTTTTTATATGTGGCAGATATTTTGTCTCAGCAATAGGAAAGTTGACTAATATATACATATATTCCATCAGTGGTATGAGTAGTACACTTTGAGGAACACTATATTACACTCATAATATTAATCACCGAGCAGGAAGTCTTACATTTTCAACTTAGTATGGTGAAAGTCTCATCAAATCTGAGACACATAATGTCCTGAAAACTTTAATACATAACAAATAACAGGTAAGAGGGGGTTCAAGAAGACAACTGGTATTTTGAATAGGCCTTAATAATTGCAGAAAATAATCATAATGTAAATGTCTACTCAAAGATTCAACGCTTAGTATTCCTCAAGGTTGTAAAAGGCACCAATTACAAAGTCTAAAGTTTTCTCTTTAAAATTCAAGATCTTGAGCTGGGAATTTAGCTCAGTGGTTCCACCACCTGCCTCGCAAGCACAAGGTCCTAAGTTCGATCCCTGGTACCAAAACAAAATAAAACAAAATTCAACATCTTGTCAAGAATACTGGCAAAATCTCTATAACAGAGAGATCTAGTCAATTTACTTTTTTTTTTTTTTTTTTTT
>NW_022900915.1:42543729-42551393 GCF_012274545.1 Fukomys damarensis
TTTTTTTTTGGTACCAGGGATCAAACTTGGGACTTTGAGCTTTTGAGGCAGGGAGTAGAACCACTGAGCTAAATCTCCAGCCCCAATTTACATTTTAAAACTGTGTTGCTTTCTCTTCTATCTTGTAATAATATAACTGAAAAGAATAGGTCATTTATAAATCTACAAGCACACTTGTCTTTCATATAAAGATGTTTATTGAAACAAGTATAGTTTCTAACAAAATATATGACCTCAATTGTAGTTTTCATTTATTCTTCACAATGTTATGATGCGTTTAAACAATCAGATTACTAGATAAAAACCATCAGTTTCTGGCATAGAAAAGAACCAATGAGAGGGTAAGTCCTGATACTCCTGTTGAATATTCATTTAGCCTGTCTTGGGGCTGTCATTCATAGAATGTGAAGTTTAACCTTTTAGAAGCTTCTAAAACAAATGTTTGTGTGGTTCCAATGACTTGATTTAAAACTCTAAATGTCTCTACATTGCATTAAACTGTTGTTTGTTAATTTACAGTGATAGTCATGTGGAAATTAACAGTGGTAATCTGTGATAGTCAATTTAACATACCAATTTTTTATTATTAATTTCACAGACTGTCTTCTGAGACATACTTGTGAGATGATAACCAAGACAGATTTTTCTTATCACATCTAAATTTCAAAAACATATTTTCTCCTGCTATTTAGAAAACCCTCAAAGCACAAACTTTTGGTTCTCAAAAATAACTAAGTCATAACTAGAACCAATTTCTCTGGAAAAATACTGTTAAAATTTGGACTTGGTTCCTAAACACAGTATTAGTCAAGTTTATTTTTAATTCCCTTATAGATGAATATCATAGCACAACTAATTTATGAAGTCACACATAGCAATTGTGCTGTTATTTCAAAAAACCACTTAAGATAACCCACATGTAGAACAATATTAGTATGCAAGATAAGTATCTAGTAAAGAATTACAAAAAAAATCATATACTTCTAAAATTTAACCTTGTAAGTACCCTGAAGTTTAGTCATACATAATTCTATTTTCTCTGGGCAGCTGTTCATTTGGACATGTTCCTTATTTATTGATATACTCTGTTCAAAGTTAGGGTCACATTTCTTAAACAGGAACTTCCAAATGCTGTGGTAAATATTGACATGCCTCTGTGTGTCAATATTTATACTGTCAGGACTTTGGTAAGTTTCAACAATGGTGGTACCTTATTTGTTATTTCTCTTGCAATCAGTCAAAGTCCTTCTTTAGCCAAAAAAAGTCTCATTCACTGCTCAGATAAGATTACAAGTAATCTAAGATACTTACATCTTCTTATACAAAGACCAAGTTTAGCTCTACTATTTCAACATTTTGGTCACTTCTGTTGAAGAAAAAAAAACCTGGAAGCGGCACACAAATCAGGATACACTGTCTTCTGAATGGTTTTGATTACTTAATCTTGAGCCTAATCATCATGTTCAACCCTATTTATTACTGTTGAAGCTTTCCAGGATTCATAAAGTTAAACTCTTCCTTATTTTGTCAGTGAAGATATAACACACGGGTGAAGGCATGGGACTGTCACCACAAACACAGCACCTTGGAGTGGTGATCATTTAAATTAAAAGAACTCAGGAGAGGCTTTCCTCTGAGAACTCCTTGTCTTCTTAAAGTCTATTCCCTGAAGGAAGAAAACTAAGCTTCCCATTAACTACGCAGACAGACTATATCACAGACAGACTACAGCCTGCCAACACACCTCACCTTGGCGCACTTTTGTCACACATCATTGCCTATCTCGGTCCCCAAGAGGATCATTTACAAATCACTGTATTTTCTGAGTCAGAAGGACTTTGTCTCAGGCCATTATATGCACTCCAAATTCAGTAAATTCCCCTAAGAATCATTTGCTATGTATTCACAAACATTCTCTATTCTTCCTCTCCCCTATAGAAAAAGTTTCTCAGTAACGGTAGCTGGTGAATAATCACACTAATGTCATTTTTCCCCCTTGATTTTTTTCTCGTTTGCATGTTAACAAATTTGTACACTTGTCTCCTTTCTAATCTTAATGGTGAACCTTTAGAGGGCAAAAAAGGAATTTTCCTTTGCTCCTTCATTGGTTTAGAAGCAGTAGTGGTGACCCTATGGCAGGAATGCCCCAGCAGGCTATTTGTTATCATTGAAAGCTCTAAAAGGTTCGCCATCTCTGGTTTAGAGGCTACAACAATGATGATCTACTCAAAACATAGTCTGAATTGTGAATGTCAATCATAAGAAATAGTTGGGAAGTCAGGCTCATTATCTAAGGTGGATGAATAATTTAAATACAAAATTAGTTTACCTAACTGTTGTACCAAGTGTCAGGAATCATGTTAACAAACCAATCATTCTTAAATCAACCTCAACAGTAAAAGTCATGTGGTGGATTAACTGATGGTCAACTTTTAACATCCAGCTCAATTGAATCAGCATGGTCTAGACGTGGAAGACCCACCTGAGGATTGTTGACAATACCCATAAAAAGAGAACTGGAGGGGAAGATTGTGAGCTGTTGATTTTCTAGGAGACTCTTGCTGTGGATGGTTTTCCTGATGAACTTGGCTGTTCTCAGAGGAGGAACTCAGGGCCTCACCATCGCTGGGAATGGCTGCTTTTCTCATAAGGGGACCTCTGATCTTCACTGTAAGAACCACTTCCTGGCTCCCATGTAGATCCCTCAGCCTGCCTACCTTGGGGCTTTCCAGGCCTAGATCCTCCATACGGACAAGCATGAGATATTGCAGTGGGCTCTAGGACACGGGCTGGACTCATGAAGGACACTGCCTTGGATTCTAAGCCTTTAGCTGGACTTGTGTGGGGTAATGCTAGGCTCCAGGCTCTTTGCTAGATTCTTTGGGCCTCTAGGCTAATCTCTTGTACTCCTCTGTATTTGATTTTTTGGGTAAATATCATAAAATCCTATAAATTAATTGTCCTGTATGAAAACCCTGACTACAAGTCATATGCCTGAAATAAAACTTTTGCAAAATCTGTGAACACCTTGGGATTTCCCAATGATACACAAGCAAAAGTTTACCCTAAAGCTAGCATAGCAATGCCACCTCACAAAAACATGAACATTTGATGAGCGCTCTGAAATTCTAGCATGATTTTTTTTAGAATTTTTTTACAAGTCTCCACATTGTTGTTCTCCCCAAAACAGCCAAATATCATCAACATTAAAAATCTGACTACAAGAGTTCCCTAATCAGTGATTTCAGATGGCAAGTCAATCATTACAAATTCAATTAATCAAGTTCACTCATCCAGCCACAACCTATTGAGTACATCTATGCTTCTGACAAATGCTTGGCTCATTGCCTAAGAAGAGAACAAAGTTAAAATTCTTGCCTTCTGGGAATCAGGGGAAAAGAAATCATTAAAAATACATATAACAAATACGTGAAATATGGTGATAATTACTACAGTAAAACAAAGCACCACAAACTGTCAAAACAGAGGCAGGATAAAGACATGGAAAAAATCTAAAGTTACAATTTTAAATAGGGAGACTGGAGTAGGCTTTATCGAAAGGTGACAGTTGAGCAAATACATAAAAGACAGGAAGGAATTTCCTGTATGAAGCTCTAGGAAAAAGCATTCCAAGGGAGAAAGCAGTAGGTGCAAAAGCACTGAGATAGAAGTGGGCCTGGAATATGTAACAAACATGGTGGCCACACTGGCTAGAAAAATGTAAAAGGAGGTAAGAGAAGACCAGACCACACAGGGCCTCATAAGTCATTGGAAGGACGTGAGCTTTTACCATGGGTCAAATTAGGAGTCACGAAAGATTCTCAAGCAAAGAAATGAGGTTACATTCCTTTTAATAATCATTGAATTTTGATCTAATTCTACATTACAGCAAAGTTTCAAAGATAATACAGAGTCCTCATATACTTTCATCTACTTTCCTCTAATATTACTATATTACCAAGGATTATTTATTAAAACTAAGAAGCCAGCATTGATACATTACTATTAGCTAAACTCTTGACTTTATTTGGTTTTCACCAGTTTTTTCCACTGGTGTCCTTCTGTTCTAGGATTCAATCTCTGACAACATATTGCACTTAGAATGCTCATATCTTAATCTGCTTTTTGACTTATGCTTTAAAATTATCACTCTGTCTAGTATATGAGAATAAACTTTAGGAAGGATCAAAGAAAACAGGGAGACCAGTGAGAAAACTATTTCTGTAATCCAAGTAAAAAATGACAGTGGCTACTAACAAATTCAAGCAAGGGCTTATCAGTGCACTAATGAAAAAAAACTAGAAAATGTTGAATTTTAGATACATTTTAGGATTTGATGGAATATAAAAATTAAGGAAGAAGTAAAGGTGAACGTCAAAGAATTAACCTATGGCATGTGTGCCATGGCTGGCTGTGTTATCACTGGAAGTTCTAAAAGGTTTGCCATCACTGGTATAGGCTTTCTATTAACATGTGGAGATGTATGAGATGTCTTTTAAATATATAAATGGACATGCAGAGATAGCAACTGGATATATGAATTTAAACTTCAGAAAGAAAAGAGACTAGGAATACAAATGTGGAAGCCTTTGGTTACAGGTATTTAAAGTCAGAAGATGACGTTATCAAAAGGAAAACAGGGCTAAAGATTAAGTGCTAGAACTCTTCAGCAATAAAATGTTGGGACGAATAGACAGCAGACTGGAAATGAGCAATCAAAGAGGCAGGAGGAAAACCCAGAGTACATTCTGGAAATCCAGAGGGGAAAATGGATCGTGGAGACCGGAGTGATCACTTGTGTCCTAGTGGTTAACAGGCCAAATATGGTGGTGACTGAGAATGACCAACACGCAGAGATCAATGGTAACACTAAGAAGGGAAGAGTGAAGAAGAGTGGGAAATATAACCAAGTTGTAATAAACTCAAGAAAGAACAGAGCCTGGCATGGTGGTGCACGGCTGTAAGGAGAACACTCAGGGAGGCTGAGGATCACGTCTGAGTCCCGTCTGGGCACCCTGTCTCAAAATAAAAAAAGAGTAGAGGATGTAGCTCAGTGTGGAGGCCCTGGGCTCAATCCTAAGAACCCACAAAGGGAAAAAGGGAAAAGAGAAATTGGGGCATGAAGCATAGAGAACGCTACACAATTTTGCTGCAGAGAAAATGAATGACATTGAAAATGCAGAAGTTAAATGAAGCATTCCTTAAGGTGAAAAAAATAATATGCAGGTCAAACTAAACTTTTAGAAATTAAAATCCAAGACCACAAAAAGCACTGGAAGGGCCACAAAGACTAACACTAGAAACAGCCTCAGCCTTAGGCTATGGAATCTAGCTGAGAATCAGAGAAAGCAAGCAATACCTTTCTCTTTCATTAAAGGTGAGAATCTCGGAATGGAAAAAGGTAACTAAAGTGAAAGAAAACTATCAGCATTATTATTAATACCAGACAAAGAGGAAGAAAGTGCTGTGGCAGTACAAAAGCAACGCCAATTTAGTTTTAAAAACCTTTTACTGAGTGCCTAATTTATGTAAATCAATCATTGTTCCATCATTAGCCCTCCCCTCCCCTCGGGAGCTTTTGATTTAGTGAAGGAGAAAGCCCTGCACACAATGATAGCTGCACTCACTGAGAGTTTGCTGCAGGCCAAACCCTTGTCTAGATGATTTACTCTTTTAATCTTCACAACACTGAGGAAGCCTGCACATACTCTTCACGGAAAAGTTAAATATGTACTATTTTTAATTGTAATTCTAAGGAAGTCAAGAGACCAAAGTTAAAAATGCTTTCCCAGATGCAAGAAACAAAATAATTTCCAATCAAAGGGACAGCACACACACATTTTATTGTAAGAAAATAATCTGAAAAGAAATGAAATGAAAGCTCACGGCAGAACGGCCAGAAAGACTTGCTTAGTAACCATGCGGCTGAACTACTATCTCCCCAAAGAGCTCATCACGTCAGATTAACTGTGTTATTTACACATACGCAGTAAACGTAATTCACATATGCTCAGCCTTAACTACTGGTTCCTCTAAGGATGATTACAAATAACTAGCACATACTGTGCTCCACTATTCTGAAACTAAGCTACACACAAACTATGAACTAACCTGGAAGTGGTGCCCCACGCATGTAATCCCAGCTACCAGCAAGGCAGAGGCAGAAGCAAAGATCTTAGTTTGAGGCCAGCTGGGGCAACATGGTGAGGGTGAGACACTATCTCAAAAACTAACTTATGAATCAATTAATTCATAAACACAACTAATCAACTGTGATCTCTAATAACTTCAGTTTCTTGGAGCTCTTCACAGGCAGCTGGAAGCATAGCTTCATGGGGTGGGGGGACACCAGGACATCTGTAATCCCAGCACTCTTGAGCCAAGCTCCAGCCCAGCCTGGGAAACACAGTAACTTGGCCAGACCCTGTCTCAAAACAAAACAAACAAACAACAACAACAAACAGGTTGGGGATACAGCTCAGGGTGAAGGCTGGGGGTTCAATACACAGTTCCACCTAAAACAAACAAACAAACAAAGTATTTCCCTTACACATCACAAAGATCAAGATTATTCTAGAAGCCAAGTTTGATGAGTGGCACAAAACAATTTCCAAAAGAAGCCAAATTTATTTCATTTAATTTAAATGATAAAACATAATATAAGGTAATTAAAAGACAGAATTAAATAACTTGCTTCCTAATAAGTGAAAGGTACTATTTTATTTTTTATTTTTATTGTTTTTGCCTTCCTCCATATCGTCATTAAATTCTGGCAAGGAACAAGTCATCTTAGTTTCTCTGACATCTCATGATGCCATGAATAAAGCAGATGTTTGGTAACTGCTTGTTAATTTGTGCAATTTACCACCTCTTGACAGCTGCATATAATGGACTGAAAAATCAAGTTATGTAGAATTTAAAACAAAATCGCTGTGCACAGTAGCAAACCATGTAATCACCCACAGCAGAGATCCAAATCTTCCAGTTACTGGGTTGCCCTAAATATTGGGAGAGTCTCACAGTTTTGCAGAATACACCTCTCGAGTTCCCTCCTTCTCCCTATCGGCCTCTGCACCAATTTAAAAAATAAAAATAAAAAAGATAACATTCTGAAAAGAATCCTGTGTTGCCGGGGCCGGGGAGCAAACCATACAAGAAGACAAGGGCTTGCTAAATTTTTTTATAAAAGAAAAAGCTGGCATGCACACTGTCCTGCTGCTCCATCGTGTCTCTAGAGCGTCTAACCGATTACTGTACCCGAGAAGAGGCGATTAGTTCTTCTCCACCGGCTACCACCGGAAACTCCTTCCTCTCCCCCAATGACACATCAGTCCCGGAACCCACTGACAGTCTCCAAAAACCTGGGGATTGGAACGAAGGAGTCTGGTACTGGGGAAATGACCAACAAAAAGCTTCGGATTCAAGTGCCTTGCTGCTCCCACAATCGGTACAGGCCATTTTAAGGCTGCTCTGACTTCCTAAGAACCGCCAGTGCCAAATGAGGAAATAAAGAGGATTCAACAGGTGCACGCCCGGAGGAACAGGCAAGGACCCTGGCATCCCCCAGAGCCCACAGGAGGAAGGCCCCGGAGGTGACCACTGAGCAGTTGTAGAGATAAATATCAAGGAACTAAAATATTAAAAATAAGGAAAAATATATATAT
>NW_022900915.1:42551588-42552259 GCF_012274545.1 Fukomys damarensis
TGTGGGGCCGAGGGCTAAATGTTTCCTGTTAGGTGAGGGGTGGAAGACAACCTAACGCCCCTTGAGAGCAGCAGCTGCTGCCTCTCTTCATGCAACCAATCAACAAATATCCAGGGACCAGCAGTCATTGCTGGAATGAGTTAGGCGCCGAGGAAACGAGGTGAGAACGTCCCCACCCTTATGCAGCTGACCGCCAAGCATAAGTCCGCCCCACGTTCTTTACTAGAAGGGAAAGGACCTCTCCACTCATTCAACATGGGCCCGTGTTTGTGAACACAGCCTTATATATACCATATATACTTTTTAAAGAGGCCGCCGCCCTTCCCGGAGCTTACCTCTCATTGACTCCACTTCCGGTCTTCCTCAAAACGCCGGAGTCTTCAGCCAATGAAGATGCCGGCTACTTCGGTCGTCATTTTGGTCCCGTCTTTTCCGGTCAGATCAGCCTATCAAAGCGCGGAGGTCGCCAGGCTCTGGAGGCGGTGCCGTGATAAACCCAATCGGAGGGCTGGACAGCGCGAGAAAGACAGTCGAGCCGTGTACACCTCTTCCGCGCTGGGCCCGGAAGGGTGATGTGGCTGGGCCAACGCCGGGCTCACTATGGTAAGAACCGGGGCTGTCCGGTCGCGACTGAGCTTTTCGGGGGGGCTGCGGGTCGGGGAGTGGGCGGC